>NC_081294.1:16625833-17226666 GCF_030435805.1 Mustela lutreola | reverse complement strand
AAAAAATTTCCTAAAGGGATCAGAGTGATAAAATTATTCATGAAAGTACAGTTCCAACTTTCTAGTTGGGTTGTCTCTTCTGGATATGTGCATTTGTCCTACTGGCTGCAATGTTGTGATGAAAACTGGGTCTAATGCATCCTTTTTCTGAAAGAGTAGTAATATAGACACCATTGCTGCTTATGTTTCTATTAACATCCTCAGCACCATTCTGTCTAGGATTAGCTGACTTATAGGAACCCCCTCACTTGGTTCTGTAGAGGGTTTTAATTTCAGTAAAATTGGACACAGTGTGAAAGTTTACTATTCCCATATATTGAGGCACTGATGCCACGATTTTTTTAAATAATGCCATACAGTGGACCAGGATATCTAATTACCACTTCATTATCAGAAATCTTACTGCATATGAGATTGAATATAAAAGGTATTCAAAGGATAATACAGTGTTTGGCTTATTTCCATTAGATCATACAGAGTTCACCTCAGATGGCTCCCTGGTTACCTCCTCTTTCTTTGGTCCTTTTCTAACTCTCTTCTCCCATGATCCTCTAGCTTTTTGTATTCTCGTTGTCCTCCTTCCCCACCTCCCACCCCATACCTTCCCCTTTCCTATTGCCTGTCTTTCTCATTTCTGCCCTCTGCCTCGGCTCTATCCTGGTGGAGGAAAGTCAGAATTTCTTAAACTGTGGGTCTCTGAAGGCAGCTCTTATTCTTTTGGATTCTTCAGTTAAAATAACCTGGATGAAAAACAAAACTTTTCCTGGTTCGTATTATCCATGTTTCAAGCCTCTCTCTAATTATTCAATTTTGTTTCAGTTATCAGAGAAGGCAACAATTTGAGTGAGCTGGGAAGGATAAAATGTCTTTCCATCATATATCCATTTTTACCATATTTTCTAAAACTGAGGTTATATGAAAACACTGTAGAAATAATTATATTAATCAAATCATTTGTGAATGCCTGAAGTATCCATATTATATATGGAAAACAAATTATTTAAATTAAGTATAATTAGTATGCATCAGTATTAATCAAGACCTTATTTTTTGTTAAAATTGTGAAAAACATGTTTAGACTAAAATTTATAAACAATTATCAATTTAGATGATGTCTCATGTAAAAATTATGAATTTTAATATGTTGCCATTAATTTGGTCTTTATTTAGCAACTGTTTATTGAGCATTTAATGTGTAGAATGTACATAAGAATGGTCCCTGAATTTATGTCACCTGAAATAATTAATTGAACTAGTGTTTTATTTTATTTATTTATTTATTTTTATTTATTTATTTATTTATTTATTTTTAAAGATTTTATTATTTATTTGACAGAGAGAGATCACAAGTAGGCAGAAAGGCAGACAGAGAGAGAGAGAGGAGGAAGCATGCTCCCTGCTGAACAGAGAGTCGGATGCGGGACTCGATCCCAGGACCCTGAGATCATGACCTGAGCCGAAGTTCGCGACTTAACCCACTGAGCCACCCAGGCACCCAGAACTAGTGTTTTAAACTAGATGAATAACTTTAATTTAAAGACATATGTTTTTGTATAAGAAATATATTCGGGGCACCTGGGTGGCTCAGTGGGTTAAAGCATCTGCTTTCGGCTTGGGTCATGATCCCAGGGTCCTGGGATCAAGCCCCAGGTCGGGTTCTCTGCTCAGCAGGGACCCTGCTTCCTCCTCCTCTCTCTCTGTTTGCCTCTCTGCCTACTTGTGATATCTCTCTGTCAAATAAATAAATAAAATCTTTAAAATATATATATATGTATATATTTCAGTGTAATACACATTCTTTGAGTTTTAGAACTTTGTATTAAGAACATAAAAATAGCATTTCATTGAAAACAATTTTATTAACACTGAGGTATAGCAGCTGATTTTATTATGAAATTGGTCAAAGATAAGAATTTTTTCCAACAAAAGCAAAGAAAAACAAGAGAAACGTATTTTATTTATTTATTTATTTATTTATTTATTTATTATTATTATTTTTTAAAATTTTATTTGTTTATTTGACAGACAGAAATCACAAGTAGACAGAGAGGCAGGCAGAGAGGGAGAGGGAAGCAGGCTCCTTGCTGAGCAGAAAGCCCAACGCGGGACTCGACACCAGGACTCTGGGATCATGACCCGAGCCGAAGGCAGCGGCTTAACCCTCTGAGCCACCTAGGCGCCCAAGACTTATTTTATTTTAATTGTTGGACTTCATAATATACTACAGTCATTGTTTCTATCTTATTAGAAATATAAGCTTTGACTTACCAATTCCTTCAGAAGACTGTTTTCCCCCTTTTGGTAATAGTATTGTGGGTTTCAGATTAAGTTGCTATGTGATGTGCTGTTAAATAAAAATTCAACTTCCAGTTGGTTTAAAATAGAAAGTCACTGCCTGACTCCAGGCTATCTGCCTGGTAATTGCAGAAAGAACTTCGTTAGGTCCATGTAGAATGAATGAGCACAGGCTCTCTGAAATGCTGTGCAGACAATCCATCCAGCTGAGAAAAGACTTTGAAGATGATTGCCTTAGGAATTCTTGAACACATAGGCCAAAGGAGTGATTCTAATTCAAAGAATGCAAACTTTCTTGATTTTTATGAAGATAACTACTAGAACCACTGGGAAGTAACTACTTCCTATGGGACATAATTGGCATTTTAAAAACATTTTATCTGACTGAGTTAGCAATGCAGGTTGAAATAGAAACCAATTTACACTTGTTGGAGTTTTATAACCACATCTATGTTACATTTAAAAATAAGAAATATAAGGGTGCCGTCCTGAATTGAAGGTTAAGTAGTAGCATAAGCCAAACATAAAAATGAATGGTCAATATTATGATGTCCTTGCATATCACTTGTTAATCATATTTTTTTTCAATTAGGTAAATCAAATGACAATAAAAGAAAAAGTTTAAATAGTAAAGGTTGTAAGACTACAGTTTTCTTTTCTTTCTTTTTTTTTTTTTAAGATTTTATTTATTTATTTGACAGACAGAGATCACAAGTAGGCAGAGAGGCAGGCAGAGACAGAGAGGGGGAAGCAGGCTCCCTGCTGAGCAGAGAGCCTGATGCGGGACTGGATCCCAGGACCCTGGGATCATGACCTGAGCTGAAGGCCAGAGGATTTAACCCACTGAGCCACCCAGGCACCCCAAGACCACAGTTTTCATAGAAACTCATAGTTATGCCCCTGTATCCACATTTCTTCTTCCTCACAGAATCTTTGATTATTTTGTGGATAAATGGCTGTTATTGAGGTGCAACCACACTCAGCCTGCAGTTAAGTTCTGGTCAAGGAGATCTCAGTAGAAAATGTGAGTAAAGCTCATTTTCAAAGGGAAGAGAAATGACTTTTGTCCTTTTCTCCTCCTTGTAGCTTAATAGCGTGGACTTAATTGTGAAGTTCAAAAAGCTTCTTAGAACTCCCTAGTGGAAGCTATTTGTAGAATTGAGAAATTAAATACAAGTTGCCACACTCCCCTTTTCCTAGATCAGCTACTTCAGATTTTTCTGTGTGACAGAGAAACTTCAACTGTGGGTATTTTGATTATCACTCACAAGCAAACTTAGTCCTCAAATGATGCATATTTTATATGATCATGACCCACTCACTCATTACATTTGTCAACGAATTTTAATACAGTAGTTTTTAATGGACATAAAATTAAACTGCCTCTTTCATCATTGTTCTGTTGATGGACTTGATTTTTGACCAGTTTGAGTAAGAGCCTGTATCCCTTCCCTTTTCTGAATATTCCTTTCAAGAAGCAGTCCCTGAGATTCTCGTCAGAAAACTTAGGTTCCATGCCTTAGGATAAAGGACCCCAACACATGATGAGGTTCGAAAGATTAAACAAAGTTACCCCAGCTACCTTAGTTGAGAGGAGTATTTTATAATGTGATGAACTAGGAAGCTGAGTCTCCACATTCTAATTAGTAGAAAGCAGCTACTTGGAGGAAGATGTAGTTCATATTTCTCTCTTTCCTTTGAAATTCTCAACAGTCTATCTGCTAATGAGAGAGAGAAAGAGAAGTCAAGCTAGAGAATCAACATGAACATGAAGTTCCTTTGAAATCATAAGTCTTCTGCAGTTGGGATTTTTATTTAATTAAAATCCAAAAATTAAATGAGTTTGTCTTGTGCTTTGGCCATGACAGATTTTCTACACAGTAGTGGTTCTAAAATTGGAGTGTGCAGCCCCTGAGGGCTTGTGCAAACACTGATTGCTGTCTCCCCACACCAGCCCCCACCCCCGGCTCCCAAAGTCCATTTGGCAAGTCTGGGTGGGACCTAGGGATTCAACACAATCCTGTGTCAACCAAACCAATGTGAGTTCACTCCTTGGTGAGTCAGCTCCTATACCAGGTAGAGTTGTCACACAAGGAAAACTTTTATTTGCAGCAATAAGGAAATCATGGGTAATGGCTTTCAAAGCCATCATTCCCTAAACAAGGGTGAATGGGTTCCTATAGTTTAGGGTTAGGAGGAATATTTAGATAGGGAGTCCTTGTCATCGTATGTAGAGGTGGGCATAAGATCGCATATGTGGAAACATGCCTATACATACATTGTATGCTATGTAAATGAGGCGGAGGCTCCTCTCTGGGTGGAGATTTAATATTATAATGAGGTAAAGACGGCTGTTCTAGAGTTTACTCCATTGTCCATGTGGAGGCAGGAGTAAGGGGAATTAGCTTAAAAGGTCTGGGTACTCTGTGCCAATAGGAGATCTTGTCAGGGCAGTTGTTATCATCTGAGTGGTGGTTTTGTGTTTCAATTGCCTGTTTAAGGAGTAAGCAAGAAAGAAAAGCTTACGCAAAATGGTAAGACAAATTTAGTGAGGTGGGCAGTTAATGTCAGGTCTTGGGACCTAACTGGTGACACTAGGTGATGCTGATAATGTGGACCCATGGAGAACATTTTTAGAAATTTTTCTCTAGGGGCACCTGGGGGGCTCAGTTGTTAAATGTCTGCCTTGGGCTCAGGTCATGATCTCTGCGTCCTGTTCAGCAGGAAGCCTGCTTCTCCCTCTCCCACTCCCTCTGCTTGCCTTCCCTCTCACTGCGTCTCTTTCTATCAAATAAATTAATACATCTTAAAAAAAAAAAGTTCTCTAAAGCTCTGAGGATTCGTGTCTATTAATTCAAATGAGTGTAGATTGCAAGATAAAAGGGAGGGCAGTTGTTCTAAGCCTGTGTTCCACGGAATTCATATGTTGAGGGTCTAACCTTTCTTGTATTGGTATTAGGATGTGGAACAATTGGCAGGTGATTAGGTCATGAAGGTGGAACCATGAATGGGTAGTGCCCTTATGAAAGAAAGCCCAGAGAGTTTTCTCCAAGTTCACCATGTGAGGACACAGGGAGAGGATGATCTGTGAATCAAGAAGTGGGCTCTTACCAGACACCAGATCTGCTTGTACTTTGATCTTGGACTTCCTATCCTATAGAACTGTGAGAACATTTCTGATGTATAAGCCCCTCAGACTATGCTAATTTCTTATATCAGCTCAAAGACAGTAGTATAGGAAAAAAATCTGTTACTACTACCCAAACCATCCTATAGTGTTTTTAAAATTTATGGCAGTTGTGCCAAAAATGGACTGAATAAAAGTCAACCCATTTGTATTTACAATGAAAGCCTGAGTTTAGGTGCTGACATAAGACAAGTCTTTAAAAAGCAACAACAGTATAATATAGAATGACCAGGATGACCACACCCTTTTGTTGGCTCCTCTGACCTGCCTGTGGTTACAGACAAGAATGGAATTGAGGTCTAGGTGGGGTGTAGATTATTAAGATAAGTTTTCTGTAGAAGAGTGGATACAAAACTTAAGCATGCATGAGAATCATGTGGGGTGCTTTGAAAAAATTCAATTCTTTTTAAAGATTTCTTTTATTCATTTGGCAGACAGAGATCACAAGTAGGCAGAGAAGCAGGCAGAGAGAGAGTAGAGGAAGCAGGCTCCCCTCCAAGCATAAAGCCCCAAGAGGGGGTCGAGCCCAGGACCCCCTCATACCTCAGCCGAAGGAAGAGGCCTCAACCTGCTGAGCCACCAGGTGCCCCTGAAAAAATTCAATTGGAAATCCTCACCTAAACCATTGATGAAATTTATGGGGTGTAATCTCATTTCGTTTTTAAGTAAGGATTGCAGGTGATTTTGTTGCAAAAGACAGTAAGCACTGAGAAATGGTGCTATTAGAAACAAACAAACAATAACAATAACAAAAATCCAACTTTTAGAGGCAGCCCCAGTACTTGGTTCTCCGTTTTCTTCCAGCAATGGAATCATTCAGAGTTAGGGCCTCCTTGGTCAAATCTTCTTGCTTGAACTTTCCTGCCTCTCTGATATGGACCTTGTAATTACACTGGGCCCATCCGGATATTAAGAGGAAAAACAAACAAAATAAAAAATGGGCAAATATCTGTGTAGACATTTCACCAAAGAAAATATACAAATATCTACTCACATGAAAAGATGTTCAACAACATTAGGCATTAGGAATATGCAAATTAAAAGCAAAATAAGACAAGAAGGGCTATAATCCAAAACACTGTTAATACCAAGTGTTGGTAAGAATATGAGGAACCAAAATCCCCATATGTTGCTGTTAGACATGTAAAATATACCTTCCTTTGGGAAACAGTTTGACAGTTGCTTCAAGTTAAACATATATTTGTATATGATCCAAGATTCTACTTCTAGGTATCTACCCAGGCAAAATTAAAATCTATATTCACACAAAGACTTGCAGCAAATGTTCCCAGGAACAAACTGGAAACATCCAAATGGTCACCAACTGGTAAACAGAAAAACAAAATATTGTTTACCAGTAGAGTGGTATACTTTCAGCAATAAAAAGAAACAAGGCATAAATACATCTAACAGAGTGGATAAATCTCAACAACTTTAGGTAAGAAGGAAATATCAAATATGAGACAATTTTAAGCAATTATTTATTTTATTTAAAATATTTTGAGGCACCTGGGTGGCTCAGTGGGTTAAGGCTCTGTCTTCAGCTCAGGTCATGGTCTCAGGGTCTCAGGGTCCTGGGGATTGAGCCCCACATCGGGCTCTCTGCTCAGCAGGGAGCCTGCTTCCCCCTCTCTCTCTCTGCCTGCCTCTCTGCCTGTCTCTCTGCTTATTTGTGATCTCTGCCTGTCAAATAAATAAATAAAATATTTTAAAAATTAAAAATTAAATATTTTAAGCACTTTCCAATAACAGGTATTAAAAATTTAGATAAGGAAAGAAAAATACACTAATTCACATCAGGAGAACCTAAAGCTCATATACTCCGAAAAACAATTTGAAGCGAATTCTCTCTAGCTTCCTGCTAAGAGCAGCTTTTTCAGGAAACACATTAAGAAGCTTAAATTTCTAATCCTTCAAACTGACTGGGTGCTTGAAATCTGGAAATGCCACAAACCAGTAAATTGAAACTAGTCCTGTATAACATAAAACCCATGGAGAGAAACCACAATTAAGAAAGTAAAAGATTTAGAAGCAAGGCTTATTTTTAACAAGTGCTATCACGTTACAAAGCTGTCTGACAATGGAAAGAGCTGAACAAAAAAATGTCTTCAGACTCTTGGGGCTCCTCACTTTTCTATTACAAAAATATTTATTAGAATTAATCGTTTTTAATATAGACATACTGTGCAGCTTAGTAAAAAATCTTTTAGTTTTACTTCCTCTTAAATACCTAGGTTTATTTGCCAATACCCATGCTCTGATTTAGCTTGGAGCCTCATGATGTATGAGTTGTATAAGCCGACATGCCTGGGATTAAATTCAGATTCAGCTAAATGAACTAATCCAAGGCAAATAATAATAATAATAATTAGCCTCAAATTTCTCATCTACTAAGAAGAATAGTAACATTCACTTTGGCATGGTCTTTATTTTGGGAGGCTGAAGTACATATTTAATTGTCTTCCCAAAAGCATATATAGTAAATATAGTACATATGTGTTTAGGGTAGGCAGAATTCTAAAGGTAAGCCCTACCTCCCCAGTTTCCCGTTGCTTGCTTATTGAATCGTACATGAAATTGGGTGCTATTATAAAGGGATTTTTCAGGTGTAAATCACAACCAAATCCAGCTGACCTATAAATACTCTACAATACAGATGGGCCTGGCTCAATTAGGTAAACTCTTTTAAAAACAGAATTGACTTCAGCCGGTAGCAAACAAAAAATGCTAGATTCAAAAACTAGGAAGGATATGATGCACCATCACTGTCTTGAAGAGGGAGGGAGCCATAGGATAAGGAATCATGTGGGCTCTAGCAGGGAGTGTGGTTTCCAGCTGACAGCCATGAGGGAAGTTGGGATTCCTGAAACCACAAGAATAGGATTTAGCTAACCCTTGAATGAGCTTGGAAGTGGATTCCTCCTCCAAAGGTCCCAAGTTGTGTGATACTAAACAAAGGACCCAGCCTTCCAAGTTGTGTGACACAAACCAAAGAAGTCAGTGCCTACCAAGTCTTCTCTACTATAGATCTGTGATGAAGTAAATGTGTGATACCTCCAGATTTGTGGCAAGGTGGTATGTAACAATGGAAAAAAATGTCATGTTTATTAAAATAGAGTTCCTCCCTCTCTTTTGTAGAGCTAGGTAGAAAAAATGATTGTTAGCTTTTTAAAACACAACACCCCACTGTGTGTCATGACTGCATACTGATATACTTTATTGATAAAATTATAAAACCCCTTTCTAGAGCTCTTTTAATTTCTTACAATTGTCATATGAAAAATATTCATAACCAATTTTAATACCTATTGCACAGATGAAGTCATTCCTATAATCAGAGTAGTTTAATATATGAAGTTCTTTTGGATCCCTAGTTAGATGTTTTTCCACTGGATTATATAACTTCCACATCTAAGTAAATATAGGAAATTTCAAAGTTGAAGTATAGACTGATAATGTAAATATTTAGAATCATGATGAAGCAAAACTTTACCTGGCAAGTTTTTTGAATAGTTAGAATTGATTGCTGTTTAGATAAATTGTATTTGACTTAAATCAGGCCTATGTAGGGGCACTTGGGTGGCTCAGAGAGCTAAAACCTCTGCTTTTGGCTCAGGTCATGATCCCCAGGGTCCTGGAATCAAGCCCCTCATTGGGCTCTCTGCTCAGCGGTAAGCCTGTTTCCCGCCACCACCACCCCCCGCCTGCCTCTCTGCCTACTTGTGATCTCTGTCTGTCAAATAAATAAATAAAATCTTTTTAAAAAATCAGAGATATATACATTGTAGAGATACATCAAGCCAGAATACAGCTGTTTCTAATCCATTCCTATTGACTCTTTCTTCCTATTTGATACATTGTCCAAGTGGCAGTCAAAGAGAATGCCTCAGTCTATGCAAAGGTCTAGTTTGGTAGAAATTTATAAGCTAGTGAATACTTTTCAGTATTTCCATAAATATAAATATACATCTAAAAAATTCACAACAAATGTAGATCCAGGCATAATTAATTCTCACTGTCAGAAAAAGTTCTTTGGTTTGCTTTGACTGTCCTTGCCTTGTCCCTCTCTGCCACAGCCATTGTCATTGTGATTGCCTTGATTGACTGCATATCACCTCAGCCTCTAATAGAGAAGGTCTTGTGTCACTGAGACCAAGGATCAACATATCTGAAGGGATTGATGGCAAAGTGGTCACACTAAATCCCTGGAAACTAATGGATAAGTTTCCTGTGAAAAACAAGGAAGGATGAGTGCAAGTCAGAGAGAGCAGAATGCCTTGAGAGTACAAAAGGCTGAGACCTTGAGCAACTTGAGAATCCTGGTGATGCCAAACCAACCAATAGGAAAGTGGAGAGAAGGGGAATGGAACACGACCATAAGAAGGAAGATAAGGAATTAGAACATGGTGGCCATTTGCCTAGAGGTGATGAAGAGGAAACAGATGTCCTTGGAGATACTCATTTTCCCTCAAACTGTTTTTGGTTTGTTAGTGAAGATTCTGCCTTTGTAGTAAGTCACATTGCTTTCATGGAGTTAAATAAAGGACCGGGGAACTGATGATGATCCCAGCATTCAGTGCCTACTGGGACGGGAGAGTCACAGCTAAGGTCACAGGAAGCTTCAACTACAAGATGTCTAAAGAGAAGCCACATTCTACATGGAAAAATAGTGATCTTGGAAGAAAGAATGTAGATCTCATTCTTTGTGAGTTTAACTTAAGTATTCCAGAAGATACAGTAAATGGAAAACCGATGTTGAAGAGGAACTGGATTTTTAAAATGAAAAAGAAGTTTGAGGAGGACAATAGAAGTGACGACTCCAGATCATCTGTCTCTGCACATTAGGACTGCACCCAGGGGATGTTTCCTCATCAACACAGTCTAAACCTGGAGTTATAGATCTTAAGTGGAAGCTTACTCCAGAAGTAAAAAACATATTTTTAAAAGCTTATCTAGGGGCACATGGGTGCCTCAGTTGGTTAAGCATCTGCCTTCGGCTCAGGTCATGATTCTAGGGTCCTGGGATCAAGCCCTACATCAGGCTCCTTGCTCAATAGGGAGCCTGCTTCTGCTTCTCCCTCTCCCACTCCCTCTGCTTGTGCACCCTCTCTCTCTTTAAAAATAAATAAATAAATACATAAAAAGCTTATCTATCACTGGTCTAGTAATAAGGAAAAATGGTTTTAGTCCTATAATTGCTGTTAACCAGTTGAGAAACATTATATTTACTGTTAACCTAATATTTACTGTTACTCTTCACATTACTGTTTTATTTATAAAACGAAATGTTTAGTTTATAGATGCCATCTCTAGTATCTATTTATATATCTCCCTATATAACCTATTTTAGGTGGGGATTAACTTTTTTTTTATTGCATGAACTTATTTAACTTCCCTTCTCTCATTTATCTCCTCTGAATTATCTCAATTATCTCCTCTGAAAAAAGAAGGTAATTTCTACTTCACAGTATAAAAATAAATAAGATTGTATGTGAATAAGTAAACAAATAATACTTGGAGCATATTTACTTTTTCACTAGAAGCTCATATATCTATATAAATTTTAAAATACAATGATAGAATATAAATGTTCAATATTCTCTTCAATAATGGACAAATTTGTATAGCATACTGTTATATATATATATATATATAAAATTAATAATATATATATTTTTCTAGTATAACCTAAACTTATATATTTCTTATGTTAAGATTTGTTTATGTAATACTATTTCTCAGAATGTGAATGAAAAATCAACTATTTTTAAAAATTGAGCAATTCATTTTCTGAGAAAGTATATAGTAACCTTGAAATGAATGATCGATCATATTTACTGGTTTTCAAATATTTATTTTTTAAACAAATATTTATTTACTTTTAAAGCTAAATGAAAACCATTCTTTAAATTTGTTGTAGGTAAGGATACCAAACAAAGAACAATAAGAACTTAACATCAAATCCATTAAATGCTTTTCCCTACTATAATCTATTTGACACTATTAACACAAAATGTATCCAGCATCATTTGGTATGCATTTCAGATGAAAATGCTATTAGTTTTTTCAAAATTGAAATGAATTTAATCACAAACTATTAATGTACTTTAATTTGGTTTGCTACTGGAGAAGGTAATTGCTCTATTTTAAATTCAGTTAGTGAAATAGTTACAAATAGCAGAATTGAAAAAAGAAGGACATTTTCTCTAATTGCATGAGGTATTGTTTAAAAGCTTATAACTGAGAAAATAGATAATTAAATGACATTTTTATTGGTAGTACTCACACACTAAATTATTAAAGCATCAGCCTTAATAATCAGAGTAAGCTTACATTTGCTTTTCAAGGCTTGGACATTTATTTTAAAAACATCAAACCTGGATAGAATGATAAAATACAATATGTATATCTCTCAATAGATATTTCCACAATATTACAATGACTTAATAGGGAACACTAGAAAGCTTATAATTAGAAACAATGGAAAAAGCTTATCCTTGTTCATAAAAATGCCAATGTGAATGTCAACTGAAAAAAATAACTCTAAAGTCATTACCTTTGTTTTAAATTGAAGAAATATTTACATCGATCTCTTCTACTTACCTTAAATATACTAAAAAGAAGTGACTGAAATTTATTGGATATAAAAAGAAGAAATATGAGAATAGGAAGATAATTTCAAGCAGGTAATGAATATCAGATTAATGAATATAGATTTTATTAAGTGGACATGGGGATAAAGTAAAATCTTTTGAGAAGGGTGGCGATTAGGTTATTGCAATATTTCCAGTAAGGATGAGAAATGACAATTATTAAGCTCACTGTTTTCTGAGGGCTAGAGGTCACATACTAATAAGTAGAAGGTCTGGAGTTTGAGCTAAGAAAACTTCCCTTCTCTCACTTACACTGCATTGCAAGACAATACAGAATGAATGGAAAGAGAACTGATACCGAAATTTCTAGAAATATCTACATAAATGAAAGGGCTGCTTTAGGAAATGAGGTCAGGAAAGAGAGGGAATGCTGATTTGGGGTTTTAAATATTTGCACAGGGAAAACAAGAATGAAGCAAAGAAACTGTCGCAATCCACATTTAGTAATTCTTCTTCCAATATGTGTTTGGAATCTGGTAAAGATGGGAGGTTATAGGGCACGGAAAAAAGCAGGAGTGAACCTCCTGTAAACACAGAATCTGAAGCTGTTAAAAGTAGAAATCTGGCATTAAGACAGAATTAGTCCTAGAACACACTATGAGCTGCAATGAACCAACACATTTTTTTTCAATGACAAGTTTGAAAAGGACAATAACTAAAAAAAAAAAAAAAATGCTATTTTATTTGTAGATTAGAAAGTCACTTTTGTCAGTTAGACTTGGAATTATGTGTCAAAATAAGATCATTCAATAGAAATGAAGAACTAGTTGAAGTTTGATAAAATGAATTTTTAGAACTATATATTTTCCTTAACATACTTGAGCAATTTCACCAAATGCTAGAATAAGAAAAGAGAAAGTCAAAGATGTCTGATTTTTGGACTGACTTGCTAACCATTTATTGATTCAACTTTAAGACAATTGACTTGTTCATTGGAAGAATACCAGGTTTGTCACACTCTGTTTCTTATTTAGATGAAGGAAATGAAAGATACTAGATAATCTTATGAAAATGTTAATGGTATTTACTATTAGAAAGATACTGGAGCTCCTCTCTAGAAGATGTTTTTAGCAGGATATAGCTAGTCTCTTATGTATCGCTTAATGGAAACTAGAAATCATTGATTTTTGAGGCATGGCTGATAGACAACTGGGGCATTGTGATATAAGCATATTCCTATTTAATGAACATTATACAAAGTAGGAGTTTTAAAATCAAAACAGCTTTTTTGTGTGTGTGGCCCATTACTCAGAACCTCTTCCACTAATAGGTGATCACAACCTGTTTCAATAAAGGGTAAAGAGAAATTCTGGGATGCCTGGGTGGTACAGTGGGTTAATTATCAACTCTTGATTTCAGCTCAGGTCATGATCTCAAGGTTGTGAAATAAAGCCCTATGTCCCGTTCCACACCTAGCAGAAAGTCTGCTTGAGATTCTCTCTCCCTCTGCCCCTTCACCCCCTACCACACGCTCTCTCCTTCTCTTAAATAATAAATAGTCGTTAAGAAAAAGAGAGAGAAGTTCTTAGAAGTTGGTTCAGACACTTTTAGTTCCTCTAAAAAAAGAAAATTCTTCTGTGTTTTTTGCTTTTCTCTGATTTGAATCATTAGTAAAGTTTGGTATGAAAATGTTTGTGTGCCTGATTTGACAGTTAACCTTTCTTTTAACACGGGTAATTATTTGAGAGTCTTCAAAAAATTAGCATTTATTTTTATTCCTTGCGAATAAAGGCAATGTTTAGTATTGTTTTTATTACCGCTGTCCAAATTATACATATGGGGAAAAATGGAATATCTTTTTTTCTCTACCTTTGTCCATCCTTTGAAGAATTACCCTTTCACTGGGATTTCTTAATTAAATGTTCTTCTAATATTTATATTTGGCTCAACTATTTTAGAATTGCTTTACACAGCCCTTAATTCAATAAACCTTATCCAAGGTAAAGCTAAGTTTCATTGAATATCTTAAGATGCCCATGACATTTTACACACATTGGCAGAAATAAACCTCAGAACACTCTGTGAAAAGAAAATTTGATTGATTTTACCCAAGAGACTAATGAGATATGGAAAGTTAAGAAAAAAATAATTTTGTTACTCTCAGCAAATCCGAAACTTTTTTGCCCTGGGGTTATATCTTTCTTCATATTTTGCAGTTACTAGAAAATATTGCATATTAAGTCACAAAATTCCCCATATTTTAGCTTATGGTCACCCCTTCATTTCACTTCACCTCCGACAGTTTTTGGCTTGGTTTCATTTTCTTCTTTTCTTCTTTTCTGCCCTGTCAAATAGGTCGTTTTTGTATTCTACTTGTCCTGCCTACCCATATCTCTAGAAATGTGTTAGTTTCATCAAATAATCATCTGACATGCCTCTAAGGGCGAAAATGTAATATCTAGGGAACTATAGGCTTGCTTTAGATCTGAGCTTATGTGAGTAGCAACTAGTTTTCCCTAATTTGATCCTTTGATGTATCAAGAGAGCCCTATTATGTCACTGAAATAATTATCCCACAGACCTTAAAACTCAACGATTTGGTGGTTAGACAGTGGGCTTTTCCCCTGTGTCCTTACTTCAGGACCCATTAAATTATGGCCATTCCATTAAATTATTTTTTTTAATTGGAAAATAATGGTTCTTCACTATTTCATCCATTTTGTGGTTTACGCATGTAACACACAGTTATGTATAAAATATTAATTCATAGCTACATGTCTTCCTATCTTTTCAGGATTAAAAAGTGTATTTATTTGTGTGACATGTTGTTCTAATGTGTTCAAATGAATATAGCAGCTTATTTTAGAAATACATATATATAGCTTGGGTTTTAAAAATTCTTTTTTCACCAAAGATTTATTTATTTATTTGAGAGAGAGAGAAAGAGAAACAGAGCATTTTGGGGGGAAGGGCAGAGGGAAAGGGAAAGAAGCAGATTCTTCACTGATCGCAGAGCTGGACATGGGGCTCAGTCGCAGTGTCATGAGATCAGGATCTGAGCTGAAATCAAGAGTCAGGCCCTTGGGGCACCTGGGTGACTCAGTGGATTAAGCCTCTGCCTTCGGCTCAGGTCATGATCTGAGGGTGCTTGGATTGAGCCCCGCATTGGGCTCTCTGCTCAGCAGGGAGCCTGTTTCCTCCTCTCTCTCTCTGCCTGCCTTTCTGCCTGCTTGTGATCTCTCTGTCCAATAAATAAATAAAATCTTTAAAAAAAAAAAAAAAGATCAGGCCCTTAACAGATGGTGCCACTGAAGCACCCCAGTTTTTAAGAATTCTTAATAAGAAAAGGAAAGCAGAATTATGTACTAATGGGGATTTACCCATTATACACATATATTAGACATGTGCTCATATCTTCATGTGTTTATGTACAAATTATATGCATGTAATATATATCTTCATGTTTATGTGTACATTATGTATATGTATGACTCACATATATAAAATCATACTCATAATATGTGTATATATACACTATATACATGAAGTATACATATATACACAATATATGTGATTATTTATAACAAATAAAAGACAAAAGAGCAATATAATGATAAGAATGAAAAACCTTGATATTTTAAAAAATAAACTAAAATATATGGTACTGATGAACTATCACTTTTCAGCTATTAGATGATTCACCATAATTTGCCCACTAATTATTCCACATATCTCAAGAAACAAGAAATTTCATCAAATAAACTACTGAAAAGTTTTACCACTCCTTGGTCTACCAAGCAGAGATGAACAAACCTCAGATCAGCAAAATCAATGCTCATAAGCTGTACTTAAAAGTATATAAGAGGGGCGCCTGGGTGGCTCAGTGGGTTAAAGCCTCTGCCTTTGGCTCAGGTCATGATCCCAGAGTCCTGGGATCGAGCCCCACATTGGGCTCTCTGCTTGGCAGAGAGCCTGCTTCCTCCTCTCTCTCTGCCTGCCTCTCTGCCTACTTGTGATCTCTTTCAAATAAATAAACAAAATCTTTTTAAAAATAAATAAATAAATAAAAATAAATAAATAAAAGTGCTTAAAAATGGAGCCGGTGCATAAATCTACTTTGGGTTAATATGTGAGCCTCAGTGTTAATATTATGGGGTGAGTTATGTTTCCCCCCAATTAATATGCTGAAGTCCTAAACCTTTAGTAACTCGGAATGGAGATGGTGTCCATAAAGAATTATGTTAAAATAAGGTAATTAGGGTGAGCTTTAAACTGTTATGACTGATGTCCTTAAAAGAAGGGGAAATTGGGACACCTGAGTGGCTCAGTGACTTAAGCCTTTGCTTTCAGCTTGGGTAATGATCTCAGGGTCCTGGGAGAGAGCCCTGCATTGGGGAAAGGAGGGGGTGTCTCTGCTCAGCAGAGAGCCTGCTTCCCCTCCTCTCTCTGTCTGCCTCTCTGTCTACTTGGGATTTCTGTCTCTCTGTCAAATAAATAAATAAAATCTTAAAAAAAATAAAAAAGGAAGGAGAAATTAAAACATGGAACAGATACTGGGAGAACCATGAAAAGACATAGGAAGAATAGGGCTATCTGAAAACCATGGAGAAAGGTCTCAGAAGAAATCAGTCTTACTGACACCTTGATCTTGGACTTCCAGCCTCCAGAATTGTGAGGAAATACACTTCTGTTTTTTAAGTCTGTGACATTTTGTTATGGCTGCCCTCACAGACTAATGCAGTTGACATTTAAGCATTTTTGTCTTTACACAATGTACCTATTCTTTAAAATATTAATTTTTCTTGTTTTGTCATAAATGTTAACTTGTCAAATTAATAATATGTAAGTTACGAAATTATCTTTACAGTTACACTGCACCATGAATTGTGTTCTAGAAAGATTAGTGGGCTATGTATCTAAAAAACATATTTTATATTTCCAAATAATGATAGTAAGAAAAATAATCTGTATATAGTGTACAAATACAAATCTAAATACTATTTTTTAATGAAATAACAGATAGCATTTTAAAATGACTTCAATTTAGGAATAACTAACATGAGAAGGAAAATAGTTAAAGATTTGAAAGACATTAGTACTACCTGGTCTGCACCTCAAATATCCACAATCAAAAGATGATCTTATTTGGTAAGTTACAACCCTTGCATGTAGCTTCATGTAATTTAATTGGCTTAAGAAAAGAAGGTATTCTAACACAGAATATAATCACTTAATAAAATGAACAATGATATAATCATGAAAAATTCTAGTCAAATTTCTACCCAATTAATTCAACTTGATTGTTTTAATAATTTGGCTTTTATTGGTAGGTGTATGTGTATATTATATAGCATATGTATGAATGCATATTTGTGTGTATATATATATGTATTTGTATATTTAGATTCATACATAAATATATTTGTGCTGTCTAGTAAATAAAGACAGAATGAATAGATCTACGTTTGGCTCAATTTTGCAAGATATTAAGAAAGAGAAACATTTGTTCATGAAATAATTTGGGAAGGCATTTATCATTTATCTACCATTAATATTGCATTATTGTGGAAGCTGTCTCATTTCTCTAAAGTTATTAAAAATATATGCATTTTAATAACTTTGCTGGGGATGAAATTAAAAACTGATAACCAAAAATTAAGCATTTAACTTTTTCCCAAATTGATAAACTAAACTTTATATATGACTAAGATCACATCAAATTAATGTAGAAAAAAATGGCACCATAAGAAAAATGAAGTGCAAATGTGCATGCCTATTGTTTCTTTCAAAATAAATGCAGCTAATATATTTAGTAAGACCTGAGCATGAGTAAGTGAATAATTCAAATTCCATCTGAAAATCCAAATGAAATAATATGCTTCACTCCATTTCATGACTAGTTTGACAAGCTTTCTTTGAAATATATTGTAAATAATAATCCTGCCTTATTAGCCATTTTTGGACCCGGTTGTGCATGTAAAAATAGAAATATCCAACTGGTCTTTGAATCCAAACAAGAATGGGTAACCTCACAAAGCAGTAAATTTATCAGGAGATTCTCAAAAAGCATCTATAAGACATTCTATCTAAGCTTTTGGACATCTATAGGCATATTTATGTACGATTCACAGATCAGAAATGAATTTATAGATCTCATTCCCTTAAATACAGTTGGATCTGATTGTCTTCTTTTTCCTAACAGAAATATAGTTTAAGCAGAGAGAGACTTGGGCACATAAAATATTTTCAGTTTGGAGGGGGTGGTGGGGAGTTCTTTCTTTTGGAGTGAAGTAAACACTAAAGCACGTAATCATGTCTTTTTACTAAGGAGTCAAAATTACTAATGGTCTTATTCTGTCAGCAAAAGAATGGTTTCTATGTATATTTCCTTTCCTCTTTCAGGTACTGTGAGAGAGAGGGGGACGGGAGGAAATGATTGCTGAAATCTGCAGGGAGATATTTTGGAACCAAACATTGAAAAAAGAGATGCGTTATTCTTTGAATTGAATTATCTATGACTAGTGCATTAGAAGACTTATAAGAATATTTTGGCAAGCTCTCATGATCTCCAAAGCAAATTGTAGGCCTTAGGGATGAATTTTGATTACATATTGGATTTCAGACTAAGCTGGAGAAATTTTAATCAAAGCTTTTGCTTAAAATTGAGCTTGGAATAAGTGAATAGCACTAAGGAATTATTATGAAAATTTCAAAATTGTTGCTTGGAGGGTATATTGCAAAATTTCAGAATGTCTCCTCTATAAAAATGACCTCCATTTTAATAGTTCCTATGTTTCTCTATTTCAATTATATATATATATATATATATATATATATATATATAAAGAATATATATATTCTTTATAGGGGCACCTGGATGGCTCAGTCATTAAGTGTATGCCTTCTGCTCAGGTCACGATCTGTGTCAAATAATAAATAAAATCTTTTAAAAAAAAGAATTTATAGATATGTTTATCTCAGTTATATCAGCACTCAGAAGAAGCACATATGGCCAAGATATTTACTGTCATGGATTGGGCCTAGCTGAAGGAAAAAGACAATAGAGAGGAAAGATAAATTTTTTTTTAAAAGATTTTTATTTCATATTATTCACAAGTAGGCAGAGAGGCAGACAGAGAGAGATGGGGAAGCAGGCTCCCTGCTGAGCGGAGAGCCCAACTCAGGCCTTGAACCCAGGACACTGGGATCATGACCTGAGCCGAAAGCAGAGTCTTAACCCACTGAGCCACCCAGGCACCAAGGAAATATCAATACTAATGATAAGTTTTGAGTTACCAAGCCAAATGTTAAAAAAATTCCCCATATTTCCAAAAGGATTTGGGATAGATTAAAAAAATGCATATAATATTGAAACATTAGAGATTGTAAGGATAGAAGCAGCAGAGTCCTATTAAACCAGCAAGAGCCTGAACATAGAAATCTTTGCAATGAAATTTGGCACAGTTTTTAAATTTGGATAGCAAAATTAGCTTATAGATTTCTGGCAAGCAAAGCACAATGAGAATTGGGTTCAGCTACAACTTTCAAAACTTGTAACTAGGATGTTAGTTTTATGAACAAGTTTCAAAATTCATAACTTGTTCATAAAATTAATATACCAGTACACTGAGGAATCATAAGGAAATAGTGCAATTCTGACTTAAGTAAGGTGGAAATGCTAGCAGAAGGAAAAACAACACCATTGCCCAGAGATAAACAAGACAGTATTGAATTCACAAGGTTTCTCTAGAAACCTATAAATAACTGAAATTACTTTCCCTTATAACTGAGTCAGTTTGCTCCAGGGAAAACTGCTCTTCTTGATAGTTTTCAGCAAATCAGTTTGCCGAGGGAGGGAAAAATAAAACAAATTCTTACACATTTCTCTTTTCCATAAACTCTCTCCTTTTTTTTTTTTTTTTTTTGATTTATGAAACTTTATTTTGGTGACAATTTTTGGGATTAGTTTATCTTAACAGAGTAATTTCAGTTGTATGTATAAGTAAATTAAATAAAATATATTTTTTAAACACTTTTTGAAAAAGTAAAAATTGTATCTTATTGACATCTGAAAGAGTTAATTCTGGTTACTTCTTTCTTTCTTTCTTTATTTCTTTTAAAGATTTTATTTATTTATTTGAAAGACAGAGATCACAAGCAGGCAGAGAGGCAGGCAGAGAGAGAGGAAGAAGCAGGCTCCCTGCTGAGCAGAGAGCCCGATGCAGGGCTCGATCCCAGGACTCCGAGTTCATGACCTGAGCCGAAGGCAGCGGCTCAACCCACTGAGCCACCCAGGCACCTCTCTGGTTACTTCTGTAGTAAAGAAAATCCTTAGTGATTTTGCATGATATATTCAATAACCTTCTTATAATAAGCACAATTAAGATTTTTATGTAAAGTTGATGGGGGGAGGAGTCAAGATGGCGGAGAAGTAGCAGGCCGAGACTACTTCAGCTAGCCGGAGATCAGCTAGATAGCTTATCTAAAGATTGCAAACACCTGAAAATCCATCGGCAGATCGAAGAGAAGAAGAACAGCAATTCTGGAAACAGAAAACAACCACTTTCTGAAAGGTAGGACCGGCGGAGAAGTGAATCCAAAGCGACGGGAAGATAGACCCCGGGGGGAGGGGCCGGCTCCCGGCAAGCGGCAGAGCAACCGCGCACAAAATCAGGACTTTTAAAAGTCTGCTCCGCGGAGGGACATCGCTCCAGAGGCTACCCGGGGCAAAGCCCACACGGGGTCAGCGTGGCCTCAGGTCCCGCAGGGTCACAGAAGGATCGGGGGTGTCTGAGTGTCGCAGAGCTTGCGGGTATTGGAACGGGAAAGCCGGCTACAGAGACAGAGCCGACAGTAAGCTCGCAGCTCCGTGTTACCTTGAACCGGTCGCAGGCTCGGTGAGCTCGGAGCGCGGCCGGAGGTCAGGCAGACGGGAGTAACTGGGCGCTGTTCTCTGAGGGCGCACTGAGGAGTGGGGCCCTGGGCTCTCGGCTCCTCCGGGCCGGAGACCAGGAGGCCGCCATTTGTATTCCCGTCCTCCGGAACTCTACGGAAAGTACTCAGGGAACAAAAGCTCCTGAAAGCAAACCCAAGCGGATTACTCACCCCGGCCCCTGGTAAGGGCGGTGCAATTCCGCCTGGGGCAAAGACACTTGAGAATCACTACAACAGGCCCCTCCCACAGAAGATCAACAAGAAATCCAGCCAAGACCAAGTTCACGTACCAAAGAGTGCGGTTTCAATACCAAGGAGAGCAGCAGAATTCTAGAGGAGGAGAAAGCAAAGCACGGAACTCATGGCTTTTGCCCTGTGATTTTTTTTAGTCTTGCGGTTAATTTAATTTTTTTCTTTTTCATTTTTTTTTTTCTCGCCTTCGGGTAAAAATTTATTTTTTAACTGTTACCTTTTTCTTTTTTAACGATTTTTTACTAGTTTATCTAATACATATATTTTTTCTTTTTTATATTTTTCTTAGGTGTTTTCTTTTTTTTTTAAATTCTTTTCTTTTTTTTTCTTTTTTTTCTTTCTTCCTTTTTGAACCTCTTTTTATCCCCTTTCTCCCCCCTCAAGATTTGGGATCTCTTCTAATTTGGTTAAAGCATATTTTCCTGGGGTTGTTGCCACCCTTTTAGTATTTTACTTGCCCCTTCATATACTCTTCTCTGGACAAAATGACAAGACGGAAAAATTCAACACAAAAAAAAGAACAAGAGGCAGTACCGAAGGCTAGGGACCTAATCAATACAGACATCGGTAATATGTCAGATCTAGAGTTCAGAATGACAATTCTCAAGGTTCTAGCCGGGCTCGAAAAAGGCATGGAAGATATTAGAGAAACCCTCTCGAGAGATATAAAAGCCCTTTCTGGAGAAATAAAAGAACTAAAATCTAACCAAGTTGAAATCAAAAAAGCTATTAATGAGGTGCAATCAAAAATGGAGGCTCTCACTGCTAGGATAAATGAAGCAGAAGAAAGAATTAGTGATATAGAAGACCAAATGACAGAGAATAAAGAAGCTGAGCATAAGAGGGACAAACAGCTACTGGACCACGAGGGGAGAATTCGAGAGATAAGTGACACCATAAGACGAAACAACATTAGAATAATTGGGATTCCAGAAGAAGAAGAAAGAGAGAGGGGAGCAGCAGGTATACTGGAGAGAATTATTGGGGAGAATTTCCCCAATATGGCAAAGGGAACGAGCATCAAAATTCAGGAGGTTCAGAGAACGCCCCTCAAAATCAATAAGAATAGGCGCACACCCCGTCACCTAATAGTAAAATTTACAAGTCTTAGTGACAAAGAGAAAATCCTGAAAGCAGCCCGGGAAAAGAAGTCTGTAACATACAATGGTAAAAATATTAGACTGGCAGCTGACTTATCCACAGAGACCTGGCAGGCCAGAAAGAGCTGGCATGATATTTTCAGAGCACTAAACGAGAAAAACATGCAGCCAAGAATACTATATCCAGCTAGGCTATCATTGAAAATAGAAGGAGAGATTAAAAGCTTCCAGGACAAACAAAAACTGAAAGAGTTTGCAAATACCAAACCAGCTCTACAGGAAATATTGAAAGGGGTCCTCTAAGCAAAGAGAGAGCCTATAAGTGGTAGATCAGAAAGGAACAGAGAACATATACAGTAACAGTCACCTTACAGGCAATACAATGGCACTAACTAACTAACTATCTCTCAATACTTACCCTGAATGTTAATGGGCTAAATGCCCCTGTCAAAAGACACAGGGTATCAGAATGGATTAAAAAACAAAACTCATCTATATGTTGCCTCCAAGAAACTCATTTTAAGCCCGAAGACGCCTCCAGATTTAAAGTGAGGGGGTGGAAAAGAATTTGCCATGCTAATGGACATCAGAAGAAAGCAGGAGTGGCAATCCTTATATCAGATCAATTAGATTTTAAGCCAAAGACTATAATAAGAGATGAGGAAGGACACTATATCATACTCAAAGGGTCTGTCCAACAAGAAGATTTAACAATTTTAAATATCTATGCCCCCAACCAACTATATAAACCAATTAATAACAAAATCAAAGAAACACATCAACAATAATACAATAATAGTAGGGGACTTTAACACACCCTTCACTGAAATGGACAGATCATCCAAGCAAAAGATCAGCAAGGAAATAAAGGCCTTAAACGACACACTGGACCAGATGGACATCACAGATATATTCAGAACATTTCATCCCAAAGCAACAGAATACACATTCTTCTCTAGTGCACATGGAACATTCTCCAGAATAGATCACATCCTCGTTCCTAAATCAGGACTCAACCGGTATCAAAAGATTGGGATCATTCCCTGCATATTTTCAGACCACAATGCTCTAAAGCTAGAACTCAACCACAAAAGGAAGTTTGGAAAGAACCCAAATACATGGAGACTAAACAGCATCCTTCTAAAGAATGAATGGGTCAACCGGGAAATTAAAGAAGAATTGAAAAAAATCATGGAAACAAATGATAATGAAAATACAACGGTTCAAAATCTGTGGGACACAACAAAGGCAGTCCTGAGAGGAAAATATATAGCGGTACAAGCCTTTCTCAAGAAACAAGAATGGTCTCAGGTACACAACATAACCCTACATCTAAAGGAGCTGGAGAAAGAACAAGAAAGAAACCCTAAGCCCAGCAGGAGAAGAGAAATCATAAAGATCAGAGCAGAAATCAATGAAATAGAAACCAAAAAACCAATAAAACAAATCAATGAAACTAGGAGCTGGTTCTTTGAAAGAATTAATAAAATTGATAAACCCCTGGCCCGACTTATCAAAAAGAAAAGAGAAAGGACCCAAATAAATAAAATCATGAACGAAAGAGGAGAGATCACAACTAACACCAAAGAAATACAAACTATTATAAGAACATACTATGAGCAACTCTACGCCAATAAATTTGACAATCTGGGAGAAATGGATGCATTCCTAGAAACATATAAACTACCACAACTGAACCAGGAAGAAATAGAAAGCCTGAACAGACTCATAACCAGTAAGAAGATTGAAACAGTCATTAAAAATCTCCAAACAAACAAAAGCCCAGGGCCAGATGGCTTCCCGGGGGAATTCTACCAAACATTTAAAGAAGAACTAATTCCTATTCTCCTGAAACTGTTCCAAAAAATAGAAATGGAAGGAAAACTTCCAAACTCATTTTATGAGGCCAGCATCACCTTGATCCCAAAACCAGACAAGGATCCCACCAAAAAAGAGAGCTATAGACCAATATCCTTGATGAACACAGATGCGAAAATACTCTACAAAATACTAGCCAATAGGATTCAACAGTACATTAAAAAGATTCCCACGACCAAGTGGGATTTATTCCAGGGCTACAAGGTTGGTTCAACATCCGCAAATCGGTCAATGTGATACAACACATTAATAAAAGAAAGAACAAGAACCATATGATACTCTCAATAGATGCTGAAAAAGCATTGGACAAAGTACAGCATCCCTTCCTTATCAAAACTCATCAAAGCCATCTATGAAAACCCACCGCAAATATCATTCTCAATGGAGAAAAACTGAAAGCTTTTCCGCTAAGGTCAGGAACATGCAGGGATGTCCATTATCACCACTGCTCTTCAACATAGTACTAGAGATCCTAGCCTCAGCAATCAGACAACAAAAGGAAATTAAAGGCATCCAAATCGGCAAATTATCACTCTTTGCAGATGATATGATACTATATGTGGAAAACCCAAAAGACTCCACTCCAAAACTGCTAGAACTTATACAGGAATTCAGTAAAGTGTCAGGATATAAAATCAATGCACAGAAATCAGTTGCATTTCTCTACACCAACAGCAAGACAGAAGAAAGAGATATTAAGGAGTCAATCCCATTTACAATTGCATCCAAAACAATAAGATACCTACGAATAAACCTAACCAAAGAGACACAGAATTTATACTCAGAAAAATATAAAGTACTCATGAAAGAAATTGAGGAAGATACAAAGAAATGGAAAAATGTTCCATGCTCCTGGATTAGAAGAATCAATATTGTGAAAATGTTTATGCTACCTAAAGCAATCTACACATTTAATGCAATTCCTATCAAATTACCATCCATCTTTTTCAAAGAAATGGAACAAATAATGCTAAAATTTATATGGAACCAGAAAAGACCTCGAATAGCCAAAGGGATATTGAAAAAGAAAGCCAACGTTGGTGGCATCACAATTCCGGACTTCAAGCTCCATTACAAAGCTGTCATCATCAAGACAGCATGGTACTGGCACAAAAACAGACACATAGATCAATGGAACAGAATAGAGAGCCAGAAATAGACCCTCAACTCTATGGTCAACTAATCTTCGACAATGCAGGAAAGAATGTCCAATGGAAAAAAAGCCTCTTCAATAAATGGTGCTGGGAAAATTGGACAGCTACATGCAGAAAAATGAATTTGGACCATTTCCTTACACCACACACGAAAATGGACTCAAAATGGATGAAGGACCTCAATGTGCGAAAGGAATCCATCAAAATCCTTGAGGAGAACACAGGCAGCAACCTCTTCGACCTCTGCCGCAGCAACATCTTCCTAGGAACAATGCCAAAGGCAAGGGAAGCAAGGGCAAAAATGAACTATTGGGATTTCATCAAGATCAAAAGCTTTTGCACAGCAAAGGAAACAGTTAACAAAATCAAAAGACAACTGACAGAATGGGAGAAGATATTTGCAAACGACATATCAGATAAAGGACTAGTGTCCAGAATCTATAAAGAACTTAGCAAACTCAACACCCAAAGAACAAATAATCCAATCAAGAAATGGGCAGAGGACATGAACAGACATTTCTGCACAGAAGACATCCAGATGGCCAACAGACACATGAAAAAGTGCTCCATATCACTCGGCATCAGGGAAATACAAATCAAAACCACAATGAGATATCACCTCACACCAGTCAGAATGCTAAAATCAACAAGTCAGGAAATGACAGATGCTGGCGAGGATGCGGAGAAAGGGGAACCCTCCTACACTGTTGGTGGGAATGCAAACTGGTGCAGCCACTCTGGAAAACAGCATGGAGGTTCCTCAAAATGTTGAAAATAGAACTGCCCGATGACCCAGCAATTGCACTATTGGGTATTTACCCTAAAGATACAAACGTAGTGATCCAAAGGGGCACGTGCACCCGAATGTTTATAGCAGCAATGTCCACAATAGCCAAACTATGGAAAGAACCTAGATGTCCATCAACAGATGAATGGATCAAGAAGATGTGGTATATATACACAATGGAATACTATGCAGCCATCAAAAGAAATGAAATCTTGCCATTTGCGACAACATGGATGGAACTAGAGCGTATCATGCTTAGCAAAATAAGTCAAGCAAAGAAAGACAACTATCATATGATCTCCCTGATATGAGGAAGTGGTGATGCAACATGGGGGCTTAAGTGGGTAGGAGAAGAATAAATGAAACAAGATGGGATTGGGAGGGAGACAAACCATAAGTGACTCTTAATCTCACAAAACAAACTGAGGGTTGCTGGGAGGAGGGGGGTGGGGAGAAGTGGGGGTGATATTATGGACATTGGGGAGGGTATGTGCTTTGGTGAGTGCTGTGACGTGTGTAAACCTGGTGATTCACAGACCTGTACCCCTGGGGATAAAAATATATGATTATAAAAAATTAAAAAAAAAAACAAAAAAAACTTTATCTCTCCCCAAATGTTCTGTAAAATTATATCATACACATAATATTGTGTCAATGGTAATAAACGGGAGAATTTACCAATAAATTGGTAAATAAGTGGAGAATAAAATTAAGTGTTTTCTATACAGTCATTTATTAAGTTATAGCTAAAGAAAGTGACGGTGACATGATGATAAAAATGGAAGGAAATAAAGAAGGAGAGAAGAGGAAGGGAGAGAGAGGGATGAAGAGGGAAAAGGAAAAGAGGGAGGGAAAAAGATCAAGATGAAGTCATTAGGTCAAGCGTTCCTAAAAATATTTGGTAAGGAACAAAATTTCCTTCAGCAACATTTGTGTTCTGGATTATAGTTTATATCTCTCTCTCTCTCATCTATCTAGCTATGTCTTTAACATCTATCTAACATCAGTTTTTCCTGTAATACTTATATTTATTGGTATACTAAAAAGATGTATTTCCCATTCAGAAATAATACCATTTAAAATACGTAGCTTTTCTTTTTCTACAAATTTTCTCAAACAAGCGTGCCACCCGCACACACGCACACACACACTCATACACACATGTACATAAAACCCCTCTGTCTGAAAAGTGGTAATATAAAGTTGGTCTTTGAGAAGGAAAAATGTGAAAATGGAAATATGAATATCTTTTAAGGAAAAAATTCAACTTTAATTAAATAACAACTATAAAGCCAGTCACCTGAAAATAAATGTATTTTATTTACACATACACTGTGCTGTCAGGAAAACAGAATATATGGTTAGGAAAATAAAAGCCTTGCTTAGCTATCACATTGAAGTAAAGATCCCTTGTAATAATAATTTGACCATATTTTCTTTTTCTGAATAACAAGTAAAGGTTTTTCCTCTTATTTTTTCTTGCCATGAAATGAAAAGAGATAAATAAGCTTGGTGGAACCAGTTTTTTTTTTTTTTTTTTAAATTTTATTTATTTGACAGACAGAGATCCCAAATAGGTAGAGAGGCAGGCAGAGAGAGAGAGAGGAGGAAGCAGGCTCCCCACTGAGCAGAGAACCTGATGTGGGGCTGGATCCCAGAACCCTGAGATCATGCCCTGAGCTGAAGGCAGAGGCTTAACTCACTGAGCCACCCAGGTGCCCTGAACCAGTTTTTAATATAGACAACTTTACCAATTAAAATGATCAACTTTATTGGCCTAGATATCAATATTTGTGGAGTATGACTTGGGTAACTAAGAAAAAGAAACAATAAAATGAAGCTGGTGTGAGTTAGTGATAATTGTTAATTATCTCAAATACAGTTATAAAATTTCGAGGATGTTACTATTGGATTTGTCATTGCTTTTCTGCTTTGTTATAAAAGCTATATAACATCACAATCTACGGCATTATTATTTACTTATATGTTTTACTATTTAGATATTTAGGTTGTTTACTTTTTAAAAAAAATTAACCTAACGCTAGAGTTATTAGGTGACATGAATCTGTGTCTCCGTATGCCTTTGGTAGTATTCCTAGTATCCTAGTAGAGATGCAATTCATGTGTTCTGTTGAGGGAATCCTCTTCAGGAAAAATCTCTGTGAGACTGAAGCAAGCAATATAGTTATAGTAAATGGATACAAGATAAGAAAAAATATAGTCTCAGATAAATCAGTCTTGGTTTTATTCACAGGAGAATCTGGAACATAAATCACCCAAAAAGTTGCCTTTATTTTAAAGCAATGTGGCTGGCCTTTTGTATTGTGATATAATTCAATGTTGAAAGCAGGATGCCCCTGGCAAAGGAAGGAGTTCTCCAGAGTAAGGAAGTTCTTTTCAGCCTACAGGGCAATGTTCCTGATAAAGGGGATCACCATGTCCTTAGCAGCCAGCACTTAACCAGTAGAAACTGTGTATAGGGTACGAACAGGCATTTACTACAGCTCACCTCTTGTCCTTCTTATATTCACTTTTTTCTAAATTCACTGTGTTCAGGAACAGCTGCTTTCAGATTCTAGTTCATCACGTTCATAGGGACAGTATAAGAGAGGATTAATGAGATGAACTAGAGCCCTCACTGCTACAGTTAGTCCTGCGGCCTTAACTGATAACATCTTCCTTCTCTATCACCCGTTTAATTTTTTTTTTTTTTTTTTTTTTTTAGAAATGATCAAATATGGACAGTCTGAACCTCATGAGAAAATGGGGGAGGGACATGGGAAGGAGTGGAAAGATATTTTCTTCTGTTAAAATATCTTTATTTAAAGGTTACCGGATTTCCTGGAAAATTTTATTATTTAAATGTGTAGGAGTTGTAAAAGGAAATAGTGATGTAAATAAATGTGTTCTCTTTCAAAAAAAAAAAAAAGTAGAGTATTTTTGTTGGTCCAAGTGCCTCGGTTAGTGGAGACCCCCAGAGGTCTGAGACCCTCATTACCATGCTTTATAAGGTACGGTTGTTCTACTTGAGCACTGAAAATGAGAACTGAGCATGGGATCACGAAGAAACACTGTAGTGGATCACCTGAGTGCCAAATGGACTCTTCAATGTATATATTATCTAACAGTGAAGCAGTCTCACCTTCCCACGAAGGGTCAATGGCATCTGCTGTTTGGTAATTCCTTTTTATGTCTCTTAAATTACTGCTTGAAGATTCCAAAGAAAACTGATGGCAACCGATGTTTAATGAGATTCTTAGTCTCAGATTAGGATGTACAATGCAAATTCCTAAAGTGATGGTGAACAGCTACCTCCACTCCTGGACCGTGGATCCACACATTGTAGCTCCTGAGGATGGCACCTAAAAATAGCCATTAGTCTTAGAATTATACAGAATCATGAAGCATAACTTCCTTCTGCGTTTAATTATGTGCATTATATAATTAAATGTGCATACAGTGGAATCCATTCACCAGCATTCTTAAAGTCTTTGTTAGTAAGGGTAATCTCTGTTATTCCTCTGGGATGCTACCTCCTTTTTAACTTATTGTATTGTCCAGGAGCAATGGTAGTGTATTGTAGATATTCCAGGAACTGCCATTTAGCTTTTCTAATGGTGGAACCAATGTAAGGGACTTAACTGCTAAACACACCCATTCTGAATTTAAGTCAGGAAAAATAATCATTTTTGCTTGCTGGTTTCAGTGAACCTATTCTGAGGTGGACCTAAACAAGGGCTCCATTAGCTAAGTGCCACTTCACAAGGTGGGGGTCGTGGTGGTGCTTTGGGTCCAAGCATTGGAGCATACACTCAGACTACATAATCAGTAATCCTTTTAAGCTGTAAGTACTGCTCTTTCCCAAAGTATGGATATTTTAGTAAATGGCTATGATTTTAGGAGAAAAAAAGCTTGGATAACATGCTCATATACACTTTCCATGCTATTGCAATGTCTTTCTTCATGGAGACCTAGCATCTTCTTTGGTAGATGAATTCTGTATCTGAGAACTTCTATGAAAACTGCCCAAATACCTGAATTTTTATTAGATATTTCAACACATTTTATGTTTCAGCATGCTTTGCAGACATTCTGATCTTGTTGTACATTACAATAATTATGCCCACTTTGATTCTGTTAATTGCAGTCATTTGGATTTTGCTATGTTAAGATTCTGTCATTCTCACGGCTACAAAATATCCCATATTATAAAAGCATCTCCTACTGTCAACTTAATCTTATAGAGACTTTTTAATCTAAACTTAATTCCTTTGTTGTGAGATTGTTATGATATCAACCATTTACATATCTTGAAATACCACGTATGTTAATGAAGGCCTAAATTTATATATTTGGCAAGGATACTTTTCTATTCCATGATATAGAAATCTGCATTTCCAACTATTTATTCAATATTTCTACTTAGATGTCCAGGAAACACTTCAAAAGGAGACTATCATATATTGATATCATGATATATTTTACCCTTTGGAAGTCCTCCACCTATTCTTGACCATCTCGATTAATATTAGCATCATTTTAATTTCTCAAACTAAAGCCTTTAGAATTATCTTTAATACTTTTCTTTATTTTTTACCTCCATATCATTATCCATTAGAATCTGCTGGGAGAGCATCAAAATCTAGTGGAAATCCAATAACTTACCTTCTCACCTTCTCTACTGCCATCACTATATGTCTCATCTGGATTATTTAATACCCTCTCGATCTTCCTTCCATATTTAGTAACTTTACTTCTCTCAAGTTTACCCTCAAACAAAAGCTAAAGTGATCCTGAATTTCATTAAAAAAATTTCCTTATTTATTTTAGAGAGAAAGAGAGATATGCACATGAATGGGGAGAAGGACAGAGGGAGAGTGCCTTCAAACAGACTTTCTGCTGAGCAGGAAACCTGATGCAGGGGCTGATGCCATGATCTGTGAGATCACGATCTGAGCACAACCAAGAGATGGACACTCAAACTGACTGAGCCACCCAGGTACCTCTGATCCTTAAAATAAAATTATCTATGTCATTCATCTATTCAAACTAGTCATTATAATGTCATTAGAACAACTACAGTTTTCTATTTGTGTGCCACAGTCCTGATTACATCTGGTATAGCATTTTCCTTTGTTTTTTATAAACAAAACTTATTAACAATTGTGTTAAAATAAGGCAGAAGAGATTTGATAGATCTCTTCTCTGTATTTTTACTTTCTTTGTCTTGTCTAGTGTTTGAAAATGTTTGTTCATAGAACAGAATTTCCAGTTTTACACCTGATTAAATTTAAGACATTCAAGAATAGCATGTCTGGCACTTACCAAATTTTTCTAGATGTAGCATAAGAAACAATTCTCTGACAAGAACAGCATTTAGTGAATTTGCTGATAAAATAAAATACACTAAAACAAGAGTGTTTTAGAAAAGGCAACTTTACATTTTCATGAATTGGTGTGGAAGAAATGTTCAACCCTCTAGCTTCAAAGGCCACTGAGCATGTATGAATACATGAGGGTACCTGTAACCAGGTTGAGTAGGAAATTATAGTTTATATATATGTGGAATAAGTACATGGAATAGGAAGTAATGAGGCATCTGGGAAGCTCAGGTGGTTTAAGCATCCAGTTGTTGATTTTGGCTCAGGTTATGATCTCTGGGTCATGAGATCGAGCCCTGTGTCAGGCTTGCCTTTGGTGTGGAGCCTGCTTAAGATTCTCTCTCTCCCTATTCCTGTGCCCTCCCCACCGCCCAGCTCTGTTTTCTCTGTCTCACAAAAAATAAAAATAAAATAATAGAAGTTGAGTGGCTCTGCTATAGAGAAAGTTGGGAATGGCAAAGGATTGCAGTGGTTTTGTTGTTTCTTTTTTGGTATGTAAAATGAAACACACACACATAGACACACACACAATCTATTGATTCAGATTTTATTAAAATGATTCGACAAGACAAAATGTTGAATGAGTGTTGTTATGAAAGGCAGAGGAGGGTGAGGAATTGAAGGATTTTATGATGATTGAGAAAATAAACCAGACTTCAGCTTGTTCTAAGAATTGCTCATACATTTCATTATGCCAACATTGACCTTACAACAATTCTTCAGCTGTCAAATTTTGTTCAAGTATAATCTCTTTTTTTTAAGTTTTAAACATAACATACTTGGGGCACATGGGTGGATCAGTTGGTTAATCTGCCTTGGGCTGAAGTCATGATCCCAGGGTCCTAGGATTGAGTCCAGTATCAGTCACTCTGCTCAGCAGGAAGCCTGCTTCTCCCTTTCCCTCTGTTCCACCCCACCCCCTCCTGTTTGTTCTCCTTTTCTCTCTCAATTAAATAAATAAAATCTTTAAATTAAAAAAAAATCACAACATGCTTACCTCTACTTTAAGACAGCTGATAAACAAATACTTATTTTTCACTTCTTACACACCAAAAAATTTTTAGATACACAAGAAAAAGAAAAAAACATACAGAACCCATGACCTGAAATAGTTTGCTCTACATTTAACATTTTGTATGGATCTAGAGGTAGTATACTGAACTTAAAAAATGTTACCTGCCAAGTAATTTCAACAAGTGAGCTGTCTGTTATAAGCCCATGAACTGGACAAGGCCTACAAAAGAACCAGTGAGCTTAAAGGTAGGTCAATCAAAACTTCCCAAACTGAATATGAAGAGAAAGAAATAATCTTTAAAAAGACAACACAGAACCCAAGAATTGTGGGTAGATTTCATAAGTTCTAATATCTATGTAGTAGAGTACCAGAAAGAAAAGAAAAAGAGACTGGAAAAAAATACTTGAAATTTTGATGACTGAGAAACTTGCAAAATTAATAACATGCATTAAGTCACAAATCCAGAAAACTTAGAAACACTGAGCAGGATGAATAAAAAAAAAAAATAATTAAATTGTGCCTATTCATAACTTGATCAAATTGTAGAAAATTAAAAGCAAAGATGAAGTATTGCAAAAAGGTAGCTTGGTGGATACCTCATCTACAGAGGAAAAGATTTGAAATTAGAAGGAAATTCTCATTAGAATCATGTCAGCAAGAAAGATATTAGACAATCATGTCTAATGTCTCATTAGAATCACGTCAGCCCACTGAGGGTCTCAGTGAGTTAAAGCCTCTGCCTTCAGCTCATGTCATGATCCCAACATCCTGGAATCAAGCCCCACATAGGGCTCTCTGCTCCGCAGGGAGCCTGCTTTCTCCTCTCTCTTTGCCTGCCTCTCTGCCTACTTGTGATCTCTGTCTGTCAAATAAATAAATAAAATCTTTAAAAAAAATTAAAAAAAAAAAGAATCATCTCAGAAAGAGAGTGGATTAAAATAAACATGTAGAAAAAATACCCGATCACACAGGAATTCCACATTGAGAGAAATTACTCTTAAAAAAATGAAGTATAAATAAATATTATCCCAAATAATACAAAAGGAGGTTATACATTAGTAGCAGACCAGCTCTGCAGGAAATACTAACAGTTCTTCAGGGAGAAGGGAAATTATATAGATCAGAAAATTTGATGTACATAAAGATAAAAGGACAACTAGAAATGGAATACATGAAGATAAAACAAAATGTATATATTTTATTATTATTATTATCATTATTTTAAAGATTTTATTTATTTATTTAACTGAGAAAGACATAGAAAGGAGGGAACACAAGCAGGGTAGAAGCAGGCTTCTTGCTGAGTGGGGATCCACTGCAGGTCTCAATCCCAGGATCCTGGTATCATGACATGAGCTGAAGGCAGATGCTTAATGACTGAGCCACCCAGGTACCCCACTTTTTTTTTAATTAATTATTTTTATTTTATTATTTTTAATTGAACTAAAATGCAATTGATTTTTGAAGTAGTAATGGTAACAATATCCTGGGTGACCGTAACATTTGATTGTGTTACATTAATAACAGTAATATTAGAAGTGATTGGCGGGAAGGAATTAGATACCTGAGCTAGATGTGAACTCATATAATGTTATTGTAAGGTAGGCTTAATTTAAGATAAATGTATACTGAAAACTCTACAGAAATAATGGAAAATAATTATGAGGGAATAAAAATTAATAGAAGATCAACAAGATTTCAGTAGTGAATTAAGACAAACATTTAAGGAAGAGCTGATATCAATTCTCTACACTCTCCCAGAAAATAGAATTGGAGAGAAAACTTTTTTACTCATTTTAAAAGCTAGCAGTTTCCTAATAATAAAGCCACACAAAGAAAGAAAGACTACAGGCCAATGTTTCTTAAAAGCAAAAGCTACATAAAAACAAAAAACAAAAACAAAACTTATAACACCAGTCTATTCATCAGAAAAATATCATTATCCAATTTTGATTGAGGGACATTGGGCAAAATATTTGATTTGCATTCCTCAAATTTTTAAGTTATGAAAAACATAAGTCATGAAAATCTGAGAACTGTCATAGCCAGGAGGAGCTTGGTTGACATGATGACTAAATATGGTACCTTGGAACAGAAAAGACAATAAGTAAAAACTAAGAAATTTGAATAAAATATGGACTTTGATTAATAATAATATATCAGTATTGGTTAGTTAGTTGTATCAATAATAGTTAATAGCTACACATGTGTCATGTTAATGTAAGATGGCAATTCGAGAAACTGGGTGTGAAATATGGAAACTCCTCCACTATTTTGGTCATCATTCTATAAATCTAAAACTGTTCTAAAATGAAAAGTTCATTTAAAAATAAAATAAAGTAAATTAGACTGCCCAGAAAAGAATGGACTATTTCATCTAACATTCTTTCTTAGTAGGCTACTTTGCCTCATACAAGTGATAAATATGAGCCTATCTTGTAATGATACAGGCAAACATAACTTTCAGTAGAAATGTGGGCTGGCAGTGGTGGAAAGTTGAAGGGGCAGGGTAGAAGCAGTGAGAAATACCAAGCAATAGAGAAGACAGAAAGCTGGAAAATCAAAAGAGACAGTGTGATGTTGGTATCATGGCTGCCTTCTAGTTTTCAAGATTCCAGTATGTGAGAGGGAAACTCTCAATTATTTAGGAAATACTCTTATTTGTGGAAACCCTCATAACAGATAGCAGATGCTTTGGTATAGTAAGATACTAAATTTGTACCTGTAATATTGACATTTTATATCTTCTCACAAACTATTTCATGGAAACTGGTCTTCAAATGAATTGGTAAAAATAGAAAAATGGTGTAATTCTTAATATGCAACTAATTGCTGCCATTTAGAGCCAATTTTTAAAAGTTGGAAGGCAAATTTAATTAGTTAACTTAAAACAAATTAGAAATGTACTAACATCCAAGTAGAAAAAAGAGGGAGGATTGTTTTGGTTCAAAAATTAACAAATTAACAAATTCAAATCTAATAATATTCATTGATCTTACTACTAACATCATCAAAAAGAAGAATTACTCCTTTTTGCTGAACATGGATGTCAAAATACTCACCAAGATACTAGCCCATAGGATCCAACAACACATTAAAAGCATTATTCACCACAACCAAGTGAGATTTATTCCTGGTCTGCAAGGGTGGTTCAATATCCACAAATCAATCAACGTGATATAGCACATTAATAAAATAAAGAACAAGAATCGTATGATCCTCTCAATTGTTGCAGAGAAAGTATTTGACAAAGAAACATCTTTTCTCTACACAGTGTAGGGATAGAGGGAACATATCTCAATATCATTCTCAATGGGGAAAAATGGAAAATTTCCCTTAGGTCAGGAACATGATAGGAATACACACTCTCACCACTTTTAGTAATAGAAATCCTGGCCTCTGTGATCAGACAACAAAAAGAAATTAAAGGCATTCAAATTGACAAAGAAGTCAAACTCTCACTCTTCACAGATGACATGATGCTTTACGTGGAAAATTCAAAAGACTCCATCCCAAAATTGCTAGAACTCATACAGGAATTCATCAAAGTGGCAGGATATATAATTAGCATACAGAAATCAGTTGCATTTCTGTACACTAACAATGAGACAGAAGAAAGAGAAATTAAGGAGTCAATACCATTTACAATTTCATTCAAAACTGTAAGACACCTAGGAATAAACCAAACCAAAGAGGGAAAGGATCTGTGCTCAGAAAACTCTAGAACACTCAGGAAAGAAATTGAGGAAGACACAAAGAAATGGGAAAACATTGCATGCTCATGGATGAGAAGAATTGGTATTGTAAAAAGGTCTATTGTCCCAGAGCAATCTACATATTCAAAGCAATCCCTATCAAAATACCACTGACATTTTCATAGACTGGAACAAATAATTCTAAAATTTGTATGGAACCAGAAAAGACCCCAAATAGAGGAATATTGAAAAAGAAAACCAAATAGATCCTCAACTAATCTTCAACAAAACAGGAAAGAATATCCAATGACAAAAGAAGAATCTCTTCAATAAATGGTGCTAAGAAAACTGGAGAGGCACACACAGAAGAATGAAACAGGATCAATTTCTTACACCATACACAAAGAGAAACTCAAATGGATGAAAGATCTAAATGTAACACAGGAATCTATCAAAATCCTAGAGGAGAGCACAGGCAAAAACCTCTTCAACCTCAGCCACAGCAACTTCTTGTTAGACATGTCTCCAAAAGCAAGGAAAACAAAAGCAAAAATAAAGTATTGGGGCTTCATCAAGATAAAAATCTTCTGCACAGCAAAAAAAAAAAAACAGTCAACAAAACTAAAAGGCAACCTATGGAATGGGAGAGGCTATTTGCAAATGACATATTAGATAAAGGGCTAGTATCCAAGACACATATAAAACTTATCAAACTCAACACCCAATAACCAAATAATCCAGTTAAGAAATGGGCAGAAGACAAGAATAGACATTTCTCCAGAGAAGACATACAAATGGCCAACAGACACATGAAAAAATACTCAACATCACTTGTCATCAGGGAAATAAAAAATTAAAACCACAATGAGATATCACCTTACTCCAGTCAGAGTGTCTAAAATAAACAAGAAAGGAAACAACAAATGTTAGTGAGGGTGAGGAGAAAGGGGAACCCTTTTATACTGTTGGTGGGAATAGAAGCTGATATAGCCACTCTGGGAAACAGTATGGAGGCTCCTCGAGAAGTTAAAAATAGAGGTACCCTACAACCCAGCAAATGCACTACTGGGTATTTACCCCAAAGATACAGATGTAGTGAAACACGAAGGGGCATTTTCACCTCAATGTTCTTGTAGCATTGTCCACAACAGCCAAACTATGGAAGGAGCTGAGATGTCCTTCAACAGATGAGTGGATAAAGAAGATGTGGTACATATGTATAATTGAATATTACTCAGCCATCAAAAATGATTACTTACCATTTAAATTGATGTGGATGGAACTGGAGGGTATTATGCTAAGTGAAATAAGTCAATCAGGGAAAGACAGTTATCAGATGGTTTCACTCATATGTGGAATATAAGAAACAGTGCAGAGGACCATAAGGGAAGGGAGGGAAAACTGGATGGGAAAAAAATCAAATAGGGAGATAATCCCTGAGAAACTCCTAACTATGGGAAATAAACTGCAGATGGCTGAAGGGCAGGTGGGTGGAGGCATGGGGTAACTGGGTGATGGGACTTACGGAGGGCATGTCATGTGATGAGCACTGGGTGTTATATGCAACTGATGAATTATTGAACATTACATCTGAAATGAAAAACGTATTATGTGCTGGCTAATTGATTTTAAATTAAAAAAAAAGTTTCAAATTCCTGCTTGCAATGCAAAGCTGATGCATCTATTTCTAACTCTTCCTATTAGAAGAATTCCAAGTCTGACATTACACAGTTTTGAAACTGTTTTGGAAAATAAATGCTCTCATAAACAGCAAAAGGTATACATAATACACATTTTTTCTGGAGGGTGTATTTTCCATCAGTACTGAAATCCTTAAAATCATGCATACCCTTTGATACTTGAAATCCAAATTATAAGAATTTATAGTAAGAAAATTATTGGAAAAGTAAAATTGTGTATATACTTATAAATTAAAATAAAACTCAGATGTATATACCCATTGACTATATTAAAAGCAGGGTGTATGGCCATTATAGAAACCCAATATAGATAATGGGCATTATCATATGAATTTAAATATAAACATGATATTTGTGTGTAGAAAAATACCTGAACATAATGATGAATAATGATAGCTGACATTTGTGTCAAATACATTGTGTCAAATACTTCTGTAAGTACTTGACATGTATGAAATCATACAATTCTCTCTTCTGACACCCCCCATGGTGAGGTAAGTATTTTGTAGAGAAGAAAACTGAGACACAGAAAAATTAAGTAACTTCTTCAAGGACATGTAGCTAGGAATTGTGGCTGAGGTACTAACTCAAGCCGTTTGGCTCTGGATGCCAAGGTCTGAATCACTAGCCTAATAACTCTCTAGATAGACTGAGGATGCACAAGATGATTCAATTTGTATTTTAGAGTGAACCAACAAATGCAATATATGTCGCTTATGTCCAGGGAACAATCTGTCATCAGGGCAAAAATGGCCATTGTGCATGGTTACACATCTGTAAGAAAAGACTTTCTAACTCCAGTTTCTCCAGGAGAAACTTATTTTACTCATTGATAATGAAGGCTCTGAAGTAGACCGAAGAGATATATTTTATAAAGACAGAAGAGGCATTTTTGGTTCCAGTATATCATATATCATATGATTTACTTTGATTTTTGCAATATTTATTTTGTCTCTGGCTAAAAAGAAAATTTCATCTTGTCTACTGGTTGTCTAGGAGCAGTATTTGATTGTTAGCTGAACTTCTGCCAGATACTTTCCTTCAACAGAGAAGGGGAAAAAATGTATTTTTGAAGCAATTGTTTTATAGTTCAGATAGCTGGGGCTTAGAGAATTCTTTTGGGCTGGGTTTAAAGAAGTGTTTGGTCTAATAATAAGGACTTTACCATTTCTTGGTCACAAAAACACTTGGTGACTAGACAGTTGCATTTATAAGGATCAATATTGAACCAATTTTTTTCTTTTTAACTTTGTGGACGTGTTGGCTTTTTTTTCCCCCCTCAAGCTTGCAAATTTTCACATTTACATGAATTTGAATATGTTTTACAATGCGCTGTTGAAATATAATTAAGCAAAATTCTAAGAAGGAAATTCTATTTATAAATGAAACAGTAATTCACTTATCTATTACTATGTATAAAAACAAAACAAAACAAAAAACACAAAGCAACTACAACAAATCTATCATAGAAATTGGTGAACAAAAACAATACCATTTTGCTGCATTTAAAGATTTTCTGTGTCAGGATTTCACCTGAGTGATTGCTTAGCTCCATGTGGAATGCACTAGAATTCTAAGTAGTGTTCAGTGGACAGCTTGTCTGATTAGCAAAATCCAAGATGACAACACATGTAAGCCCAGGGCCTTTGCAGGATGACTGGAAGGGTAGACTCAGGGGGCCCCACTTTCAGTCTGACCAGGGATTCCTGTGCCACCTCTCCTTCAGGTAGTAAGACATTGTAAGGACCTCTAAGGATTCCAGAGTTCCAAGACAGAAACTGCCAGTCATCTTAAATACTAGGTCCAGTACTGACATAGAGTAGTCATTTTCTACAGAGTACTGGCCAAAGCAGTCACAGGACAATTAGCTGACATTCAGAGGCTGAGAAAATGAACTCCACTGCTGAATGGAAAAATGCCAAAGAACTTGCAACAACTCTAATGTAGTTTTGGAATATAGGGGAGGATTAGATGGGGTGAGGTCTGGAGCTAACAACCAAGAAAGAATCCTTGAGATGTCTTTGGTGCAAATTTGTGATTTTGTTAAAGTACAAGGATAGGACCTGTGGGCAGAAGGAGTTGCTGCCCCAGGGTTGTGAGGGGTGACTGATTACATATGTGGGAGTTGGGGGGAGGTAAGGAAAAGGTCGATTTCAAAATAATTTCCATATGTTAAGGACTCTCAGGGTGCTGGAGGCCTTGTCATTGTCAATTTAAGGTGGTCTTTCCCTCTAGGAAGGCATTAACATTAAGATAGTTGTAAATTTCCTAGAGGAATGCCACACATATCCCACCCATAAGTGTGGAAGGGGGAAGGTTGCAGGGTGCTTTGTCCTCAGTGAAACTTCTGCTCCCTCCTCTACATCAGTGCACCAAAAACAATGTTCTTTCATTCTATAGTTTGTAAAACACTGGCAGGATGTCAGAGACTATGTGTTATCTAAGTTAGTTTGTGCCCTTTTCTTACAAGGTATTCTGACATAAATCTAGGAATTCTTGGAATTCTTTGATCTATACACATTTAAATACACTCAAATTGCCTTTATTATACTCAGCTTTGAGTACAGTCTGAAAGAGAAGATTTTATAATGACGTGTTCACAGCAAACCAATGAGTATCAATAAATTAAATTCTCATCAGCTTTAACTGAAAAAGCTTACAAAGCCCATACCATAAACCAATGTTATCACTGAGTTCCTATTTTCAATACCAAGAGTGAAATCACAAGCAGTCTTTTGTAAGGATTATTAAATTATAAACCCAGATGTGCCAAACTACTTCTCATTTCACTTGGGATACAAAAAAACATATTATTTATTTTTCTTGGCAAGCAGGCAGTAAAAGGCACTACATATATTGTTAGAAATATTTGCACAAATCAATTCACCTGGTAAATTATATTTATGCCTAGGAAGCTATTATACCAACAGAACATATATATAATTGACCTTATATTTTTTATAATTATAATTTTTATAGTTTTCAAGTTTAGCTTTATTGAGGTGTGATTGACATTTAAAATTGTAAGTTATTTAAAGTATACATTGCGGTATTTATATATCTATATCTATATGTGTGTGTGCATATATATATATATATATATATATATAAAGAATCCTCCTTCATCAAGTTAATTAACAGATCCATCACCTCGCATATTGATCTTTTGTGTGTGTGTGTGTGTGAAACAAATTCTAATCTCTTAGCAAATTTCAGTACACAATACAGTGTTAGCAACCATAGTCACCATGTTTTACATTAGATCATCAGAACTTTATCTCATAGCTGAAACTTCACACACTTTTACAAACCTCGTCCTATCTCCCCTACTCCCAACCCTGGCAACGACTTTTCTACTCTCTGTTTTATAAATTTGAACTTTTGTTCAGATCCCACATATAAGTGATGCCATGCAATATTTGTCTTCCTTTGTCTGACCTATTTCACTCAGCCTAGAGCCCTCAGGTTTCTTCTGTGTTGTCCCAAATGGCAGGATTGCCTTCTTTCTCATTCAATTGTGTATAGATTTATATATCATTGTCTTCTTTATCCATTCATTTGTTGATGGAAACTTAGGTCATTTCCATATCTTGGCTATTTTGAATAATGCTGCAAAATCTAGGAATTGTAGCCAAGATAGTAACTCAAGCAGTTTGGCTCTGGATGACACTGTTTTTTGTGTAATGATTGAGTATCCTGTAACTTTATTGAATTTATTAGTCTTTTTTTTTTAATATTTTATTTATTTATTTGACAGAGAAAGAGCACAAGCAAAGGGGAGTGACAGGCAGAAGAGAAGTAGGGTCCCCACTGGGCAAGGAACCCAACGAGGGACTTGGTCCCAGGACTCTGGGATCATGACCTGAGCTGAAGACAGATGCTTAACTGACTGAGTCACCCAGGTTATGAGGGAGCAGAAGGCTGGCTGAGGACAAAGCAAAAACTGGCACCTTACACCCCTCCCCACCCCCACACCTCTGTGACCTGTATGACATCCCTCAGGCACTCTGGGTGCCTAAAAGGAAAACAAATACTTAACTTGTAGAGATCACAATTCCGCAAGACAGGAGTCTCCCTTGGTTTACAAATGCCCTAGTGAGTAACAACAAAGAAGCTATCTTATCAATAGCCTAAAACTGAAGGAGGCTGAGGTGAAGGAAATTTAAATAAAGTTAAATTTCTTCTAAACCTAAGCTCATTGACAAGGACACTTGATAGGAGGAATGTGATATTTCACCAGGAAACTCCCAACTATCTTCTTGTTAGTGGCTCATTAGAGGTAAAAATAGCCTTGGCTTGACAATAACCAGGCCTCCAGTACCCTGACAGTCTTCTGAACAAACGCTTTGTCCTCACCTACTCAACTCCTATGTATATAATCAGCCACGCCTCAGGATATCGGGGCAGCAGCCCTTCCTGCCCACAGGTCCTGTCCCCATGTTTTAATAAACTACCATTTTGCACCAAAGATGTCTCAAGAATTCTTTCTTGGTCATCGCCTCCAGACCTTACCCCACCGAACCTCACCTATGTTCTAGAACTTCATCACAGGACCTCCTGAATTTCTGAGTTCTAACAGCTTTTTGGTACAGTCTTCAGTGTTTCTAGTTATAATATCATGTCACAGGGAAATTCAGCTGCATTTATGTTCAATTTGTAAATTACTTCCTTCACATCATATATGAATTTAGGTGATTAGAGACTACTGTTTCTTCCCCAGCAATTGTCAATGCTAGGATGATAGGTATATATATTTTTGCTTCATTTGCAACAAACTGGATTATTAAACATTTTTAAGTAAAATTAACTAATATGATAGCTGAAAATAGCACTTCATTGTTGTTTTCTCAATTTCCATCGATTTAATTATTGTTGACTCTATACAAATTTTTCATGTGTTTTTAACCACTTATATAACTTGTGTGTGTGTGTGTGTGTGTGTGTGTTATGCACAAGAAGTTTTACAAGAATTATTTCAATATTTCTTATCATCTTTATCTAGACTCCTCTACATTTTCAACAAATTAGCCCTCAGTCTGTCCCACCTGGTTAAATTACTTTCTTGGGTTGTCATTTGTATTTATATATTATTTTTAAAGATTTATTTATATTTTAGAGAGAATGGGAGGGACAAAGGGTGAGAGAGAAACTCAAGAAGATTCCCAGGTCAGCACAGAGCTCCATTCAGGCCTTGACCATGATCCTAAGATCAGGACCTGAGCCAAAATCGTGAATTGGATGTTTAACTGACTGTGCCGCCCAGGTGACCCAATAAACTTTCTTTTTCAAAAAATATTATGTTATTATTAAAAGTATTATTATTATTTGTAGTGGTTGTTCTGGTTGATTTTTAAATGGTGCTGTTATTATCCAGGTATTAAAATAAAAGATGTATAAGAAAATTCATCAGTGTTTACATTAAGACTAATAGTTTTGTAATTTTCATTTAAAAATGAACACTTAAGGTTATTTACTTTTCAAAATACATACATTCTTATAGGCATGCAATTTGATTTTTTAAATTCTGTTCATTCTAGGATTTACTTTGATGCAAGAAAGTGGTAGATTTAAAGTTTATTTTTTATCAGTGAAATTGCTCTCAGGCTCACAATTATAGATTCAAACAACTGTGCTTGTGTGCTCAGAATTTATCATGCTTTACCTTAATACAAAATACAGAACTCTAAGTACAGCAATAAACGCGGGTATGCTAAAAACTCCTGTGGTATGATTAAGCCTGTCTTGACTAATGCTCTATAGTTGAAATATATCCATTTATTTCAATTGTTTGTTTTGTAAAAACATTAATTTTTAATTATCTTTTATTTTTAAATTTTACATTCCAGTAATTTACTTGTATTTAAAATGGGAGTTTTGGGGTACTTGGGTGGCTTAGTCTGTTAAGTGTCTGCCTTTGGCTCAGGTCATGATCCCAGGGTCCTGGGATGCAGCCCCATTGCTTGTCCCTTTCCTCCCCACTTATGCTCTCTCGCTTTCTGTCATTGTCTCTTTCTCTCTCAAAAACATACATAAAATTAAAACACAATTTTTTAAAAATGGCAGTTTTTCAGTACCAAAATACTTTGTTCACTGGTCATTTTGAATTGTGAATTTAATATGTATTAAAAAAACAAGCCAGTAAGCAAGCAAGCTACCTCTCAGGGCTAATACCATTAGCTTAAAGTTTCTTAAAGTGGTTGATGGGATCCAATTTGCTTGAAATTATGTTTTTACAATATTTTCATTCAATTTGCGTCCTCTGGAAAATCACAATGAAACTGATTCTTCACTATTGTTTACTCATCAGAATCTCTCTCACTATGGGCAACCTGACTTTAGGTTATTACAAGTTCATTACATCCAAGAAGATATGAGTAAGTGAAACAATAAATGATGGATGGAAAATGGAGGTCTCTGTTTTGGATGACATGGCTTCATGGGACTTACACAAACATTAATAGACCACAACATATTTCAAATGTTGAATATTAAATTCTAAAAACTGTTTAGAAATTACTTTTTTCCTCCAGGTGTTGGACTACTACTACATTTTAAAAACTTAAAATGTCTGTTTCTTACTTTATTTTTACTTCAGGGGGTTCAGTTTTTCACCTGTGGATCAATGTCAATGCCATCCCAAATAAATAATGCTGACTGATTCATTTCCCATGATACTTGAAGTGCAATTCTGCATTTGGGTTGGAAGCTCATAAATCTTTGAGGTTGAGTGTAGGGATTCCTAAGTGCACTTTGTTCTGATAGCATTAAAGATGAGATTTGAGGCTTTCCCACTACAACTGTGTAGTTTATCTGTAGTTGATACTATTGTAAATGACAGCCTACTAGTACTCTAATCAATAATTTAAGTGTTCTACTCTGGACCAAAATATCCATAGGAAAGGAATTCCTAAAATAATGCATTTGATGTTTCAATAAAAGAGATTTGGGGCTTCAGAGTAGTGGTTCATCGAAATCGAAGTGCTGTATTTGCAAACTCTCCCACATTCATTAATGATTTGAAAACATCTACTGTCTTTCAGCAATATGTTTTTCCATTATTTATTTCCATCAAGGCGGGGATCATTTATTTCACTTTTTGCATTTCAAGTTGTGATTGATTGAACAAATATATTTTACAGCATGTTACTTCATATCATTGTTTTGGCATACTATAAATTTCTCACCTGATGAGAGTGTTGAAATTGTGGCCATACAGTTAATCATTAACTATTTTTGTTCACTATCTTTGTAACTTATCAACTAACATCCAACCATGTATTATTTAAGTCTCATCTAATTCTAAATTTAGTGTCAAGTGAATTATTAACCCAGAATTACAAAACATGGAGTTGTAACAGAAGAATAAATAAAGGGAGCCTGGGTAGCTCAGTGGGTTAAGCCTCTGCCTTCAGCTCAGTTCACAATCCCAGTGTCCTTGGATTGAGCCACGCATCTGGCTTTCTGCTCAGTGGGGAGCCGGCTTCCCTTCCTCTTTCTCTGCCTGCCTTTCTGCCTACTTGTGATCTCTGTCTGTCAAATAAATAAATATAATCTTAAAAAAAAGTAGAATAAATAAAATATTAAATAAAAGTACATGTGTTAAATTAGAACTTCAATTTAAAAAAAGAAAGAAAGAACACTGTCTCATAATTATCAGTTTACTTTTCTGATAAGTATTAGAAACTTTGAGATGATAACATGTCATGGATTAAATTTTTAAAAAATGTAATATGTTTTCCCAAGATCATTTTATTTTAAATCAGAGTAATAATAAACCAAATTGCATGAGACCATCAGAGATTTATCTGATTATCCCGGGGTCCTGGGATGGAGCCCGGCATTGGGCTCTCTGCTCAGTGGAAAGCCTGCTTCCTCCTCCTCCTCTCTCTCTCTCTCTCTCTCTCTCTCTGCCTGCCTCTCCCCCTACTTGAGATCTCTATCAAATAAATAAATAAAATCTTAAAAAAAATAAATAAAATGTAATAGATATAGGAATATTTGTTATTTAATTTTTCTATACATTTGGTTTTTGTTCATTTCATCACAGGTATCAAATTTATTGTCATAAAGTTGTTCATGTTATTTCCTTACTATCTTTTTAATATTACTAGAAACTGTAGTGACTGTATCTCTTAATTTTTTTTTTTTTTTGTAATTTCTGTTTTTTCCACTCTTTTTTTTTTTCTTTTCCTTAGCTTAGGAATTTATCTTTTGTTTTTTAAAGTCTTCTCAAAAAACTAGCTTATGGTTTTTCTATTGCTCTTCTGTTTTATATTTGTGTGATTTTTTTTCAAAGACTTTTGTTATTTCCTTTCTTCCATTTATGTTAGGTTTCTTTTGCTATTCTGCTCTGGTTTATCATGGTAGAAGGTAAAAGATATTTCTTATTTTCTACCATGGGTATCTTGTGCTAATATAAGCAGAACTACAGTTGCAGCCTCTAAATTTGTATATGCTGGTTTTCATTTTAATTAAGCTCAAAATACTTTCTAGTTTCTCTTTTGATTTGTTACTTGACTTACGGGTTAGTTGGAATACATTTTGTTTCCAAATATTAGGGATTTTCCAGATATACTTCTGGTATTTATTTCTAATATAATTTATATGTGGTCAGAGAAAAATCATATTATTTGAATCTTCTAGCAATTATTGAGACTTATGATATGACCTAGAATATTATTGATCTTATAAATGCTCCATGTATATTTGGAAAGAATGTGTATACTGTTGTTCTTTAAAGTCATTTAAACTGGGGTGCCAGGGTTGCTCAGTGGGTTAAGCCTCTGCCTTTGGCTCAGGTCATGATCCCAAGCCCCACATCGGGCTCTCTGCTCTGCAGGGAACCTGCTTCCTCCTCTCTCTCTCTCTGCCTGCCTTTCTGCCTACTTGTGATCTCTGTCTGTCAAAGAAATAAATGAAAATCTAAAAAAATAAAAAAAAATTTAAAAAAGTCACTTAAATCAATTTGATTGACAATTCTGTTCAATTCTTTCATATCTTTACTTAGTTTCTACTTTATTGTTCTATTAAATATTGAGAAAGTGTTGAAATATTATACTATTTTGGTGGATCTATTTCTCCTTAAAGTTCTATCAATTTTGATCATATATCTTATTTTTATTTACATATTCATTTTTTATATTGCGTGGGAGTTTTCTTGTTAGCTTTTCTTTTCTAAATTTATTTCAATCCCACTGCAGTTAACATACCATATTATATTATTTTCTGGTGTAAAATACAGTGATTCAACAGTTCAATATAGTACTCAGTGCTCATTAAGATAAGTGTACTCTTAATCTCTGTCACCTGTTTCAACCATGGGTCACCCACCTCCCACTGCTAGCCATCTCTTTGTTCTCTGCAGTTAAGAGTCTCCTTTTAATTTGTCTTGTTTTTATTGCTGTTCATATATTTTAAAGCTTTGTTATAAGGTGCACAAGCAGTTAACGTTGTTATACATTTTTGAAGAGCCAACTGCTTTTTTCCATATAAATGACTATCTTTAGCCCTGGTTATATTATTTGTCTGAAATCTACTTTTTCTGATGTTAGCAGTTTTATTTTGATTATTATAAGCATTTTCTTCCTCTTATTTTTACATAATGTCTGTCTTTATATTCAGGGTGGCGTTCTTGTAGGTAGCATATAGTTAGGTCTTCCCTTTATCCAACATTAAAATTTATACTATTTGTTGTGTTTAGGTTATTTACATTTAAGGTGATTATTGATTTATTTAATTATGTTTAAAATTGTAAGAAATAAAATAAGGTAATGCATAATTCAGTGAGAACTTCTATAACTAAAAATTAAGAAGGAAAACAATGAATTGTTGGAAGATTTGAAAAGTCACTTCAAATGATTTCAAATAATGAACCAAAAGAGAGCTTGAAAAGAAAAAAATATATAATTTAAGACAAAATAATGGAAAAAAAATATCAAAAGGAGCAAGGAATAATTTCTGACAATTATGAACAGAAAATTAAACCAGGTTGATATAAACTTCTGGGACATTTGTATTCATAAGAACAGAGTCCTGAAATATGTAAAGTAAGAGAATACGTGGAAAACTATCAAAATATATATTTTAAGAATGAATATATTTTAGTAACATAAAAATGTATAATATTGAATAACATTATTAGCTAACTTGATTACATAGATCTAGATATGATTTTGACATAAAAATAAGTGAAATATGTGTTACAAAGCATTCATTGGATAGTCATGCATATTGAAAAGCCTCTAGGCCATAAACTCCCAATAAATTTCAATAAACTATTTGAGAGTAATTTACAATTCGGATGTCCCATCTTCTGTAGTACTCCAGTGTTGTTTATTAAAAATAATGTCATTCTCCTTCATAACTGCAGTGTAATCATCTTCATAACCATAGTATAACCATCATATTAGGAAATTAACTTTGATATATTACTGTCATCTACTCCACCAACCACATTCAGGTGTCTCCAATTGTACCAATAATGTTCTTCATATAAAAGAATCCAATCAAGGATAATGAGTTCCATTTATTTGTCATGTTTCTTTTATCTTGTTCCCATATGAAAAAAATCCTAAGACTTTCTTTGATTTTTATAAAGTGGTTTTAGAAGGTATAGGCAGGTTTTGTTTTACCTGTTGTTTGTCATATTATATTTAGATTATGGATTTTGTTCAAGAATATCACTTCAGGGACGCCTGGGTAGTTCAGTGGGTTAAAGCCTCTGCCTTCAGCTCAGGTCATGATCTCGGGGTCCTGTGATCAAGCCCTGCATCGGGTCAAGCCCTGCATCGGGCTCTCTGCTCAGCAGGGAGCGTGTTTCCTCCTCTCTCCTCTCTCTCTCTGCCTACTTGTGATCTCTCTCTCTGTCATATAAATAAATAAATCTTAAAAAATAAAAAGAATATCACTTCATTCTTTCAAGTGGTGTAAAATTTTGATTTTCACATCAGTACTAAACTAATTTTGATCATTTGATTTGGTGAAGTCAGCCAAGTTTCTACACCGTAAATTAACTATTTGCCCCTTTGTAACTAAGTGTTTTTTGGGGGAGCAATTTTGAAATGATAAAGTTTTCCGCTTTTCATGGAACTTTCACCCACAGTTTATGCCTCCATTGATGTTTTATGCCAAAGTTAATCATTTTTTTGTCATCATTGCCGTATAGTGTTTTTCTAATTCCAACATTTCTTTACATTTATTAGATTCCCTTTTACTAAAAGAAAGAGCATTTTTTTCCTTGCCATTCATATGTATATTTATTTATTTGTCACTACAACTACATATAGCCATCTTTCTTAAGGAACTTTGATTGCTTTTATGGAAGAATGGAATGAGTGTCCTTCTTCTCAGTGCTTGTTATGCTCCCAGTTCTTACTTTTTCAAAGAACATCTCTAGAACACACACACACACACACACACACACTCACACACATGCACACAGATTAAATCGCTTTTTCCTCTCTATTGTCAACCGTGAGCTTACACTGATACCGGCAATTCCAATTCCAATTCAACACCAGTTGCTATAATCTACCTTCCTCCCTTCTTTTATATTTGCTGACCGTGGAGTACTATAGCAGCACTCACTGTTTCCCCAAAGTAATATGTTTCATAAATAAATACTCCATTTATTTCCAAAAGTTTGAGCTTTTTACCCCCTAATATGGGTTAGTCATCTAAACAAACTCACTTAATTTGAAATTTCTTTGTAGTGATTTGTCTCCTAGCTCACTGTTGGTATCTAATATCATTCAGCTTAATATTTTAGCCAAAATTTATATTCTACTTTCATGTATATTTGCTGCTGAAATTGTACAAATCTTATATATAATATATACATAATATATAAATATATTATATATAAATATATAATATATAATAATATATTATATAATAATATATATAATATACCCCATATATTATTCTTTTAAAAAATGATTGAGGTAGAGTATCTGAAAAATTTCAATATAATTTTTCCATAGTTTAATATATTTTAAAAGAGGGTGGTCTGAAACCTATAAATACTCTTAACTACATTAACAGAATAACATCATATTACTAAAAATTGTTTTCACCTTTCCTAGTCTTACTGTATAATGCCAGCCTACATAACTCCATGATTTGGATTCAAATTGTATCTCAGTTACAATTTCAAACTTCTCACACTAAGTTGATAATCGGAAAGGGACTCCTGGGTGGCTGAGTGGTTAAGTGTCTGCCTTCAGCTCAGATCCTGGGATCTAGCCCCGCATTAGGCTCCTTGCTCGGTGGGGAGCCTGCTTCTCCCTTTGCCTCTGCTTGCCACTCCCCTGTTTGTGCTCACTCTCTCTCTGTGTCAAATAAATAAAATATTTTTAAAAATTAATTGATAAGGAAAGCAGAGCTAATTGTTATTTTTTAATTTAATACAAGGTATAGAATGCCAACCATTCAACCACTCTAAAGATTATGGAATTTACATGTCTAATACATGGGGAAAAGTCCACAGCTGATTATGCTAATTTCACCTTAAATCAGTAAATGTGGAGGAAAAGAGCAAAAATAAAAATTACTATTTCTAATTCTAAATAGTACCAAAATACCATGAAGCAGCACATTTTCATTCAGTTTGTCACTTTTTGAAATAATTTATTTTCCAAAACTTTAAAAAAATATTTATTATCACTCCCTTTGATCTTTTATTAATATGTTTCTTTATTTTTTGCACTTTCATAGAATGAATTGTGAGTTTTTTTGCTATATTAATAAAATTTGACCTGTGTGAAAACAGAAGAGGCATCTGAGAAAAATCACAGTAAGATATGAGTCCTTTCAAATGGTAACTAGTGTAAAATTAAAAAAGCCTATATCATAAAGTTTCAATAAACTATTAATATAGGAAAATATAAATTTGGGAAAATTGGGTAAAAATGGTCAAATGATAAAAATATACTTATACAGGTATGTGGTGACTTACTCTAATATTTTGTCTGTGCCTATCTTCCATTATAAAATCAAAATAAATGTCAAATAATTTTTTTAAAGATTTATTTATTTATTTGACAGACAGAAATCACAAGGAGGCAGAGAGGCAAGTAGAGAGAGAGGAAGAAACAGGCTCCCTGCTGAGCAGAGAGCCCGATGCGGGGCTTGATCCCAGGACCCTGGGATCATGACCTGAGCCAAAGGCAGAGTCTTTAACCCACTGAGCCACCCAGGCGTCCCATTGTCAAATAATTTTAATTATTTTGTTATCTTCATCACTTTGAGAGCTTAGAAAATACATAGCAATAAGGCAAATACTATCTTCTGAATAAGTGAAAGATACAAAAATAAACTGATAATGTCCAACAGATAATTTACCATGATCTTTGAAAGATATTGCTAAAATGATATAAGTATGGAGAAAAAAATGATTTCTAATATGATCTCTAAGACCTTTTGCAATTCTAAGATTATCCAATTTTGTGATTACATAATTCTAAGTAATGAATGAATTTCAAATTTAGGCCAAGTTATTTATTACTATTATATTGTTCAAAGTTGTAAGTGAATTTACAGTATGAGTTCATTTTGTGTTTGGGGTGTTGTATACTATTTCCCACAGTTACTCTTATGAATAGTACAGAACTAGGATATGGTAGAATTGTGATTGAAATTTAATCTTTCTCTTCACTTCACACCATACCTCTAAATGCTTGTGTTTCATTTCTTTGCCTTTTATTACTAGATAACATAATTAGTAAGTACAAAGGAAAATATTGACAATATTTATAAATTATTGCTTATCAAGTTTTTAAATGTTCACTCTTTTTCATAGACTGTCTTCTCTAAAGAACAAAATCTGAAGCAGAAGGCTTTATGTTTATGCTTTACTCAAGTGTGCACAAACAAGGGGCTTCTATCACCTCACCTAGGATGGAAGCTAATTACCATGAGAATTGGAGGATTGAAACTTTCAGTTCCACTTCTCTGACCAAGGAGGGAAGAGGGGCCGTGGGTTGAATCCATCACCAATGGCCAATGGTTTAATCAATCATGCCTATGTAATGAAGCCTCTATAAAAACCCCAAAGGACAAAGTTTGGAGAGCTTCTGAGTTGTTGAACACATGGATATGGACATGGAAACCCTGCAACCCTTTCCTGTATCCTGTCCTAAGCATTTCTTGCATCTGGCACTTCCTGGGTTATATCTTTTTCTAATAAACTGGTGAGCTAGTAAGTAAAATGTTTCTCTGAGTTTGGTGGGCCACTCTGGCAAATTAATCCAACAAAGGAGGGGTCATTGGAACTTCCATCTATAGGCGGGTGGTCAGAACCAAAATAAAAACCTGGACTTTCAAATTGTATCTGAAGTGTGTGTGTGTGTGTGTGTGTGTGTGTGTGTGTGTGTGTATGTGTGTGTGTGTGTAGCTGGGTGGGGAAGGACACTTTTGTGGGACCAAGACCTTAGCATGTGTAATCTGATACTGTCTCCAGGTAGATATCAAAATTGAGTTGAACTGTAGGCCACCAAACTGGTACCAGAGAATTGCTTGCTACTGTTGGGAATCTACCCTCCTCCCCATCAAACTCATACATTGGAATCAAATTTGAAAGTTGAATAATTACAATGAAAGATACATTTGATTGACCGATTGATTATTTATTTATTTTTAAAAATATTTTATTTATTTATTTGACAGAGAAAAACTGTGAGAGGGGGAACACAAGCAAGAGTGGGAGAGGGAGAAGCAGACTTCCTGCAGAGCAGGAAGCCCAATGTGGAGCTTGATCCCAGGACCCTGGGACCATGACCTGAGCTGAAGGTAGACACTTAATGACTGAGTCACCCAGGCACCCCACATTTTATTTTTTCAATCTAATGCCTACATAATGAATCTCTTTAGCATACTATTTTTAAGCTGGTGAACTAAAGTCACCCCAAGCTCATGATATTTGAATAAAATGTATAACTAAAAATGTGTCTTGTACTTTCTTGAATTGACATATTTGAGTAAGTCTTATTTTTAGGATTATAATATTTTATTCAAGGATTCATAAAGAATACTTGAATTCCTCTTATATTGTCAAACATATACAACATATAACCTACATAATCACTTCCAATTTTTAAGTTCTGGACAAGATTGTATTGCTTATTCTATTTTAAAAAGCCTTTTATGAAGATGCCTGGGTGGCTCAGTGGGTTAAGCATCTGCCTTTGGCTCAGATCATGATCCTAGGGTCCTGGCTTCAAGTCCCACATCGGGCTCCTTGCTCAGCAGGGAGCCTGCTTCTCCCTTGGTCTGCTCTGCCTGCTGCTCCCCCTGCTTGTGGTCTCTCTCTCTCTCTGAACAAATAAATAAAATCTTTAAAGAAAAGAAAAGAAAAAGAGTATGCTTATCTCAAAAAAAAAAAAATTAAAAAGCCTATTATAGTCAGGATACATGGTTTAAAATAACTTGCTATCACCAGCTATTTCTTCTCTAGCAGACACTGTTAATAAAAAGTTTCCTATTACATATTAAATAAAGCCTTAGTGAAGATTGACTTTTGGATAAAAGAGAGATGACCTGATTAAAATTCATAATAGACAATGACAGTAACCCTTCTTACATTCAATGACAAACTCCCTCTCAAGGGTGATTTTGAGAAGCAGGTATGCTTGGTTTACAGGAGCTATTTTTTTCCCTTTAATTTCAATTAGAATGTAATATTGTTAAAGGCTACAGACAGGTTCAAGTGGAAATTTTACCTTTTCTGGAGTTGATTGTGCAGCTAAAATGTCCACAGGCTCAATCTCTTCAGTTTAGCCATGGCCAGAGGACTGTAAAAAATTACCTCCCAGATACAAAAAAACAACAGCATAATAACAACAAAAGAGCTTTCTGACTGGTGGTATCCAAAATGTCTCTTCTCTGATTTACTGAACTCCATGTGGCCCAATGCATAATCCACAACAGCCTCCTGATAAACCTCACTGTCCATATGAAAATGGACTAAAGCCTCCAAGTTCATGTGAACAAATTGTTAAAAGCTCAAAATAATTCTCAATTTGCCATGACAAGTATGATTTTATGTAAAAAGAGTAAAAGAGACTTTCAATAACCAGGTATGTCCTTTTAACCAGGGGTGGCTGCCACTATGGGGGCTGTATCCCCATCAGACTCATGTCTATGCACCACAGGGCCACTTACAGCAGACACCTGCAGGTCTCTGGCAGCTTTATTTCTGGGTACGTGCACATGTACCATGTGCTCCAGGCAAGTTTGGAGTTTCATACAATTAATAGCCTGAGTCCTGTAGGAACCATCAACAGATCTCAGAGAGACAGTTAGCTTTCTTGCCCCCAGGAGGGTCGTGTGTGTGTGTGCTCCATCTGTCTAAGCTTGCTAACATGAGCAAGTCCCATTCACCAGCAGCAATAACCTGTTTCACAAGGCACACACTTCATCGGCTCTCTTCCTATCTGATCTCATTCTCTACTCTCTTCTCTTGCCACTAGATTCCTACCAAGTATGTTATTTGCGCTCCCAGTCCTTGTTGCACTGTCTCCTTCAGGAGGAACCCAGGCTAAGGAGCATAACTCCGTCTTAAAGTTTTCCCTGTTTTCCACGAATGCTGTTTGTGCTCAGGAACTCATAACCTGACTGAACATTATTAGATGCACCTAAGTCCAAAATATGATTTTTCCTTTCCTGTAGCATTTAGAACAAATCTTTTAATTCCTGTGTTGAACATCAGAGGAACTAATTGACTTTCATGGAAGAGAAATGTTATAAGAAAGGAGGTATCCTCAAAACCTCAGACCCTGTGTAGCATGTTGAAATGTTCACAGTAATCACAACATTCATGAAATGAGGATGACTGAGGGAACAAAATATTACAGGAGCCTTCTCATATTCGATCAATATGATCCTTGAGGGACGTGGCAGTTTGAACTCCCCCTACCCCTGTCCCTACCACTCTATTTTCCCTTCTATTTTAGTCCAGTCAGTGGAACAAAGCATTGATTATTTGATATGCTCAAGAAGAAAATTTGAAGGTTATTCTCTTAATAGTTTCTCATCAGTAGGGGGAGCTTTTAGCTTGTATGGAAGAGAACAGTATTTCTTTTTTTTTTTTTTTTTTTTAATTTTTTATTTTTTATAAACATATATTTTTTATAAACATATATTTTTATCCCCAGGTCTGTGAATCACCAGGTTTACACACTTCACAGCACTCACCAAATCACATACCCTCCCCAATGTATTTCTAATTCATTTTTTGGTAGGGAAAATAAAAGAATGAAACATTATGGTTCTTTCAAAGTAAGTTTTAGAATTAAGCAGTCTCTGATTCCATTTTCATGAGTGACATGGTATCTTTTAATTTGTTACACATTAAAAGAACAATAGAAAACAAAGTATTGCTTCTTACTGACTTTATGATGTGATCTGGTCTCTTATTGGATTATTAAATGTGGTTTATATCCTAAAAGAGTCTCAGAATATTCTAGAACTCTTGGAATTATGTTATGATTATCAGCTTCTTGTTTCTTAAAGAAATAGAGCTTAGGCAACTGGAAGTGAAGGGAGCATATGATGACCAAATATATTATTCAATGACCAGATGGACTGATGGATGAGTAAAGAAGTGTGAATTAGCTTAGTCTTCAAGGAGTGAGGACAATAATCTTATGCATACATGCTTTAGTATACATTCAGAATTCAAAAATCGTCTGAATAAATAGTCGATTAACTGAAAGGAAAAGACAAATTCTTTTATCAAAGTTTTTCTTACTTCTAAGATGCTTCACGGCAGAATGGGAATATATATTGCTTTTTCTTTTCAGCTAAATAATTTATTGTCTCATTAACTACCTAGATTTGAAATTGTATATGAACATAAGTTACTAAAATCATACTCAATGACCTGATATTATACAAATGCAGACCAGAGAGGGAGAAAAGGCGCCAGGAGAATTGTTTTCTTATGGGAAGCACATTCGCTCCATGACTATTTTTGTGATATAAATTACAGGATTCTTTGTTTAGAAATCCTCTGACACAGCATTCCTTTCTCTCATTATTTAAAGAGGCAGGATGGCATAGTGAGAGCACCACAGCTTTGCAGTCATAAAATCTAGGCTTACAAGGAAAAGGTACCAACATTTATTGACTACATCCTATGCCTTAGACTCTGTCTTAGGTGTGATGCACTTACCATCCAGTTTACTTTGAACTTCAGAGCAGTATGATGCATTATAAATCACCTAGGTCGAAGTGATGGGGGTTGGGAATATAGGTGTTTGGCGGAGTGAGTTACGGAGCCAAGAAACCAAGAAAGAATTCTTGACACATCTTTGGAGCAAAATGGAGGTTTATTAAAGCACTGGGACAGGACGGGGGCAGAAAGAACTGCTGTCCTGGGCTTCTGAGGGGTGGCTGATTATAGACTATGGGGTTGGGGAGGTAAGGAAAAAGGGAGGTCTTTCATATGTTAAAGAAGATTCATAGGATACCTGAGGCCTTGCCTTTGTCAAGTTAAGGTGGTTTTTCCTCTAGCAAGACATTAACATGTAGATACTTGGGAATTTCCTGGAGAAACCTATACTCCACTACTCTGCAGGCTTCAAGTCTCTACCAATGGGCTACAGGTTATAAGGACATTTAATTGTATCTATATTACCTTCTGGAAGCTAGCCCATTGATAGAAATGCTTTGTTCTTGTAAATTGCTAAGACATTTGAAAACTGAGTGACACTCAGGTCTTACAGGAGTGTGATCACTACAAGTTAACTATTTGTTTTTCCTTTCCTTATCTTTAGAGTAGCCAGGAGTGCCTGAGAAATGTCACTTATATCCCATATCCCATCGGTCGGGGGTAGTTGTGGGATTTCAACTTCTGCTTTGTCCTCAACTTTCCTTCTGTTCTTTCATCACAAGCATGCTTTGGAAATAGTCTCTGGGTTAGAATCCAAACTCTACCACTTCCAGGGTGTGTAATCTTGAGACCATCGCTTAATGGCTCGGGGCTTCAGTTGTAAAACTGCAAAAAAGAAAAAACAATGGTGATGATGATGATAGTAACTATATGGCAGTGTCATTATGGGGATGGAATCTTTTTTTCTTATTTCTGAAATGCTTAGATTATTGTTGGGCAAATAATGAGAACTAAACAGTGTGGATTTCTTCAGTCCACAGTTTGAAAATTAAAAGATTGTTAGAGTGATAATGGCAACAGTGCAAATGGCATATTTCTCTAATGAGTGAATCATGCCTTAGTTAGGATTTGCGTCAGGCTTTGTTTGAGTAGTTAGGTATCCCCTGCTCTTATATAATGAAATCATGAGGCAATAAACTACACAGTATTCTAAAGACACAAAGAGGCAAAATGAGAATTAAAGTTCAGTGCTTGTGACACAGAAGACAATGAAAGTGTATTTGCATGGAAGATGAATGGATAAGTAAGTTAATAACATGTCTGAGTTCTGACTCTTTCCATTATATCAGGTTGCTTGTAGCTCAGGCAGTATGTATATCAATTGAAGAAAAGCCTTTGATCTTCTTTGACAAGTCAGATGAGTGGTATCATCTATCATGCCAACCACAACCCTATTATGGGTCTCTTACATGACAAATGAGGTGGGTTATGAGAAAATACTTTAAAAACTGTAAAACACCATTTTAGGAGTATGCTATTATTTGGCAGGTGATAAGATGTGGTTAAAAGACAGGCCTGGGTGGGGAGCAAGGGGGGGAGACAACCCTGCATTTGAATCTTGCTAGGTTTGTGACTTCGTTAATTACCTAACCTTTCTAAACTTCAGATAACTCAAGGGTAATGACTGTAACAGTTCCTAATTTATACTGAGAAGTGAATGAGACAAGATTGTGTCTGTGAAGTAGTTACCTTAATCCTTATTATAGTGCTTATCAACACAGTGAGTGTTCAGTAACAGCTGGATATTACTATAAGAATATTACTGTTTGTAATCATTGCTGTTTTAATAAGACACATTCTTAGAATTTTTTCCGACATGCATGCTAGTATGCCCCTATCCTATGACCATGGCAGACATTGCTCACTCACTATGATCTTTCTTTTACTGTTGTGGCGGACAGCCACTACTGACTGGTAGTGGTTGGTACTGGAACAGTAAATGGGATGCAAGTTATTTCCCATCTTAGATGATTTTCATTGGACTATACTAAATATGGAAAATGAAGATAATGATTCAAATGCAATTTGGGGGGCAAAAAGTAATGACAACATGGCGACACTGGGAATCTTAGCCCTCTTTCCACCACAGAAGCACTAATTTAACAACAATTTACAGACTAAAATAACCTTTAGAGAAATTCAGATTTCTATTAACAGATTGTGGTACCCTCAGTGAGCGCAAAACTGACTGTGAACAGTCACACTGAAAGAGATAAGAAGAGTAATTTGATTTTACCTACTAGTTCTTACCACAAGCTGACACAACTCAATACTGAGATATCATCTTTGTCTGTGACTTCTTCCTTGAGGAGAGAGAGAGTGAAGTTTAACTCCAATATGCCAGGGCATTAGTTTCTGTTTTACCTTACCCAGACAGCTGACAGAACTGGCATAGTTTGGATACCTGGAGGCAGCTAAGACCAAAAACAGTAGCAGGCAACTTGCTGCAGCTGGTACTGCTCTAGGGAATTGGGAAAAAGTAGAGAACCGGAAGCTGCTGTCCCAAAAGGGAGAGAAAGGAATGGAGTGTCCTCCAACATCCAAGCTTGTAGTAAGTCAGAAACCAGAGAGTGAAATTATAGTCTTGAAAAAACATCTGTCTAGCTAGTATTCCACAGGCATAACTCCAGAGAAGACGAAGTGACGACTATACCTATATTACACAGAGTAGACTTTAAGTCAAAAATTGTCACAAGAGAAAAAGAAGGTGATTGTATAATGACAAAAGTTCTAATTCATCAGGGAAATGTAACAATTATAAGTCTATATGCTCCCAACATTAAAGTACTCAAATACATGAAGTGAACCTTGACAGCCTAAAAGAAGAATTGATGGCAATACAATAATAATAGGAGACTTCAGTATCACGTGTTCAATAATAGAGAAAACATACAGACAGAAAATTAATAAGGAAACAGTAGACTTGAAAAATACTATAGGCAAAAGGGTCCTAATAAATATATTGAGGACATTCTACTCAGTAGCAAGAGAATACATATTCTTCCCAGATACCCAAAGAACATTCTCCAGAATAGAGTACATGGTCACAAAACAAGTCTTAACACATTTAGATTTAAATCATACAAAGTATCTTCTCAGGCCACAATGGAATGAAATTAGAAATTAATAAACAGAAAGCCTGACAAAATCTACAACTATGTGGAAATTAAACAAAACATTCTTGAACAATCAATGAGAAACAGTAGGAACCCAGGGATATTAGAAATATATTGAGACAAATGAAAACCAAACATGGCAATGGCATACCAAAATTTATAAGATGCAGTAAAAGCAGTAATAATAGGGGAGATTATAAAAATAAGTGGCTATGTTTAAAAAGAAGCAGAAGGGTGCCTGGATGGCTCAGTGGGTTAAAGCTTCTGCCTTCGGCTCAGGTCATATCTCAGGGTCCTGGGTCCGAGCCCCATGTCAGGCTCTCTGCTCAGCAGGGAGCCTGCTTCCTCCTCTCTCTCTGCCAGCCTCTCTGCCTCCTTGTGATCTCTTCTATCAAATAAATAAATAAATAAAATCTTTAAAAAATAAAATAAAAAAATAAATGAAGCAAAATCTCGAATAAACAACATAAATCTACACTTCAAGGGACTAAAACATAAAGAGAAGCTAAATTCAAAATTAGCAGATGGAATGAAATAAAGATTAAAGGAGAAATAAGACAGAATAGAAAAATAATAAGAAATCAATGAAATTAAGAGCTAGATATTTGAAAAGATAAACAACATTGAAAAATCTTTAAACTAAACAAGAAAAAAGAAGACTCATATGTAAATTAAGAAATGAAGGGAGGGATATTAAAAATGATTCTATAGAAATAAAAGGATAAATTCTTAAAAATATACAATCTATCAAGACTAAATCATACAGAAAAAGAAAATTGTAACAGATCTGTAACTAATAAAAAGATGGAATCAGTGAACAAAAACCTCTCAACAATAACAACAACAAATAATCCAGGGCCAGAGGACATCACAAGTGAATCTACCAAATACTTAAAGAAGAATTAATACCAATCCTTCTCAAACTCTTCCAAAAAATTAAGAAAAGGGAATACTCTCAACCTCATTTTACATAGACAACATTACTTCGATACCAAAGTCAGAAAAAGACACTATACGAAAAGAAAACTACAGGTCCATGAACAGAGTCTCTGGATGAACAGTGATTAAAAACTCCTCAGCAAAATACCAGTACATTAAACTCAACATCACATTAAAAAGATCAAACATTGTAACCAGATGGGATTTATCCCTGGGATATGAGAATATTTCAACAACCGGAAAATCAGTTAATGTGATACAACATATTAAAAAAATAAAGTTTTAAAATCTCATGATCATCTCAATAAGACACAGAAGAAGCATTTGACAAAATTCCACACCCTATCATAATAAAAACACTCAAGAAAAAGATTAGAAAAAAATGACCTCAACGTAATAAAATCCACATTTGAAAGGTTCACAGTCAACATCAAACTAAATAGTAAAAAAATGAAACTTTTCCTCTCACATCAGGAAAAAGATAAGGGTGCCTTTCTCACCACTTACATTCAACATAGTTCTGGAAGTACTAGCCAACACAAGGTAAGAAAAAGAAACAAAAGGCACCCTAATCAGAAAGAAAGAAGTCAAATTGTTTCTGTTCACAAGTGACATGAGCTTATACGTAGAAAGCCCTAACTACTATATACATATAACATAAACTGTTAACAACGCATAAACAAATTTGGTAAAATTGCCGGGACCTATAATGTACAAACAAAAATCTTTGTGTTTTGATAAAATAACACAAACTAAAAAGAAATTAGGAAAGAATCCCATTTACAATAGCATAAAAAGAATAAAATGCTTAGGAATACACTTAACCAAGGAAGTAAGAGGCTTGTATACTGAAAACTACAAAACATTTATGAAAGTAGTTAAAGGAGACATAAATAAATGGAAATACATCTTATGCCCATGGGTGGGAAAACAATATAATTTAAATGTTTTTACTACACAAAGCAATCTACAGATTCAGAGCAATACCTATCAAAAGCCAAATGACATTTTATACAGAAATTGTAAAAAAGAAATCCTAAGATTCATGTGAAATCACCTAAGAGCTTGACTAGCCAAAACAATTTTGAGAAAGAAGAATAAAGATGGATCCTCCTCATACTTCTTGATGTCCAAGCATATTACAACGCTATAGCAATCAAAACAGTATGCCTTTGCCATTAAACACAGACAGACCGATAGAGCAAATGGAAACTGGATAAAAACACACATAAATGTCAAATCATCTTCAACAAATGTGTCAAGATCACACAATGAGGGAAGGATAACCTCTTAAGCACATGATGATGGGAAAACTGGATAGCCACATGTGAAAGAATGAGACTGGTCCCTTATCTTCCACCGTGTATAAAAATAAATTCACAATAGATTAATCTCTTAAATGTAAGATGCAAAACTCTACAGCTCCTAGAAAACAAGTGAAATCTTCATAACATTAGTTTTGGCAATACTTTCTTGGGTGTGATACAATAAGCACAGGCAACAAAAGCAAAAACGGACATATGGGATTACATCAAACAAAATCTCCACAGTGAAGGAAATAATCAACAAAATGAAAAGGCAACTTATAATATGGAAAATATATTTTCAAACCATATATCTGATAAGGATTTAGTATCCAAAATATATAAGGAATTCCTACAACTCCACAGGAAGAAAAAACAAACAAAATGAATAATGTGATTACAAAGCAGGCAGAAATCTTGAATAAATTTACATTTCTCCAAAAAGCATATAAAAAGAATTTAACATCACAAATCGTTAGGAAGACACAAATCAAGACCACAGTGAGGTATCATCACAAACTTATTAGAATGGTTAAGACAAAAAGAAAAATATTCAAGTGTTGAGGAAGACTTGAAGAAATTGGAATGTTTGTCCATTGTTCTGACTGCAACGTGGGTATAGCCACCATGGAAGACAGTGTGGAGATTTCTCAAAAAAGAAAAAAATAAATGCATCATTTGATCCAGCATTCTTACTTCTGGGTATACACCCAAAAGAATGGAAAACAGGATCTCAAAAAGACATTCACATCCTTATGTTTGTTGCAGTATTAGTTGTAACAACCAAAACATAGAAACAACTGAATTGTTCATAACAGGTGAATGGATAAAACAAATATGGTATATTATTCAGACTTGAAAAAGAAGAAAATCCTTCCATATGCAACAACACAGATGAACCTAGAAGGCATTATGCTAAGGAAAATAACCCAGTCACAGAAAGACATACTTAAATGAGCTGTCTAAAATAGTCAAACTCCTAGAAACAGAGAGTAGGATGGCAGGTGCCAGGGCTTGGGGGGGGGGGATGAAAAGGAGATGCTCAGTGAGTATATGCCAGATAAATAAGTTCCAGAGATCTGCTGTCCAACACTGTTGGACAAAATACAATGCTGCATTTTGCATTTAAAAATCTAAGAAGTTATGTCTCCCATTGTGTTCTTACTACAGTGAAAAAGTAGTATGTGTTAACTGACCTTAGTGGTCTTAAATATGCTAAATAAATTACCAAATTTGAAAACAATGCAATGTTTAAAACATTCATAATTTCTTTAATCCTAAAAGAACAATTAAAAAAAAAAAAGAAAAGATTTTATTTATTTACTTTAGGGAGAGAGAGAGGGAGTACGACCCGGGGAAGGAGTAGAGAGTGGGGGAGACAATAGGGGAATAATCTCAAGTAGACTCCACATTGATCACAGAGCCTCATGTGGGGCTCCACCTGGGGCTCAATCACAGGACCCTTAGATCATGACTGGAACAGAAACCAAGAGTCAGGCGCTTAACCGGTTGAGCCACCCAGGCTCCCCAAGGGTGCATTTTTGATGTAGAAGTGAAGATTCCACCAGTAACTTCAGAAAGTGATGATTTTATATATTTTTATTTTATATTTTTAAAATATTTTGTGTGTTCATTTATCAGAGAGAAAAAGAAAACGTAAGCAGGGGGAGAAGCAGACTCCCCCCTGAGCAGGGATCCCTATGCTGGACTCAATCCAGGATCCTGCCTGTGAGCTGAAGGCAGATGCTTAACTAACTGAGCCACCCAGATATTCCAGAAAGGGATGATTTTAAAACATTATCTCACCCAATCCTCTTTTATACCTAGAAATATTATGTTTCTGAGACTAGGAAACTGATGTTTGGAAGTAAGTAACATTCACTGTCACAAGGTAATTAAGTATGAGAACCAGTGATCTAAGCCTCACAAGTTGTAAAGGACAAAGTAAAAAGTCCTCGTGTAACTTTAGGATTCCCGTGACTTTCTGAAAGTCATTCCTATTCACCAAGACTCGAAAACCCAGTTCAAATCGAATCTTGTCTGCAGCCTATAGTTCAGGTTTTTACTCTCCCACTACTATTTTCTCATTTTAATGATTATTTAATAAGCATGGAAAACAGGAAGTAGAAATTCTTCCTCAAGTGCAATGTGTGTTTTAAATGTAAAGTGATACTCATTAAAATGATTAAAATAATAAATTTCGTTCAATGAGAAGAGGGAAAGAGATGAAGTTTTATGTCTGTGAACAGAGGAGCTTTCCAGAAGAGCATCAAAGTGACATGCTAAATTGATAATTTAGAAAATATTATTTAAGGAATCTCCAAATCAGGAGCTATGTCCAAACAAATATGGCTGAATCTGAGAAGCTAGACTGGAAACAGAGCATGGAGGAAAAATCCTCTCTTTTTCAGCATAAGCTCCTTTGAGCTATTTTATATTATTTTTTTTATTATGTGCCACTTTTCTATGACAATATTTGAAACAAGACGCATTAATGCAATTTAATAAGCATTTAAATAACTATTATAGATGATCTCAAATCACAATCTAATGATGAAATAAGAGTTATACTCTAATGACTATAACACAAGGAAATGACATAAATACAGTTAGCTCTGTTAAAACAGTCTAGAAGAATTCAGAGGCAGGGAAGGCCATTGTAACTTGCCTGATCGGAAGTAGTTTCCTGTATAACGTGACATCTGAACTGAGCTCCGAATGTGTCAAAGACAGGAAAAGAAAGAAGGATTATGAAACAATGAGGTGTATTATAGTTTTACTCAAGTACTTGGATTCCCACTGGGGAGTGCTGGGAAATGAAACGATATAAACATATTAAGGAGACACTGGACACAGTTTTGAATTCCATGTCTAGATTTTGGATTTTGTGGTTGGAGTTGATACTGTGACGAGCAGTTCAGACTCACGCTTAGGAATGAGAATTAGGCTTCCATCTGCTGTGTGTCAGTGGCAGACAGCAGTCATCCATCAGGCTCCTTCCTGGGGCAGCCTTTATCCAATGACCGGTTATTTGGCTGTAAAAGTTTGGCCCCTTACCACAATTCAGGATAATGCTGTTGAGTTAACTCAGCTACTGTGAATCATCACAGCCTAACTTACTTTATTGAGTCTGCTTACTTTTCTCACAGCTGGTTATATGGGAATGCTCCTTAATAGAAACCAGAGAAGTTATAGAATGTTCAAAAACAAAAATTACATTGTAGAATTTAGCACAATTGCTTATCTTTTAAGATGGCTAATTGAATTTAAGCTTTTACTCTTTTTTTTTCTCCCCAAAGCACCAATAAAATTACATGGAAGAAATAATCCTGTAACAGAAAAAAAGAAATAAAAGGGGACCCTCAGTTTAAAAAAAAAGATTTCTATAAACTTCTGCAAAACAGATAATCTCAAAGAAACAGTACTATGAAAAAGAAAGCAATGGAAAAGAGTATTCTGAGATAAAAGAGAAAGGTACTGCCATGGAGAGAAGGCAGAGGCTTGTGAAAACAGGAAGTAGAAATTCTTCCTCAAGTGCAATGTGTGTTTTAAATGTAAAGTGATACTCATTAAAATGATTAAAATAATAAATTTCGTTCAATGAGAAGAGGGAAAGAGATGAAGTTTTATGTCTGTGAACAGAGGAGCTTTCCAGAAGAGCATCAAAGTGACATGCTAAATTGATAATTTAGAAAATATTATTTAAGGAATCTCCAAATCAGGAGCTATGTCCAAACAAATATGGCTGAATCTGAGAAGCTAGACTGGAAACAGAGCATGGAGGAAAAATCCTCTCTTTTTCAGCATAAGCTCCTTTGAGCTATTTTATATTATTTTTTTATTATGTGCCTACTTTTCTATGACAATATTTGAAACAAGATGCATTAATGCAATCGCAATAACTGATACAAATAGAACACTTGAGTGGGAAAAGGTGCAAATAAATTAAAGAATTAAGAACTCGCTGAAAGTTTCCAAGGGATTATGATGCAATGGGAAGAGAAAGTCTCACTATCATTTTTCAAGGTCTGGTGACGGACACAATAGGAGTCAAGTCAAGAGGAAATAGTGCTCAGTAAGAGTAGCAGGTTTGAAGGATCAGTGTAAACACTTTTTGGTTTAGATGCATACAGAACAGATGCTAAAATATGATCAGCAGGCCACTGGAAATGTGAGAAAGAAGTGTGGGAAACAGTAAAACTGCAGATCCTATTATGTTACTTTAAAGAGAAAGATCTTGAAATATTCATCATTGTGCTTTATATACAACCTTCTACTTCCCTTTTCATTTGAAGGGGTTGAAATACCTTAAAAATGCCTTAGAATTATAGCAAGAATTCAAAGAAAAAGAGACAAACTCTCTTTGAAAAAAAGAATTGTAACCAGGCTCTTGATGTCAAAATAATACAGACAGAGGGGATATGAATATCGAATTAATTCCCAGAAAACTTTAGAAAGAGTATGGCGAGGAAAAGTAACCATCAGAGGCCCATGCAAGAGTAAAGAAGAGTCATCTGGGATCTGAAAGTGGTAGAGAAGATGATGGGTCATGGCCGTGAAGGAAGCCTAGTGTCAAAATAGGATATAACCTGAGGGCTTTGGATGAGAGCATCAAAAGATAGAAGCATGTGTAGCTAGACAAGTGGGACACAAAGTAATAGCTTGACAATGTTAACCCCCTAGTCAAGTAAGAAGCTTACCTCCCCTGAATAGAGGCTACTGGTCTTCCCCTTCCTACAGGGGAAAAAAAAAAAACGCTTTCTATCAACCATTTCCCATATATCACCAGAGATTCTTTCAACAGAAAGATGTGCTCTCATGTTGTGATTTCTTTTTTTCTGTCTTGTATGAGTAAATGCCTCTTCGTCACAACCAAAGACATTTGTAAGCGTCACCAAAGCACAGAGCCCTTGACTTCTGAAGGGGCTGTGGTGGGATGAGTTTTGAAAAGTAATGGGCCCAGGCCTGGGGAAAACACTCTCAATCTACACACAATTCAGTGGTTAATCTTAAACTGAAATATTGTCACTTGATTTTCCAATACCTACAAGAGTAGTCTTTCTCAAATTTAATAACATATTAGTGGAAAAGGACTATTCTTGTGTAACAACCTCATGTCCTCATATAGATTGAGGTCTATAATGAATACTTAATCACAATTATTAATTTAAAATTGTGGGTGTAGAAATGGGGAGAAATGTTAGTCAAAAGGTATAAATTTTCATTATATAAGATAAATAATTTAAGATAAATCAGTTCTGATGTTTTAATGGCAGCATGGTGACTTTGGTTAATTAATAATACCGTATTATCTACTCAAAATTGCTCAGAGTAGATCTTAGGTATACTCACCACAAACATCAAAAATGGAAACTATCTGTGCTGACAGATATGTTAACTAAGCTTATTGTGGTTACCTTGTGCTGGCATATACATATTTCAAGTCATCAGTTTGTAGCCTTAAACTTACATAATGTTATATGCCAATTACATTTTAATAAATCTGGAAAAAACCCTTATAAATTAGAAATGTTCCAATACATTCTTTGAGGATTTAAAAAAACTCCTACCCAGAGTTCTACTCCATTCCAAAAAAAGACTAATTTAAAAAGTAACTATAAGTGCATGAAAAAAGTATTAGTCTAAAAAGGACTATTCCCTCCTTTCTTCCTGTTTTCCACTTACTTTGCTTAGTAACTCTCTCTGTGAGAACAGGAACTTCTCTTCAAACATTAAAAAATACCCAAAGAAAGAGAGAACATAGAAACCAGCTTGAGTTAGTCTCTAAAATATTTCAAAACGTATGCTCATCTTTTTTTTTTTATCCCCTTCCTTTTTTTTTTTTTTTAAGGTATTCACTTCCTTGGTACTTCATTTTTCAGTCTTTCTTTGATTTATATTTAAAAGCCTGAGTAAGGATGAATGCATTTGGAACTTAAATATTTTTAAGGCAAACTTTGCTAGCAAAGGGATTAATAGGGATCAGTAGTGTTTGCTGAAATAGTTTTAGGAGCTGAGCTGGCACCAATTCATTCTAGCTGGTGCTAGTTGGGGGAGTACACTATGCAGGTCAATCTTATCTGTCAGAATTGGTATCAGGAAAAAAAAAGGTTGAGAATGTTTTGTTTGACATTTTAATTTTAGATTAATGGCTAAAAATATGTTACTCTCTCTCTTTTCTTAGTTTAGGAAATATTGGTCTCAGGGACATTTATTATATTTCCAATACAAGAAAGAGCAAATGTCAGTATGTTTTGACCCCGAATTGAGACTTGTCTCCCCTTTTATTCAATTTCTTTGGGAACTCAAAAGAGGCCTCTCAGATCAATATCTTATACTAACAACTTGTTATGGTGTTTAGTTCTGAAGCTCTGAATTTAGAGTCTTATTACAGTCTATCTGCTCCCTACTAAATTGGTGCTCCCCACAGTCTATCTGCTCCCTACTAAATACAGTCGTATTACAGTCTATCTGCTCCCTACTAAATACAGTTGTATTACAGTCTATCTGCTCCCTACTAAATTGGTGTATTTTGTTTGTTTCTTCTTCCCAAAAATATGATGGAAATTAGTAGTGCCAACTATAACCAAGATCTTCAGTACTGAGACAATTTATTTAAGACTTTAGTTCATAGCCTCACCATATAAACACTCAAAAATCTTGGTTTAAGTATAGTTATTATTTTAAAATGAAAACAAAGGTTAGAGGAAAATTGCCATAAATAACAATAGTTGACAGGACATGATACAACTTTATAATCCTGGGTAGAATGTATCCATGTTTGTAACCCTAACATTTTGGATTAAAAGATGTAAACCATGCTATAAACATGAAAAATATTTAGACTTTTATATGTGTTGGATTTTAAAGTCCTTGAGGATGGTGCTAACGTGTCACCAATGCTGATATAGGCCGTGATGTGTATTAAGAATTCAATAAATACTGCAAAATGTATTTGGTCTCAAATTATTTGCTAATGTTGGTAATCTAATGATTTCTGTGTATTGCTACACCATTAGATTGATAATGGACATTAGCAAGATCAGTATCATAGCTATCATTGACTGATTATCTTCTCTGTAATATAATAATACCATCAACATTGAATTATTCTTAAATGAATTATTTGAACTCTAAAAATCACTGAAGCAAAAAATTTTCAGGAGTACATATGATGTAGATAACTATCCAAATTAATAAGGAGAAGCTTTTCTCCCATATACTTGGACAACACTATATTTCAGAAAAAATGATGCATGTGAAGGGGTAAATACATAATTTTTTGTTCAAGCAGTGATTAGCATGAAGTATAAAAGAATGTTACTCCACTGTAGCACTGTGACCTAAAATTGAAGATTAGTAACTGTCCTTTTCTCCCCTTCAAAAGTAGCTTTGATGTGACTATATTCTAATATGAGGAATATCAAATAATTTATATGGACTAATTCTCTTTATTACTTATAGTGGTTTTTTAGCAATTAAGTTTGTGATTATTTTAAGATATTGGTAGTAAGTTTTGATTTTTTGTAAGAATTGTTTATTTTGGGGGTGCCTGGGTGGCTCAGTGGGTTAAAGCCTCTGCCTTTGGCTCAGGTCATGATCTCAGTGTCCTGGGATCAAGCCCTGCGTCGGGCTCTCTGCTCAGCGGGGAGGCTGCTTCCCCCTCTCTCTCTGCCTGCCTCTCTGCCTACTTGTGATCTCTGTCTGTCAAATAAGTAAATAAAATCTTTAAAAAAAAATTGTTTGTGATTTTAATTATCACATGTGGTATTTTTAGATAGATTATATTATTTCTGCTTAAAAGTATTATAGTTCATTTCTGATATGTGGACAAGGGAATACCTTATAGTAACATGACTGAATATGCAGTTTCATGGACAAACAACAGTGCAATCTAAAATAATTAGGAAACAGAGGGTGCCTGGGTGGCTCAGTTGGTTAAGTGACTACCTTCACCTCAGATCATAATCCTGGAGTCCTGGGATTGAGTTCTGCATGGGGCTCCGAGCTCCATGGGGAATCTGCTTCTCTCTCTGAACTTCGCCCTTGTCATGCTCTTTCTCACCTCTCCCTCTCTTTCTCAAATAAATAAAAATAAAATCTTAAAAAAAAAAGAATGCATTAAAAAATAAATAAAATAATTAGGGAAAAGAAAGAGGAAAATGTGCCAAAAGAACTTTCTTCCAAGAGTTCTACATATGGTTGTATAATCCTGAAATTTTTAAGACTGAGTCTTGAACCTCTTTCACCCCCACACACTACAACTAAATTTTCACTAAACACATTGAGTTTTATCTTCAAAAATCTTTCTCCAGTGCATATGTTTCTGTAGTATACAACCAGAGCAGGCTAAAATGACTCTTGGGTGAACAAATTCCAAATCCACTTTTTTTCTTCTTCTACTATCTTTAAGGAATCCACAGTGATATTTTAAGTGGAAATATGAATATTTCATATCACACTTCTGCTCAAGAAGCAAAAAAAAATAACAATAATAATCAGCTTCATTCATTCATCAGAAAAATTCGTTGGTTTCCCACTGGTCTTAGTTAAAAGTTCAAAAATTTTACCATGGTCTATGAGGTCTTGAATAATCTGACCCCACCTCTCCGTTCCAGCCCATACAGTTCTCTTTCATCTCCCTTTTCTCTCTTTTTGAGATTGTCTTCAAACAAACACGATCCCTGCCATTATAAAATATTTGCCAATAGTCTTTCATTTCTCTCAAATACTCTTCTTTCTGGCACAACGTTTTGACTAGTTAACAATATAAAGTTCTCAGCTCATTTGTTTTCTTCATGATGATTTCTTGAGTGCCAGAATTATATCGTGTAAATTATAGCATCTAGTATATTCCTTTAATTGCACTTTAAAAAATATTTACTTATAAATGTGTTCGTGCAGTTGTTTGATTAATATCATTAACTGCTCCGTTGGACTCTGGGCTCAATGAAAGAAGACACCGTGTTTATTTTTCTCATGACTGTATCTTTAGGGCTTTCTGTTGTGCCAACAACAAAATCGGCTCTTAGTATATATGTGTATATTTTTAATGGGATGATTGAATGGATAATTGAATGAATGTATGAATAAGCTAAGAGTAGAATAAAATGTTATTTTCAAATTATTAATCTGTCTTTTGCCTAAGATTGCTGTGGTTAAGAAAATATGTGTTGATATAATATCATGCCTGTTCCAGGATGAGATCTCAAGAGGCATGATATCTCAGCTTACTCCTTTGGGCTTTATCTCCTGCCAGGAGAAAATATTGCCCAGATAACCATGATCCCAGAATGTGGATACATATGGAGAGGACTTGAACCCAAAGTTCAGGAGCTTAGAATCAAATAGAAGATCTGAGTTGAACTCCACAGAATCAGAGCTGACACACATATACATAAGTGAGAAACAAATTCTTTGTATAAGCTACCCAGTGTTCAGGTTGTTTTCAGTAATACATGAATAATTTATAATTTTAATAATAATTTATAGTGGAAAACAAGGCCATTTATTGAAATTAGACTGTATAGTATCTTAATATATCTTAGTTATATATATAATACTCAATTATATATATAGTATTCATATATAATTATGCTACAAAAATATAAATACCTGTGATAATATATAATATGTAAGTAAATTAACCCTTGTTATCACATTAAGAAAAATATTCTGACATTCATTGAAATGGCTTGATCAAAACTTACAAAAGATGTGTTGAATCCCTTTACACTTCTCAAGAAGACTGTTTTCTTTAACTCCCTACTTTTTTCAAGTTACAGCCATTTTAATCTTAGTACTGTTTTATTCTTTGTAGCTAAATATATGTGTTGGAAGTTGAATCTTGTGGATTCCTTGAAATTCTTGTTTTCATCTTCTCCACCATATACCTCTGTTTGGTGGAGAAATATCTTTGAAACATAAACTAAGGCTAGATTTTATTTTCCCTTGTTCCCTTCTAAGAATTGAAGAGTAATTGGAACAATAAGCTTATGTTCTCTAGCTCTCACTGTATGGCTTTAGCGAATTGCTATTACTTTTCATAAGAAGGCAGACTGTACAGTGGTTACCCACAGGGCATGTGTTTCTGATGTATGGCAAGTGTGGGATGCCTCAGTCATTAAAAACTCGGGGCAAAATCTATTCCTAGAAACTCATGCTGATGCTCACAGGCAGTGGTGCATAATAGTAAGAATGAATAAGAATTATCTTTCTTTTCTACAACACGTTCATTTCAAATTTTCCATGAGGGTGTATCACTAGTTTCTAAATGCTGTATCATATCAACATCCAGTTTATTAGTCTCTTTTCAGACTTCTTTGAATTGTGAGAAACATAAATGTCATCTAATCCACTTTTATAAAATGTTTGGGGATTTTAAATTATTCTGATGCTCAAACCCACTCTGAGAAACTCTGGTCATTGGACTTGGACAGAAATATATTTTTTAAAGCTCTCAGGTTAATTTTAATATGCTTTCAGGTTTCAGAGCCTTGATTCTACTCTAATTCCTTTATTTCATTGAGGGGGAAACTAAGGCCCACAGAAGTAATTTGACTTACCCAAAAGGACCAAGGGAATCACTATAAATGTTAGTAAGATCCACCCAGTTCCACAATGTATTTCTTGTAATATAAATGAAAAAAGCATCCTCTTAAACAGTATCACTTTATCTGTGACTTTTTTCATCCATATCAGCAAATATTAGCTCAAAGTTTATTTCAAGCTCAAATTACTGTTAAACATACACTTTTTTATCTTACCATATATATGTATATATATATTTGAGTTACTAAATATATTTCAGAAATACCAATTCAATTGGTATTAAAATTATTTCATGTCTAAATATAATGTGAAGCCTTTTAATAATGCAGTATGTATTCCTTTTCTTCACTAGCATAAGCTAGTAGTCAATCATAATTATTGATCAAACAGCATCTCCACATAATAACTAAGAGAGCTCATAAGCAGGTTTGTTGACTTTGTTTTATATATGATGAAGATTATAAGGGAAAAACGTTAAAATAGCAGAAAGGAAAAAAGGTGAAGAGGATTATTTACAAATATGAAGTAAGAGTAAAAACTGTGTGATTTTGAAATAAATAAATAAATATAGATTGATATAGATATAGATATATTTGCACACACACGCACACATACATACATGACTATAGAAAATAAATCTAAGTTAATACTGAAAGGGAGTAAGAATACATATTGTCCTCCTAAATTGACCCTTTATTATTTATGTATTTATTTATTTACTTATTTATTTAATTTTATTTTTTCAGTGTTCCAAGATTCATTATTTATGCACCACACCCAGTGCTCCACTCAATAAGTGCCCTCCATAATACCCACCACCAGGCTCACCCATCTCCCTACTCTCCTCTCAGAGAGTGTTTGTTTCTCAGAATCTACAGTATCTCATGATTCATCTCCCCCTCCAATTTCCCCCAATTTACTTTTCCTTTCCTTCTCCTAATGTCCTCCATGTTATTCCTTATGCCCCACAGGTAAGTGAAACAATGTAATTGACTTTCCCTTCTTGACTTACTTCACTCAACATAATCTCCTCCAGTACTGTCCATGCTGATACAAAAGCTGGATATTTATCCTTTCTGATGGAGCCATAATATTCTATGGTATATATGGACCATATCTTTATCCATTTGTCTGTTGAAGGTCATCTTGGCTCTTTCCACTGTTTGGCGATTGTAGTCTTTGCTGCTATGAACATTAGGGTACATATGGCCCTTCTTTTCACTGCATCTGTATCTTTGGGGTAAATACCCAGTAGGGCAATTGCAAGGATATAGGATAGCTCTATTTTTAATTTCTCAAGGAATCTCCACACTGTTTTCCAAAGTGGCTGCACAAACTTGCATTCCCACCAACAGTGTAAGAGGGTTCCCCTTTCTCCACATCTTCTCCAACACTTGTTGTTTACTGTCTTGTTAATGTTGCCCATTCATATTTTTACTGGTGCATGGTGATATCTCAACATGGTCTTTTTTTTTTTTTTTTTATTTGACAGAGAGAAATCACAAGTAGATGGAGAGGCAGGCAGAGAGAGAGAGAAGCAGGCTCTCTGCTGAGCAGAGAGCCCGATGCGGGACTCAATCCCAGGACTCTGAGATCATGACCTGAGCCGAAGGCAGCGGCTCAACCCACTGAGCCACCCAGGCGCCCTCAACATGGTCTTGATTTGAATATTCCTGATGGCTAATGATGATGAGCATTTTTTCATGTGTCTGTTAGCCATTTGTATGTCTTCTTTGGAGAAGTGTCTGTTCATGTCTTCTGCACATTTTTTGACGTGATTATCTGTTTTTTGGGTGTTGGTTTGAGGAGTTCTTTATAGAGCTTGGATATAAGCCCTTTGTCTGTAGTGTCATTTGCTAATATATTCTCCCATTCTGTGGGTTGCCTCTTTGTTTTATTGACTGTTTCCTTTGCAGTGCAGAAGCTTTTGATCTCGGTGAAGTCCCAAAAGTTCATTTTTGCTTTTGTTTCCTTTGCCTTTGGAAACATGTCTTGAAAGAAGTTGCTGTGGCTGATGTCAGATAGGTTACTGCCTATGTTTTCCTTTAGGATTTTGATATATTCCTGACTCATATTGAGGTCCTTTATACTTTCCAAGTTTATTTTTGTGTATGGTGTAAGAGAATGGTTGAGTTTCATTCTATACCTAGCTGTCCAATTTTCCCAGCACCATTTATTGAAGAGACTTTTTGCCACTGGATATTTTTTCTTGATTTGTCAAAGATTATTTGACCATCGAGTTATGGGCTCTATATCTAGACTTTCTACACTGTGCCACTGGTCTCTGTGTCTGTTTTTGTGCCAGTACCATGCTGTCTTGGTGATCACAGCTTTGTAGTAAAGCTTGAAATCAGGCAACATGATGCTTCCAGCTTTGTTTTTCTTTTTCAATGTTTCCTTAGCAATTCAGGGTCTCTTCTGGTTCCATACAACTTTTAGGATTGTTTGTTCCAGCATTTTGAAAAATGCTGGTGAAATTTTTATTGGGATGGCATTGAAAGTATAGATTGCTCTGGGCAGTGTAGACATTTTAATAATGTTTATTCTTCTGATCCATGAGCATGGAATGCTTTTCCATCTTTTTATGTCTTCTTCAATTTCTTTCATGAGTGTTCTGTAGTTCCTCAAGTACAGATCCTTTACCTCTTTGGTTAGGTTTATTCCAAGGTATTTTGGTTCTTGGTGCTATAATAAATGAAATCAGTTCTCTATTTTCTCTTTCTTCATTTTCATTGTTAATGTATAAGAGAGCAACTGATTTCTGTGCATTGATTTAGTATCTTGCCACATTACTGAATTGCTGTATGCGTTCTAGAAATTTGGGGGTGAAATCTCTTGGGTTTTCCATATAAAGTATCATGTCAACTGTGAGGAGAGAGAGTTTGACTTCTCTTCCAATATGAATACATTTTATTTCTTTTTGTTTTCTGATTGCTGTTGCTAGGACTTCTAGTACTATGTTGGACAACAGCAGTGGTGAGAGTGGGTTTCCTTGTCGTATTCCTGCTCTCAAAGGGAAGGCTGTCAGCTTTTACCCATTGAGAATGATATTTGCTGTGAGTTTTTCATAGATAGATTTTATGAAATTGAGGAATATAACTTTATTCTTATACTTTGAAGAGTTTTAATCAGGAACGGATGCTGTATTTTGTCAAATGCTTTTTCTGCATCAGTTGAGAGGATCATGTGGTTCTTCTCTCTTCTCTTATTGATTTGTTCTATCATATTGATCCATTTGTGAATGTTGAACAACCCTTGCATCCCAGGGATAAATCCCACCTGGTCATGGTGGATAATCTTTTTAAGGTACTGTTGGATCCTATAAGCTAGGATCTCATTGAGAATCATGGGACCCATATTCATCAGAGATATTGGTCCTAAATTCTTCTTTTGGATGGGGTCTTTGCCTGGTTTGGGGATCAGTGTGATGTTGGCTTCATAGAAAGAGTCTGGAAGTTTTCTTTATGTTTCTATTTTTTAAAATAGCTTCAGGAGAGTAGGTATTATTTCTTCTTTGAATGTTTGGTAGAATTCCCCAAGGAATCCATCCGGTCCTGGGTTCTTGTTTTTTGGGAGGTTTTTGATCATTGTTTCAATCTTGATTCTAGATATTAGTCTATTTAGGTTGTCAATTTTTTCTTGTTTCAGTCTTGGAAGTTTATAGTTTTCCAGGAATTCATCCATTTCTTCTAGGTTGCTTAACTTATTGGTATATGACTGTTGATAATAATTTCTGATGGTTGTTTCTATGTCCTTGGTGTTATGAGTGATCTCTCCTCTTTCAGTCATCTCTAGATTCTAACTCATTGATCTCCTATCTACTCTTGATTACTTGATTATTGCCCTTCTTGTGCATGGGGTAGGCTTAATTTCTTGTTGATTTTCAAGTCCTTTAAGGTGTAAAGGAAGTTGGTGTATTCAGGATTTTTCAAAAAAATTTTTTTTTTTTTTTTTTTTGAGGCAGGCTTGGATGGCTATGTATTTCCCTCTTAAGACCATTTTTGCTGTATCCCATAGGTTTTGGACTGATGTATCTTCATTCTCATTGGTTCCCATGAATTGTTTAAGCTTTTCTTTGATTTCTTGGTTAATTCAAATATTCTTGAGCAGAATGGTCTTTAGCTTCCAAGCATTTGAATTCCTTCCAAACTTTTTCTTGTGTTTGAGTTCCAGCTTCAAAGCACTGCAGTCTGAGAATATACAGGGAATAATCTCAATCTTTTGGTACCCACTGAGCCCTGATTTATGACCCAGTATGTTGTCTATTCTGGAGGAAGTTCTATGTTTGCTCGAGAAGAATGAGTGTTCTGTTGTTTTAGGGTGGAATGTTCTGTATATATATCTATGAGGTCCATCTGGTCCAATATGTCCAATGTGTCATTCAATGCTCTTGCTTCTTTATTGATTTTCTGCTTGGATGATCTATTACTGAGACTGGTGTGTTAAGATACCCTATAATTAATGTATTCATGTCAATATAACTCTTAATTTTGATTAACAATTGGCTTATATAGTTGACTGCTCTCATATTGGGGGCATAAATATTTACAATTATTAGATCTTCTTGGTGGATAGACCCTTTAAGAGTGGTATAGTGTCCTTCTGTATCTCTGACTACAGTCTTTAGCTTAAGTCTAATTTATCTGATATAAGAATCACTATCCCAATTTCTTTTGAGGCCAGCTGGCATGAAAGATGTTTCTCCATCCCTTCACTTTCAGTCTGGATGTATCTTTATGTGTCTCTTATAGACAGCATATGGACAGATCCTATCATTTTATCCAGTCTGCACCCCTGTGTCATTTTATGGGGGAATTTAGGCCCTTCACATTGAGAGTGATTATTGAGAGATAAGTTTAACTGACATGTTGCCTGTGAAGTCATTGTTTCTATAGATTATCTTTGTAAATTTCTGTTCTATGTCACTCTTAGGTTTTTTCTTCTTATATATAACCCCCCTTAGTATTTCTTGTAGGGCCAACTTTATGGTCACATACTCTTTTAAACCTTGCCAGTCTTAGAAGCTCTTTATTTTTCCATCCCTTCTGAATGTCAGCCTTGCTGGATAAAGTATTATTGGCTGCATCTTCTTCTCATTTAGTGTCCTGAATATGTCTTGCCATATTTGTTTTAGTTTCCAAGCCAGAAGTCCTTTCTGGCTTGCCAGGTTTCTGTGGACAGGTCTGATATTATTCTGATGGTCCTTTCTCTGCACATAAGGAATTTCTTCCCTCTAGCTGCTCTTAAGAACTCCTGTCTGAAATTATGATTCATGAATTTCACAGTTAAGTGTCTGGATGTCTTTCTAGACTCATTGATCTTGGGGGGTGTCCTTTCTGCCTCTAGAACATTAACACTTGTTCCATTCCCCAGATTAGAGAAATTTTTATCCAGAATTTGTTCAACTATATCTTCTAGTCTCTCTTTCTCCACCCCCTCAGTGATCCCAATAACTCTGACATTGGAACATTTCATGGTGCCATTTATTTCTCTAATTCTGTTTTCATGGCTTCTAAGCTGTTTGTTATAGGCCTCCTCCTGATCCTTCTTTTCTATCAGTTTGTCTTCTAGATCACTAATTCTATCTATTCTAGGTTATCCTAGCTGTTAGAGTATTTAGAATAGATTGGAGCTTATTTTTTTTTAAGATTTTATTTATTTATTTGACAGAGAGAGATATCACAAGTAGGCAGAGAGGCAGGCAGAGAGAGAGAGAGAGAGAGAGGAGGAAGCAGACTTTCCACGGAGCAGAGAGCCCAATGCGGGGCTTGATCCCAGGACCCCAGGATCATGACCTGAGCTGAAGGCAGAGGATTTAACCCACTGAGCCACCCAGGTGCCCCTAGATTGGAGCTAATTGATAGCATTTTTAATTTCTGCCAAATCAGCTCTCACTTTCGTCCTTAGAGATTCTATGTTGTCACTAATGGCCTTCTCTAATCTAGCCATTGCTTGGATAATTATTACCCTGAATTCCCTTTCTGACATACTTTTTATGTCCATATCCAGTAAGTCTATGACAGAGGGCACAGTTTCTGAATTTTTCCTGTTTTAGGTGTTTCTCCTCCTCATCATTTTGGCAAGAGGTAGTTGAGGGGATGTATAGCTGACTATATCAACTATTATTCAGGCAAGGTGCACCCTGGAAAGTTTTGGAGCAATTGGTAGTCATCACCAAAAAGAAAAAAGGAAAGAGAGAAAAAGAAGAAAAAGAGAATACCCAGCCAAAATGAGCACCCAATGTAAGATTTATAAAGTACATAAACAAAAATGAACAAAAACACTGACAAAAGTAAAAGATTTGAAAAAAAAAAAAGAAAAAGTCAGCCAAAATGAACCCCAAGAATAAGATTATATAGAACAAATAAGAATAAGATTATATAGAACAAAACAAATACACAGAAACACTGACAGAATAAGTTTGGAGGAGGGTTATAAACCATCAATGTGGAAAAGGAAGGTCATTTCAGTTTTTCCTGAGTGTATCTTGTTATGTTTGCTAAACGACTCAACTTTCCAGAGATACAGGGAAATGAAAACTTGTTTTTATATAGGAGTAGTATTGGATAGAGAAAAAAAGGATTACCTTGAAGCTTATATGTATATGTATATTAAAAAGAAAAAAAGAAAAAGAAAAAGAAACAGGTATATATGAAAAAAGTTTAAGTTGAAAAGTTGTTATGGAATATGTTGTATTAAACCTCTAGTTGTAATGGTAAATACATTAAAATTTTAAAAAGAATGGGGCACCTGGGTGGCTCAGTGAGTTAAAGCCTCTGCCTTCAGCTCAGGTCATGATCCCCGGGTCCTGGGATCGAGCCCCACATCGGGTTTCTGCTCAGCAGGGAGCCTGCTTCCTCCCCTCTTTCTCTACCTGCCTCTCTGCCTACTTGTGATCTCTATCTGTCAAATTAATAAATAAAATCTTTAAAAATAAAAGAACAAGAATTATTAAAATGAATTAAAAAAAAAAAAAGAAAGAAAGAAGGGAAAGTTGTATCTATGAAATATACAGGTTTTGGAGCAATACCAGGAGCTCAATATATTGTTTCACTCGATGTGTTTTACAGTTTTATGGGGACCCTGTGGAGGTTGTCCTCTTGTTCTTTTGGCTTGTCTTCTGTGGGAGGGGCCTGCTGCATTGTTTTTCAGTCAATCTTGCTTGGGCTGAGTTGCCCTGTCCCCTATTAAGGGACTGGGCTCTGTGGAAACTGGTTTTCCAAGCTTTTGTTCTCTAGAGGTGTTTGTTTTTTGGTGGCTTTTTGCTACCAGAGGGTTAGTGGAAAGTAAACTGTCCACATACAGACCTCCACCTCAGAGAGAAGCCTTGGTCTGCTCCCCTCTGGGTGGTCCAGAGGACACAGACTCCCCCTCTGCAAACTCTGCTAATCACTGCAACCTCTCACAGGTGGTGCGCACCCACAGTAACGATCCCAGTGGGCACCCTATGCCCCTGCTTATCTCTGCTCCCCCATGCCACTAAAACCAGTTGTGATATTGGTTTTGGGAGCCCAATTCCTGTGGCTGCCATTGCCAGGACTGCTGTTTGGGGTCCAGGCCTATGCCAGGTGCACTTACACTTGGCAGCCACACAGGTCCTAGAAGGCTGTGTTCGGAGTCGGCATGGTGTTCTCTCAGGTGTGGGCTGACATTCAGACCCTGCAGGTGCACAGGTTGCAGAAGGCTGCAGGCCTCGAGACTGCCAGTCGGCACCCACACCAGGCTCTCTCAGGGGTGGGTGGGAGTGCACCCAGCTCAAGCAGCTGAAAGTCACAGGATTCAGGGACCATGGACTGGAGGTCACGCTGGACTTTTTCTGGCATGGGTGGTTGCCAGCGATGACCATCCTAGGACCATGGGCTTAGGCCCATGTCTGTGACCACCTGAGTCCACCAGGTGACCCTTAATATCTTTTGCCATTTTTGAGTGGTTTTAACCAGAATCTAAGTTAATGCTGGTTCCCAATCACTGGGTACTTTTGTATTGGGGTATTACTTTCCAATGGGTTGGTTCTGGTGTCTCCCTCCCCCTTCTGTTTATCTTCCCATACCAGTCTGAGCATTCCCACTCCACTCTACCTCTCTACTGTCATCTTCTGCCCCTGTAGAGATCCAGAAGTGCATAATTCTACACCTCAGGCTGGATTCATGAGTGTTCAGAGTGTTCTGGTAGATATTTAGCTCATTTTAGGAGACCACTTGAAACAGAGTCTCCTACTTCTCTGCCATCTTGCCCCTCCTACCTCCCTAAATTAACCTCTTCTAGATTAACAGAGCTATAACTGGTGGTGAACTAAAGTATTTTTTAAAATAGATTTTACTAAATCCTCCTGTAATCATTCTACTCTTTGATAGAATTACAATATAAATAAAGTAAAAAACAGAAAATTATGTATGTATTTGACCTATGGAAAAAGAAGAAAACAAAAAGAGTTAAATACACATATGCAATCACAATTAACTTGCATTTTTGAAGTTTCCCTTTCTCTTTCAAAAGAAGAATGTACTGTAATTTAACATTATATAATTCAGTATATCATATTATCATGGAGATTTCTGCTTTTCACATATCCTATTAATACACTTACTAGTCACCAGGAATACAGACATCAACATCCCCAGAATAATGAATCTCTCTACCAAGTGCTCCCTGGGGAAAAACAGTGATTTGCATTATTGAGCAAATGGATCATCTTATTAATAATGATAATATTAATAACACGACCAGAATCTAATGTTATCTAAATCCTATGGCTGAAGGATTCAGAAGTGTCTAAAAGATCCTTTCCTTTTTTGCTATGTTTCTAAATGTTTCTCGGAGGGCTGGGGCTGTCTAATGCCCCTTTCACTGCAACAAGGTCATTTTTAATGAACAAAAGTTAATTAGGCCCAAATGTATCTCTTTTGGTGCAACTGGTGCTATCACAATTTGAATAGTCTCAGACTGCTGGGCATAAGGAGGAAAAATTAGAAGTGTATCTCTCTAGCAATGTCAATCTAGTATTTTTAATGAAAGAAACTCCACTGGGAGTGCAGGGAAAGAATATGAAAGACCTAAAAATTATTTAAGGGGAAAGAGGACAGGAAATTTGCAGAATAAGTAGAAGAAGACTAAGCAGTGGAAGTAGAATATACACTAAAAAACTATTTGGAAGACGATTGAATGTGAATGCTTAACACATTCCAAATCATCACCAACAGCGATTGTTGATACTAATTAAACACACACATACACACACACGTGCACATGCACACACACATACACACACAAACAAGATGTTGAAATAGAAGCCCTTCGAAAGTCTCTGTTAATCCTTATGTCAGCATAAACTTGATCAGATTCAACTGAGTTTATTTGGTCACATATTACTATAATCAGTTAACAAGCTTACCTTTTCTGTTTCTTCTAACCATTAGTCATATCATTTTTCAGTCATATCTTCCGATTGACCTAGCCATTACTTACCAGAAGAATATGATTATCTATTAATAAGAGCTATCTATTAATAAGAGCTCTTACTAATAGAGTTAGGGAACTAAACAGAGAATGAAGAAGAATTTTTATATAATAATAGATGTGAGAATATAAACTAGCTTATAATGAGAGACTGAACCATATGCAATCATTCATTTTTGGTCAAAAATTGTCAGTTATCAAAAATTCTGTGATTCACCTCATGAAGGGGGATAACTGATTTTGAGAATAATGGAAATACACAAAGACATACCGAAATCACCTAAGATTTAATTCTATGAGAAAGACATATCAGCACATGTTTTGACAAAAAGCATTTCATAACAAGCTTTCTCTCAAAGAAGTTGTAAGTAGCTCCTCTCACCAACCCAATTCTGTGGACTATGACATCAAATTTCCAAGTATTCTCCAGATTCCTTTGAATCAGCACCTGGTACACTGCCTCTTCCTCCTCTTATGTGCAACCCTCTAGAGTCATTGAAAAACCGCTCTCCAGCAGCCTACTCTCATGATCTGCCTGTCTTCAAGCACAGCCACGTTTTTACTCTTATTATTTCACGGAGAAATGTGAATTCTTGAGTACTCTGGTGTTTCTTATATCCAAAGCAACAGAGGTAGAAAGTATATTTTAAAGACAAAGCAAAAATTTAGAAAAAAATCAAATGAACTCACCTGTAATGTATTTTCTTAAAAATGTGAACTTAAAGATTTGACATAAAACTTTAAGAATAATTATTAATCCTGTGGTTGATTTTATAAAACCCTTTAGAGTTGACATGAGGGTGAAGGTGAGGGCCAGGATAGAATATGGAAGGTAAATCGGACAAATAGATAAATTATTATAATTTTTTCACATTTGAAGAAGAGCATACATATAAATGCTAATATTTTGAAAAAGCAGGGACTCAAATTACTAAGTGAGTCAATTTTATTAAAAACGTGTATTTCCTTTATGCTTTTATATTAGCAAAAAATTAAAATTATAGAATGGAGAAAAAAACCATAAAATATGTAATAATATTTTAAAACTATACCATGCCATGATTAAGGGGAAATAAAATTTTTAAAAAATATATTATGTGAAGAGATTTTAAATAACTTCAAATTTGATTTAGAATTGGAGAAAATAGAGCTTGAAGTCCGGAATTGTGATGCCACCAACTTTGGCTTTCTTTTTCAATATTCCTTTGGCTATTCGAGGTCTTTTCTGGTTCCATATAAATTTTAGAATTATTTGTTCAATTTCTTTGGAAAAGATGGATGGTACTTTGATAGGAATTGCATTAAATATGTGCATTAAATATGTAGATTGCTTTAGGTAGCATAGACATTTTCACAATATTTATTCTTCCAATCCAGGAGCATGGAACATTTTTCCATTTCTTTGTGTCTTCCTCAATTTCTTTCATGAGTACTTAATAGTTTTCTGAGTATAGATTCTGTGCCTCTTTGGTTAGGTTTATTCCTAGGTATCTTATGGTTTTGGGTGCAATTGTAAATGGAATTGACTCCTTAATTTCTCTTTCTTCTGTCTTGTTGTTGGTGAAGAGAAATGCAACTGATTTCTGTGCATTGATTTTTATATCCTGACATTTTACTGAATTCTTGTACAAGTTCTAGCAGTTTTAGAGTGGAGTCTTTTGGGTTTTCCACATATAGTATCATATCATCTGCGAAGAGTGATAATTTGACTTCTTCTTTGACGATCTGGATGCCTTTAATTTCCTTTTGCTGTCTGATTGCTGAGGCTAGGACTTCTAGTACTATGTTGAATAGCAGTGGTGATAATGGACATCCCTGCTGTGTTCCTGACCTTAGCAGAAAAGCTTTCAGATGGGATTGGGAAGGAGACAAACCATAAGTGACTCTTAATCTCACAAAACAAACTGAGGGTTGCTGGGGGCAGGGGGTTTGGGAGAAGGGGGGTGGGGTTATGGACATTGGGGAGGGTATGTGCTTTGGTAAATGCTGTGAAGTGTGTAAACCTGGTGATTCACAAACCTGTACCCCTGGGGATAAAAATATTATAAGTTTATAAAAAATAAAAAATTAAAAAAAATTGGAGAAAATAGTGAGGTGTAATAATAGAACACAGGGTATCATTTCTAAACTAGAACTGTTTTGCCTATATTGGTTTTTGTTGGTAAATTTCGTCATATTACTTACCTACTCAGTTATTGGATTTCTCATATTTAAAGTTAATAGGTCAAAAATTCAAGACTCCCTTAATAGTTCATAAATTTTGACTATTACTCTAAGCTATATAAGCCAAACCATTTTAAATTACTCACTGTTGTTATTTTGAACAAGTATATTTTTTATTGATATATATTTGTTAGCAAATTCTAAGAATATTAAATAAGGTATCTTATTATTTTCCATTGGCTATTCTCAAAAGAGTAACATGTTAGATTTCTCAGAAAAACTCAATATTAATAGCACGTCAGGAAAGAAAATAATCAGTGTAAATTTATCTTGAAAGTTACTGTCTGTAATGTGGATTATTTGTTGCTCCACAAAATAACAGGCTGGCAGTTATGGTTCTTAAATCAATCCAATATTAGAAAATAATGTTCTTTGTGAAGCCAGGTAGAGAACAGTGTTGAATTCTCCAATGTATAAGGCTTTTATATACTTTATCTAGCTATTTATTTCCTGTTTACAACAGACAGAGTATAGTTGTCAAACATTTTGTGTAGATTTTACAACTTGTTTTATTACATGTGATTTCATGAATCCATACATTTTTCCTGTAAAGCCCTCTGTCTAAGACTCTGCACTTGACGTTTTGGTGGTAACGACTTGCATTCTATTGCTAAGTCATAGTAAGAAGCACAAGAAATACAATTGCATTCCAATAAAAGATATCATTAGCATGATAATAAAGGACTACTACAGACAGTAAATAAAAGGTAAAGAAGAAAATCAACAGGAGCAAAAATAACACAACTAGATATGAGAGATTTCTGATCTTGGTCTTCCAGGATAGATATGCCCAAATAGAGAATAATGAGCAAGGAGTGTATTCTAAATGGAGGATATAATGAGACAGATAAGCATTCTGAGACAAAAAGACCTGGGGTGAGTGACAATGTAATGCAGTTGCCAGTAGAGACTTGACTCAGGTGGCCTGGTTCAAATCAGTACTCTGATCAAAATGGTATGGTATCTAGCCACGTTTTTAAACTTCAGTTTTCTCATTCCTCAATTTATCTCATTTGGTGATAGTAGTGTGCCAACTAAATTCAATCTATTACAGAATTAAGGTGATTGGATAGTGCTTGAAATTAATTAATAATTAATTGCTATTAACCATCATAACCATTTAATGGAGCAACTTAGAAGACATTTGCTGTGAAAATGTTAAAATACTAGTCTAAAGGGTTTGGTATTTCATCAAGATTGCCTAGAAATGGAAGTTTCTTTTTGTTTTTTTTTTTTTTTTTAATAAACATATAATATATATTTTATCCCCAGGGGTACAGGTCTGTGAATTGCCAGCTTTACACACTTCACAGCACTCACCATAGCACATAACCTCCCCAATGTCCAAAACCCCACCCCCCTTCTCCCAAACCCCTCCCCGCAGCAACCCTCAGTTTGTTTTGTGAGATTAAGGGTCCCTTATGGTTTGTCTTCCTCCCAATCCCATCTTGTTTCATTTATTCTTCTCCTACCCCCTTAACCCCCCATGTTACATCTCCACTTCCTCATATCAGGGAGATCATATGATAGTTGTCTTTCTCCGATTGGCTTATTTCGCTAAGCATGATACCCTCTAGTTCCATCCACATTGTGGCAAATGGCAAGATTTCATTTCTTTTGATGGCTGCATAGTATTCCATTGTGTATATATACCACTTCTTCTTTATCCATTCATCTGTGGATGGACATCTAGGTTCTTTCCATATTTTGGCTATCGTAGACATTGCTGCTATAAACATTTGGGTGCACGTGCCCCTTTGGATCACTATGCATGTATCTTTAGGGTAAATACCCAGTAATGCAATTGCAGGGCCATAGGGGAGTTTTATTTTCAACATTTTGAGGAACCTCCATGGTGTTTTCCAGAGTAGTTGCACCAGCTTGCATTCCCACCAACAGTGTAGGAGGGTTCCCCTTTCTCTGCATCCTCGCCAGCATCTGTCATCTCCTGACTTGTTAATTTTAGCCATTCTGACTGGTGTGAGGAGATATCTCACTGTGGTTTGGATTTGTATTTCCCTGATGCCGAGTGATATGGAGCACTTTTTCATGTGTCTGTTGGCCATCTGGATGTCTTCTTTGCAGAAATGTCTGTTCATGTCTTCTGCCCATTTCTTGATTGGATTATTTGTTCTTTGGGTGTTGAGTTTGCTAAGTTCTTTATAGATTTTGGACACTAGTCCTTCATCTGTTATGTCGTTTGCAAATATCTTCTCCCATTCTGTCAGTTGTCTTTTGGTTTTGTTAGCTGTTTCCTTTGCTGTGAAAAAGCTTTTGATCTTGATGAAATCTCAATAGTTCATTTTTGCCCTTGCTTCCCTTGCCTTTGGTGATGATCCTAGGAAGATGTTCCTGCGGCTGAGGTCAAAGAGTTTGCTGCCTGTGTTCTTCTCAAGGATTTTGATGGATTTCTTTCTCACTTTGAGGTCCTTCATCCATTTTGAGTCTATTTTTGTGTGTGGTGTAAGGCAATGGTCCAATTTCATTTTTCTGCCATGTGGCTGTCCAATTTTGCAACACCATTTATTGAAGAGGCTGTCTTTTTTCCATTGGACATTCTTTCCTGCTTTGTCGAAGATTAGTTGACCATAGAGTTGAGGGTCTATTTCTGGGCTCTTTATTCTGTTCCATTGATCTATGTGTCTTTTTTTGTGCCAGTACCATGCTGTCTTGATGATGACAGCTTTGTAATGGAGCTTGAAGTCCGGAATTGTGATGCCACCAACATTGGCTTTCTTTTTCAATATTCCTTTGGCTATTCGAGGTCTTTTCTGGTTCCATATAAATTTTAGGATTATTTGTTCCATTTCTTTGAAAAAGATGGATGGTACTTTAATAGGAATTGCATTAAATGTGTAGATTGCTTTAGGTAGCATAGACATTGTCACAATATTTATTCTTCCATTCCAGGCGCATGGAACATTTTTCTATTTCTTTGTGTCTTCCTCAATTTCTTTCATGAGTACTTTATAGTTTTCTGAGTATAGATTCTGTGTCTCTTTGGTTAGGTTTATTCCTAGGTATCTTATAGTTTTGGGTGCAATTGTAAATGGAATTGACTCCTTAATTTCTCTTTCTTCTTTCTTGTTGTTGGTGTAGAGAAATGCAACTGATTTCTGTGCATTGATTTTATATCCTGACACTTTACTGAAGTCCTGTACAAGTTCTAGAAGTTTTGGAGTGGAGTCTTTTGGGTTTTCCACATATAGTATCATATCATCTGTGAAGAGTGAGAGTTTGACTTCTTTTTTGCCAATTTGGATGCCTTTAATTTCCTTTTGTTGTCTGATTGCTGAGGCTAAGACCTCTAGTACTATGTTGAATAGCAGTGGTGATAATGGACATCCCTGCTGTGTTCCCGACCTTAGCGAAAAAGCTTTGAGTTTTTCTCTACTGAGAATGATATTTGCAGTGGGTTTTTCATAGATGGCTTTGATGATATTGAGGTATGTGCCCTCTATCCCTACACTTTGAAGAGTTTTGATCAGGAAGGGATGCTGTACTTTGTCAAATGCTCTTTCAGCATCTATTGAGAGTATCATATGGTTCTTGTTCTTTCTTTTATTAATGTGTTGTATCACATTGATTGACTTGCAGACATTGAACCAACCTTGGAGCCCTGGAACAAATCCCACTTTGTCATGGTGAATAATCCTTTTAATGTACTGTGGGATACTATTGGCTAGTATTTTGGTGAGAATTTTCACATCTGTGTTCATCAAGGATATTGGTCTATTGCTCTCTTTTTTGATGGGTTCCTTGTCTGGTTTTGGGATCAAGGTGATGCTGGCCTCATAAAATGAGTTTGGAAGTTTTCCTTCCATTTCTATTTTTTGGAACAGTTTCAGGAAATAGGAATTAGTTCTTTAAATGTTTGGTAGAATTCCTCCAGGAAGCCGTCTGGCCCTGGGCTTTTGTTTGTTTGTAGATTTTTGATGACTGTTTCAATCTCCTTACTGGTTATGGGTCTGTTCAGGTTTTCTATTTCTTCCTGGTTCAGTTGTGGTAGTTTATATGTTTCTAGGAACTCATCCATTTCTTACAGATTGTCAAATTTGTTGGCGTAGAGTTGCTCATAGTATGTTCTTATAATTGTCTATATTTCTTTGGTGTTAGTTGCGATCTCTCTTTCATTCATGATTTTATTTATTTGGTTCCTTTCTCTTTTCTTTTTGATAAGTCTGGCCAGGGGTTTATCAATCTTATTAATTCTTTCAAAGAACCAGCTCCTAGTTTCATTGATTTGTTCTATTAATATTATTTCTTTTTTTTTGGTTTCTATTTCATTAATTTCTGCTCTGATCTTTATGATTTCTCTTCTCCTGCTGGGTTTAGGCTTTCTTTCTTGTTCTTTCTCCAGCTCCTTTAGATGTAGGTTTAGGTTGTGTACTTGAGACCTTTCTTGCTTCTTGAGAAAGGCTTGTACCACTATATATTTTCTTCTCAGGAATGCCTTTGTTGTGTCCCACAGATTTTGAACCATTGTGTTTTCATTATCATTTGTTTCCATTATTTTTTTTCAATTCTTCTTTAATTTCCTGGTTGACCCATTCATTCTTTAGAAGAATGATGTTTAGTCTCCATGTTTTTGGGTTCTTTTCAAATTTCTTCTTGTGATTGAGTTTTAGCTTCAGAGCATTGTGGTCTGAAAATATGCAGGGAATGATCCCAATCATTTGATACTGGTTGGGACCTGATTTGGGACCCAGGATGTGATCTATTCTGAAGAATGTTCCTTGTGCACTAGAGAAAAATGTGTATTCTGTTTCTCTGGGATGAAATGTTCTGAATATATATGTGATGTCCATCTGGTCCATCGTGTCATTTAAGGCCTTTATTTCCTTGTTGATCTTTTGCTTGTATGATCTGTCCATTTCAGTGAGGGGAGTGTTAAAGTCCCCTACTACTATTGTATTATTGTTGATGTGTTTCTTTGATTTTGTTATTAATTGGTTTATATTGTTGGCTGCTCCCACTTTAGGGGCATAGATATTTAAAATTGTTAGATCTTCTTGTTGGACAAATCCTTTGAGTATGATATAGTGTCCTTCCTCATCTCTTATTATAGTCTTTGGCTTAAAATCTAATTGATCTGATTTAAGGATTGCCACCCCTGCTTTTTCTGATGTCCATTTGCATGGTAAATTCTTTTCCACCCCCTCACTTAAAATCTGGAGGTGTCTTTGGTGTAAAATGAGTTTCTTGTAGGCAACATATAGATGGTTTTTGTTTTTTTATCCATTCTGATACCCTCTGTCTTTTGATTGGGGGCATATAGCCCATTAACATTCAGTATAATTATTGAGAGATATGAATTTAGTGCCATTGTATTGCCTGTTAGGTGACTGTTACTGTATATTGTCTCTATTCTTTTCTGATCTACTACTTTTAGGCTCTCTCTTTACTTAGAGGACCCCTTTTAATATTCCCGTAGAACTGGTTTGGTGTTTGCAAATTCTTTCAGTTTTTGTTTGTCCTGGAAGCTTTTTATCTCTCCTTCTATTTTCAATGATAGTCTAGCTAGATAGAGTATTCTTGGCTGCATGTTTTTCTCGTTTAGTGCTCTGAAAATATCATGCCAGCTCTTTCTGGCCTGCCAGGTCTCTGTGGATAAGTCTGCTGCCAATCTAATATTTTTAGCATTGTATGTTACAGACTTCTTTTCCCGGGCTGCTTTCAGGATTTTCTCTTTGTCACTAAGACTTGTAAATTTTATTATTAGGTGACCAGTGTGGACCTATTCTTGTTTATTTTGAGAGGGGTTTTCTGTGCCTCCTGGATTTTGATGCTTGTTCCCTTTGCCATATTAGGGAAATTCTCCCCAATAATTCTCTCCAATATACCTTCTGCACCCCTCTCTCTTTCTTCTTCTTCTGGAATCCAAATTATTCTAATGTTGTTTTGTCTTATGGTGTCACTTATCTCTCGAATTCTCCCCTCATGGTCCAGTAGCTCTTTGTCCCTCTTTTGCTCAGCTTCTTCATTCTCTGTCATTTGGTCTTCTATATCGCTAATTCTTTCTTCTGCCTCATTTATCCTAACAGTGAGAGCCTCCATTTTTTATTGTACCTCATTAATAGCTTTTTAAATTTCAACTTGGTTAGATTTTAGATCTTTTATTTCTCCAGAAAGGGCTTTTATATCTTCCAAGAGGGTTTCTCAAATATCTTCCATGCCTTTTTCGAGCCCGGCTAGAACCTTGAGAATCATCATTCTGACCTCTAGATCAGACATATTACCAATGTCTGTGTTGATTAGGTTCCTAGCCTTTGGTACTGCCTCTTGTTCTTTTTTTTTTGTGGTGAATTTTCCCGCCTTTTCATTTTGTCCAGATAAGAGTATATGAAGGAGCAAGTAAAATACTAAAATGGTGGCAAAGACCCCAGGAAAATATGCTTTAACGAAATCAGAAAAGATCCTAAATCGTCAGGGGGAGAAAGGGGATAAAAAGAGGTTCAGAGGAAAAAAAAAAAAAAAGAAACAATTAAAAAAAAAAGAAAATGAATAAAGAAAAAATTTAAAAAAGAAGAATATATATATATATTTGATAAACTAGCTAAAAAACGTTAAAAAAGGGTAAAATTTAAAAAATTTAGCAGCAGAAGAAAAAATATTGAAAAAGAAGAAAAAAATTAAATTAACTGCAAGACTAAAGAATCATGGGGAGAAAGCCATGAGTTCCGTGCTTTACTTTCTCCTTCTCTGGAATTCTGCTGCTCTCCTTGTTATTGAAACCGCACTCATTGGTAGGTGAACTTGGTCCTGGCTGGATTTCTTGTTGATCTTCTGTGGGAGGGGCCTGTTGTAGTGATCCTCAAGTGTCTTTGCCCCAGGCAGAATTGTACTGCCCTTACTAGGAGCTGGGCTGAGTAATGAGCTCGGATTTGCTTTTAGGAGCTTTTGTTCCCTGAGCACTTTCCATAGAGTTCCGTAGGATGGAAATGGAAATGGCGGCTTCCCAGTCTCCGAAGGACCCGAGAGCTCAGGGCCCCACTCCTCAGTGCGTTCTCAGAGAATAGCACCCAGTTAATACTGTCTCCCTGGCCTTTGGCCACGCTCTGAGCTCACTGAGCCTGGGACCGGTTCAAGGTAACCCCGAGCTGAGAGCTTACTCCTTGGGTCTGTCCATGTAGCTGGCTTCTCCGTTCTAATACCCGCAAGCTCTGTGACACTCAGACACCCCCGATCCTTCTGTGACCCTGTGGGACCTGAGGCCAGCTGACCCCGCGTGGGCTTCACCTTGGTTTAGCCTCTGGAGCAATATCCCTCAGCGGAACAGACTTTTAAAAGTCCTGCTTTTGTGCTCCGTTGATCCGCCACTGGCCGGGAGCCGGCCCCTCCCCCCCACAGTTTATTTTCCCATTGCTTTGGATTCACTTCTCCACCAGTCCTACCTTTCAGAAAGTGGTTGTTTTTCTGTTTCTATAATTGCTGTTCTTCTTCACTTCGATCCCCCGTTGGATTTGTAGGTGTTTGCAATCTTTAGATAAGCTATCTAGCTGATCTCCTGCTAGCTGAAGTAGTCTCAGCCTGCTACTTCTCCACCATCTTGACTCCTCTCCTGGACCTTTTTTTTTTTTCAAAGATTTTATATATTTATTTGACAGAGACAGAGAGCACAAGCAGGAGGAGAGGGGGAGGGAGATACAGAGGGAGAGGGAGAAGCAGGCTCTCCACTGGGTGCAAAACCCAAGGCCTGCTCTATTCCAGGACCCTGAGATCATGATCTAAGCTGGAGGCAGACTTTTAACCAACTGAGTGACCCAGGTGTCCTAAAAGTTTTAAAACTTTTAGTTGGAAATTTTAATTTGTGTTAACATGTATTAGTCATTAAGACTACAGCAGAGTAGGTAGAGGAAATAAAAAGAAAAAAATAGTTCAGCAATACTGGTGAATAAGAATGCATAGGCAGGGGCATCTGGGTGGCTCAGTGGGTTAAAGCCTCTGCCTTTGGCTCAGGTCATGATCCCAGGGTCCTGGGATCGAGCCCCGCATGGGGCTCTCTGCTCTGCAGGGAGCCTGATTCCCTCTCTCTCTCTCTCTCTCTGCCTGCCTCTCTACCTACTTTTGATCTCTGTCAAATAAATAAATAAAATCTTTAAAAAAAATCCATAGGCACCTGCATATGGACCATGATGAGAACTTAGCGTTAGGGCTGACTCCAAAATTTAGATTGAGAATGACTGAAGGGAAGGATCCTTGACAGATAGAAAAAGGAAATCATAATGGGGAGCTGGTTTTGGCATAAAGAAAATGAATTCAGTTTGATATATTTATGTTTGAGATGACATCTCAATGTCAGCATATCTGCCACATTAAGTTAGAGATGTGTTTTTATTGTGCCAAGTTACTTTCAGCATATTTGTTGAAGCCTCATCATAGACATGGGACACTATACAAACTAATATGGAAAAAAATCTTATTTTATAGATGGAAAGTTAAGGAAATTGAGACCCAGCTAGATGAATTACCTGCAGAGCTGGGTTCCCTAATTCCCAGGACATTCTCTTTCTATTCCATTTTCTGACTATATGGAGAAAAATATTAGAACCTATGAGAATAATCTTAAATGTTAGGAAACATGACCTGAATTAAAGGTAACCTCGTTGTCAAGTGTGCCTACTACTTTATGGAAAAATTTTAAAAAGAAAATATAAAGGGACCATATCTAAATGTCATTACTTAAATAAATTATACAAAACTGAACTTTCTCTACCTTAGAAGAAACTCATTTGTAAATATTTAGGAAAATTTGCAATTAAAATAAATCTATTAAATGAGATAAAGAGATTGTTAACTTAAATAAGGGAGTAAACTAAAGCAATTCTGTATTATCGGAAATTGAGTTTATTTTGGAATAGCAGAATTGCAATTCAGGATAAACACATTCTAGCTAGCTACAGGCAAAGCAGTGGAGGGTTGGGGGCAAATTGTATTTATGAGCAAATAGCATAAAGATGGGGAAGTCCAGCAAGAGTCCAAGCAGAAAATTCACTGGCTTGAGGAAAGGGAGAAATTCTTAGAAGTTCATTGATTGGGAGAAAAAACTCTTTTCTTTAAATGAGGCATTTATGGAAAATCAGTTTCTCAGTTCTTAAGTTTTATTCCTCTGAGGGTGTATTCATGAACTTCTCCATTTCATTTTCTCTGGTTTCATTTTAGAGTGAAATCCTTTCACGAATTAAAAACTTCATACTGTAGAGGTTCCTGGGTAGCTCAATCAATTGAGCATCTGACTCTTGATTTTGGCTCAGGTCATGATCTCAGAGTTGTGAGATTGAGTCCCTTGTTGTGCTCCGTGTTGGGCAGAAAGCCTGCTTAATATTCTCTCTCTGCCCCTTTCCCACTTCCCTTTCTCTCTCCCTCTCTAAACAAACAAAAAATTAAACACATAAACTTCCAAATGCTAGATTTTTGTGTGCAAAGAAATGTGATGATATCCTTTTGGAACAATGGGGATGATGATTCAGTAGTCCTGTGTTAGGCTTATTCATGAATATATATATATATATATATATATATATATATATATATATAATTTTGTTTTTTTTTTAGATGTTCTGTAAGTGATTCTTATCTACCAAGAATATTGAGAACCATTATAACCATTGTATCCTGGAAAATGGAGACCTTCCAAATAACCTAAACTCTCATTAATTCCATCATGGGTGACTATTTCAGGGGAGAAACAAAATACCCTCTTTCTCGAACTATGCAGTTTAGCACCAAAGGACAACAATTAAAATGGTTACCAAGGTTACATTAGAAATATTTTGGAAAGCCTAAAGTTTGATAATTATGTCACAAAATACTAAACTCATTAAGTGTCTGCTATACCTAGAAACATACTTGTGACTCTCTGAAATCTTATCTCATTATAAACTTTATTTCTTTTGGCATTCTTTATGACCTCACCTAGGGTAGTGAAAACTCCTCACTAACCTTGTAAACTAAGTATTCACAGGATCCACTCATCCACACTTCTTTTCTTAAATGTTTCTACTCTTTCCTCTGACATCTTTGTAATGTGATAAATACATGCCTTTGTGATTACTTTCTTCATTTACTGCTTCCTCCTGAATATCCTAGGACTCTAAAAGGAGGAACTCTGTGATAGACTGAATGTTTGAGTCTCTAAAGATTCATATATTGAAATCCTAACCTCCAATGAGACAGTATCAGGAAATGAGGGGTTTTGAAGGTCATTAAGTCATGCGAGTAGAATTCTCATGAATGGGATTAATGTCCTTATAGAAGGAAGACCAGAGAGCTCTCTCATCCTCTTTCTACCATGTTGATGGCACAACTAGAAGTCAGTGGTCTGCAACCCAGAAGAAAGCTCTTCCTAAAATCTGACCATACTGACACTCTAATCTCAGACATCCATTATCCATAACTGTGGGAAATGAGTTTTTGTTGTTTACAAGCCTCCTAGTCAATGGTATTCTGTTATAACAGCCCAAGCTGACTAACATATAGCCCGTACAGAATACGTTGATATTCTCCAAGGTCAACCACTCCTTAGGGATCTTACCAGCACTCTAGGGAAGGAGAGTTGTTGTAACTCCAGTGTGTAGGCCATGTGTGAAACTTGTCACATGGACACCTGACAGTTTTACAGTACTTCTTTGGATCCCATGTATCTCCAGACTCTGGAAAAGAGTGGTGGTCAGTCACTATGCAAAGTACTAGAGAAGAACAATTCAGGAGAGGGTACAAGTACAAAGGCTTTGAGGCAAAAGGATACGTATCATGCTGAAAAAACACAAGGGTGTTTAGAGTAGATTCCAGTGGGATATGAACTCCAAAGGAAACTACACAGGTATGTTAAAAGTCATGGATAAGTCAAAGGAGTAAAATCCTGATTAAGAAACTGCACTTAAGCATGAGCATTCTACGTAAATCATTTTTTGGAGACATGGGACCCCAAGACCCAGAGAGTGTAAGTCAGAAAAATTTAGTAGTTTCACATATACTTACAGCAGCATCAAATTATTAGATAATATAGTAAAAGGTCCAACAAGTTAGAGTGAAGAACATATTTTCTAGAATGTAGGTGTGGCTCTTATATGACCGGCATGCCCAGGTTTTATTGGTTTAAGTAAAAATTTGATAAGAATGGAAAACAACAATCTTTCTCTTTGAGGTTTAACAATGTTAATTTAAATATAGTGTCAGGAAAACCTTATGAAATTATTTGTATTATGTCATTTGGCCCTGTTTTCATCATTTAAGTCTAAACCAGCAAGGCCAAGGAGTCTCTTGTCATTATTCCAGGACCTACAGGATCCAGCATAAGTCTCTCAACTGTCTCTGTGGCTTCTGATGTCAAGACAGTCAGGCTGTCTTCAGGCAGTCTGTCCTCATTGGCTAAAGAAAAATGCACCAGCTTTGGATTGAGGGGTGGGCTCAAAGAACTAACACATGGCAAGAGAATGAAACATGAGAACACTTCTAGTTAGAAGGGAGGTGAGCAAAGGTAGAAAGAGAAAGTTATCCTATGGCCTTTGTAGTCACCCTCTCATAGAATGTGTTGGTATCATTTCTGAGCAATATGGGATTATTGGTAGAGGAAAAACATTGAGACAGAAGGACAAAGCAAAACCCTGAAGTCATGTTGTTTAAGCTGTAATTGGTTTTATCACCTGATATTGGGTTTTGTCATACCTGCAAATACAATATTAAACACTCCTTAAATTACATTTAAAATACTTGAAACCATTCCAGACACATTTTTGTCACCTTTGTAACCCTTGAGGATTTCAATGGAGGAAATATAAGGCATTCAGTTAGCACTAATGGGGAGCTCTTTTGAGTGCAGACGTGAAGACGTGTGAAGTTAACCACCATGATTAAACATTGTCTAAAAGGTATTGAGTAATCAAATGTTCATAGGATAAATGTGTGTATTCTCACCATAGATTACACATACACACACACACTCACAGTTTTCATTTTACTTTTAAAGCTCATGTGGTGTATAAATGCCTTGATTATGAACTTTGGCAACTTCATTAGTGTGTATGCTAATTCCTGTGAGCGTTTACCCGTATGGGTCTTCATGTATCTACTAACTCTAACTTTAAAATAAGAATAATATTGATTGCATCTCATGTATAATTTAGTGTCTGGCCTATGGTAGATAAACAAACACATGTATATTGTTATATGGAAAAATGTATAAATAATGTGTTTATTAGTTGGAGGATGTCTCGAAAAAACTTGAACCAAACACATATTTCACCCAAGTAAATTAAAAAAAATCACATGCTTTCTAATTAATATTTTATAGGAAAATGTACATATGCACATATGTAAAAAATGCTTTCTAGGTAAAATGTTAAAATAAAATGTTAAAAAATAAACTTTTCTAAATGCTGTGTGTCTAATTTTTAAAATTTAATTATATCTACTTTATAGAAAATTGTTGAAATATTATTAAATAATAAATTCAGGGTAACAAAATCTTGTGCAATTTCTATCATATGTGTTACTTGAGAAGGAGTAAATGAATCATAGTTTCTGTGTTCAAGACCCTGGGAGGCCACAAAGGCAACAGATAGTATTCAAACTATTTTAAAATGTCACATCAAAGATATAGATAGCTATAAGGTATTGACAGATATAATCGATAGATAGATATAAATGTGAATATGTTTATTGGATAATCAAATTATGTAAACCTTCATTAGCTTCCTAATCTATAATCATACACAACATAATATAATTTAATGTTTCATGTTTGGTATTTTTATCTTTGAATTATCAGCTCTTGGATTTGTTATCTAGGAAATAACTGCTTGTGTTTTAAGTAATTGACTTATACCATGATCTTCCCAAGGAGGACTTTGGTTCTAAAATGATATTGAGGGACGCCTGGGTGGCTCAGTTGGTTAAGCAGCTGCCTTCGGCTCAGGTCATGATCCCAGCGTCCTGGGATTGAGTCCCACATCGGGCTCCTTGCTCCGCAGGGAGCCTGCTTCTCTCTCTGACTCTGCCTTCCACTCTGTCTGCCTGTGCTCACTCTCGCTCGCTCTCTCTCTGACAAATAAATAAATAAAAATCTTTAAAAAAAACAAAATAATAAAAAAATAAAATGATATTGAATTTATTATCATCAACATTTGATATTTTTAAGTAATCTTTGCCTCAACATTACAAAAATCATTTCATAATCATACTTTTTGACAGAAGTTTTCAACATTTTGAAAATTTCCTACTGCCTGAAAACAACTGAATAGACCCAGAAACATTTACATTACCTCAGGGTAATCTCAGCCTTAATGCTAACCACTTAGTGGTTTATGGTTTTTAAAAAGGCACTCCATTCCATTTAGACATTTTGATTTGTTTTTCCTCTCTTATTGACTGTTTAAAATGTTTCTTGGTCAGTGGTTTGTCCCTGCCCTGCTGACAAATTAGAGATAGAAACAGCAATCATACAACATAAAGCTAATATACTGCTTTTATAGAGATAATATTCCCAATTTATTTCAATAAAACTTCCTTATTTAATGGCTTTTCCAGTAGTGAAAATTTCCCTCCCACTTTACCAGTTTCCTTTGTAAGTGCGTAAACAACCCTTGTGCCCATGAAGTGCTTTGTCTGTCTTAATATTGATCTGTCTGACACACAGATTTAACCTCAGTGTGGGCACTGCTCTACTTCATGGGACGCATTTCCCTGATATGTCCTGTTTTTCTCAGGACTTGCACATCCGAGGACTCTCTCAGTCTCTGCTTCTGTATTTGTCAAAAGGTCTTGAGCAAACATCTTACATAAACATTAATTTTACTGAGTATGTCAGGAATGAATAAAGATGGAGGTCATAGAGCCATTTAGAAGGTCACTGTACAACGATGTGGATGGAGCTAAAAGTTATTATACTAAGTGAAATAAGTCAGTCAGAGAAAGACAGTTATCATATCTGGTATGAGCACTTTGAGAGGCAAGGCCAGGGGTTCTGGGGGAAGGAAGGGAAAAATGAAACAAGATGGGATGGGGAGGGAGATATACCATAAGAAATTCTTGGGGCGCCTGGGTGGCTCAGTGGGTTAGGCCTCTGCCTTTGGCTCAGGTCATGATCTCAGGGTCCTGGGATCGAGCCCCGCATCAGGCTCTCTGCTCAGCAGGGAGCCTGCTTCCTCCTCTCTCTCTGCCTGCCTCTCTGCCTACATGTAATCTGTCTGTCAAATGAATAAACAAAATCTTTAAAAAAAAAAATTCTTAATCTCAGGAAACAAGCAGAGGGTTGCTGGAGGGGAGGGGGCTGAGAGGGTTAGGGTGGCGGGTGATGGACCCTGGGGAGGGTATGTACTATGGTGAGTGCTATGGATTGTGTAAGACTGATAATTCACAGACAGGTATTTCTGAAGCAAATAATACATTATATGTTAATATAAAGCCCAGCAGAGACAAAAAATAATAATAATAATTAAATTAAAAGGGGTACCTGGGTGGCTCTGTTGGTTAGCGTTTGCCTTTGGCTCAGGTCATGATCCCAGAGTCCTGGGATCAAGGCCCACATCAGGCTCCCTGCTGAGCAGAAAGCTTGCTTTTCCCTCTCCTCCCTACTCATGCTTTCTGTCACTATTTCTGTGTCTTTCTCTCTCAAATAAATAAATAGTATAAAAAAATAAAAAGAATAAAAAAAAATTTGGACTCAAACACACACACACACACACACACACACATGAAGGTAATTGTGAAAATCCAGACAAGAGATGGCCAAAACCTCTCTTATTTAAAACAGTAGAAACTGTTTCAATAAAACACATCCACTACCTGGATGGTAAGTACTGTTCTATGCTTCATGGTTCCCCAAGTTAAATACAAACAGAGAGCATTAAAAAAAAAAAAAATGCTATTTTCAGAGTGCTCACTTTCCAGTAGAGGTTTACAGACAAATCATGTAACAAGTTATGTTAGGAGATAATTAAGGCTGGAGAGGGGAAAAGAAAACTTGAGGGGGTGTTTGCCATACTCAAAAGTGCAGTTAGGATAGTGACACTGGAGGGAGGTAAGAGAATGAGCTCTACTCATTCTCGGTGGGGAGGAACAGTGTTCAGACAGAGGAAGTGCAAATGCTCAGAGGTGAGAGCCGGATACATTTATCTGGAAAGGAAGATGGCAAAATGGCTGACAGAGAGATGAGTTAGTGAGAGTTAGTTCAGGGAATTGGGAGTGGAAAGTCAGACTATTCTGAGCCTTGTATCTTCTGATTTGAAGAACTTTAAATTAAACCTGAGTGAGAAACCACTGAAGGTTGGAGTAGAGACGTGAAAAGATGACACTGATGTGCTTAAGTGTATGTTAAAGAAAGAAAAATTACAAAATACATGGAAGCCTTGACAATGCTTTGGAAAGCGTCGAACAGTGACCATGAAAGCCTTTGTCCCCATTGAGGTTTACTGGTTATCTTACCAGTGTAATGAAAAGATTTAGACTTCATGTTTAATATATAATAGCAAAATACAAAACATCACATATCGCTGGAGAAGCATTTGATCTTCCTCCCATGGTGAAAAGCAGAAGTATCTAGAAAACTATATGGCAATAAAGTAAAATGCAATTCTTTCTCAGCAAATACTGCTTTAAAAGTAATTGAAAATATCACTGCAACTTTGAAGGGAAGAGCATTAGAACAAATTAGTCTGTGTGGGTGATTTGGTATATACCAGATGAGAGTACAGATATTTCTAAGATGAATCAGCTAAAGGTATTTGCTGGATTCTCTTTCAATAAGGAAATAAATGAAGAGTTACTTTTTCTATGAGGCACTAAAAGATAGATATATCAGAGACATATATAATCTCAACAGTAAATGACTTCTTCAATAAAAACTGTATTTTAGGAGAAAATTGTATACATATAACCCATGACTGAGTACCTACATGGCATGAATTTTTAAAAAGAAAGATATATTGACCAAATATTGTATGCAATAAGAAACTATGACTCTCCTACTTAGTCCTAGAGACTGTACATTTTGTGGATGAAATATACAGATAAAAGTGACTTTTTATTTAACAAGAGTCATGCTTTGGATAATATCCTATAAGCAGACATTATATCTGATTTTTAACAAGGAATGCCTTTTATGTTAGCTGATGGGTTTTACTTATTAGACCATGCTATGTAAAATGTTAAAATAATGTATCTACCACCATGCCCTGTGGGTCAGTAATTCTGACTCAGAAGGACAAATTGAGGGATAATATTGTAGAGTTAAGGATTCTCTATGGAACATCCTACATTTCTCATTTTCTTTAATCCAGCTGGTATTGGTTTAGCTTCTGTGTTAGAAAAGTAAAAGTGTCTTTAGATATATTCTTAAAGATGACATAAGACTGCTTTGAATGATTCCTTATACATGTAAATAAATATTTTTGGAGTGATCATTTGAAATTGTCCTTTCAAAATAAGTATAATTTTTGCTACAAGCTTATTTCTATTTATTTATTTATTCTTTTATTTGTTTTTTAAATATGGAATGCTTCAAGAATTTGCATGTCATCCTTGTGCAGGAGCCATGCTAATCTCCTTTGTATTGTTCTAATTTTTGGCATATATGTTGCTGAAGGGAGCATGTTACAGGCTTATTTTTAACAATTCATTGATAAATACTATTTTTTTGAATACCATAATAATCTGAGCTTAACTTGTTTCCTTTCTTCCTTCTTTTCTTCCTTCTTTATCTCTTTCCTTCCATCTTATCATTGTTCCTTTTTTCATTCCCTACCTACCTATTTCATCTCTCTTTTACGGTCTATTCTTAATAATAATAATAATAATAATAATAATTCTAAAAGGACTGAGAGGGAACTTTCTGCAGAGATGCTAGGCTGCATGACATCCTCCACCCCTCAAAAATGACCATATCTGAAAGATGTTAATATGTTTATGTTAAATGCCAAAGGGGACTTTGCAGATGTGGTTATGGTAAGGATCATGAGATGCGACGACCGGGGTCCTGAAACATAACTGAAGGCCAGGGAAGCCACAAGGTTCATGTAATGAGGAGACAAGATCAAGTCAGAAAGAAACAGATGTGAAGGCAGAAGCAGAGGTTAGAACACGGAAGGAAGCCCCAGAAACCAAAGAACACGGAAGGAAGCCCCAGAAACCAAAGCAGACAGAAGGCCTCCAGAGGCTGGAAAAGGCAAGGAAACAAATTCTCTTCAAGAACCTTAAGAGGGTCTCAGTTGATTCTAGAACTTCCAACATCCAGAATTATAGCATAATAAATTTGTGTTGTTTTAAGCTACAAAATTTGTGTTCATTTCTAAACAGTAATAGGAAACTAATGCAGATAGTTCTGTATATGGATCAAACGCATGAAAATTTGAGACCTTAGTAATACTACGGCATGTTAAGAAATTCACTCTAACTAGTGTGTTGGAGGCATGCAGAAAATAACAGGTTGATTCGCCTTAACTTAACAACTCTTGATCTGGCCAGTGATTCTGCTTTGGGTTCTCACACACACTTTATATACCTTATTTTATTTAACCGGTTATTTTTCTGTGCTCTCTGATCTTCCACAAACTCACTGTAGATGAGCAGTGTTGTTTTGCTTAGTTGTACCCCTAGCACCCCTGAGCCTCCATTAAGATGTTTTTGATGACTGAAATAATGTATTTCAGTTTGATCTTGGAGCGGGGTCAAAATAGTTACATTGCATATCAGAAGTACTAAAAATGTGCTATTTCCTATAATAGATATCTTTTCCCAGTGACAGGGAGTATGTTTGATCTTGTCAATGAAAAATTTCTTACTTGACATGTTATCATTTCTTACCTTTCAGGAGTCCTTCTCTTGTGATCCACCTTTCCAAAAGAGCATCAGGATCTCTGGGTTTTCTCATATCCCTGGGAAGTGCTATCGTGTCTCACACTGGCCCCAGGACTTCTCCAGGGTCATAGAAGCTGTGCTCCATTTTTATCACAGGAAGTTTGCTTGCTCGTCATGACCAATGCCTAATGATTCCCTTGTGGTGACCTTCTGTAGCTGTCATGAGTGCTCCTGATTTTTATACTGCAATTTTTGAGAAAATCATGTTTTTAATAGTTTGAACACCAGTTGCTAAGTGGCAGAAGTCAATAAGCAGACAAATTTGACATATATTCACTGTGCAAAATTATGGGAGCAGTTTTTTGCCACTTTTTATATCTTTATTCTCTTTTGTATAGTACTCATGACTATTATTTCCTTCTGCATTTACCCCCTTCACCTTTTCTTTGTAAGCATAAACTGTTTATGACAAGGGCTAAGGTAATTACACATTAAAAATTGTTACAATCTTGGCACTCCTCCCTTTCCACAGAGAGACACATCCATCTCTAGATTTGCAGATATGGCTCCATTTTATAGGCTTAATAGCTGTACAGAAATCTCAGAGACAAGTTCATTTGTTGTGAAGATTTTTTCTCACTTTTTTATGTGTGCAATCTGGAATGCATGAAGTTATACTGGATATCAAGTCCTATGTAAAAGACATTTGAAGAATTTTTTTTTTAATATAAGCATTTCTCAAAGTTTTGCAAAATGGACAAGTTCACTGAACATATCTATACTTAATAATTAATAACCATTCATCAAGCTCTGTGCATATACAAGCAAATACTCTAAGATATACAGAAGAAAAAGAAGTGGTTTTGACACAAAATTACAACTTGACTCATGTATTGGTAACCGAAATTGAAATGAAAGGCAATTTTTTAACCTTTAATATTTGTGGCATTTACTTTAATATTGAACAAGTTTGGTAATTGCATATTGTAATTGAATGAATATAATATTCTGTCATCATAATACAATCACTGAAATTTCTGACAGTACATTTAAATGGGTGCCTTTATTATAAGAATTGATCAAAGAAAATAAGAAACCAATCACATACACTTTATTAGTCAAAAAAATTGGAAGGGCATTTTATTTTTTAGCTTTAGAGGAAGTATAATTTTATGACATTTGAACATTCCCTCTATTTAAGAATTAGTCATGAAAATTGCCTTATTTTCTATGCACAATAAATGTTCTTTCAGAGAAAACAAAATATTCCTGGATAAGTTCCCAGGTGCTGTTAAATAAGTCCATTCCGCCTTGTAATTTGTACATTGTTGTCTCACGTGGTGTTATTTGCCTTATTGATGGACCCATTCGTTCTCTGTTGTAGGCTTCCTGTCTTTGTAAATTCTTTAGATGATCCTGCTTGTAATTACCCGTATGCCGAGCCCTTTCACTGTTACTTGAAGAAAGTTTTATAATCACATTATGCACACAGAGCAGCACTGCTGTGTGTGGATTCTATTCTGTTCCATGTCTAAAGCTCATCTGAATGTTGGAAAGAGGAATAAGAAATCTCCAATGGCCGGGCGCCTGGGTGGCTCAGTGGGTTAAGCCGCTGCCTTCGGCTCAGGTCATGATCTCAGGGTCCTGGGATCGAGTCTCGCATCGGGCTCTCTGCTCAGCAGGGAGCCTGCTTCCCTCTCTCTCTCTCTGCCTGCCTCTCCATCTACTTGTGATTTCTCTCTGTCAAATAAATAAATAAAATCTTTAAAAAAAAAAAAAGAAATCTCCAATGGCCAATTTATCTCCATATCTTTCCTCTGAAGGTGATTTCAGAGAATCTTCTCTGTCCTACTTAATAACCTCCTTGGAGCAATTGTTTAGGGGCACATTCATCCCTGTGAAATTTGCCTTAAATATTATGATTAGTCATTCAAAATTTTATGTGGGTATCAGTGACATTTCCAGATTTACCATCTCTGGAATAACGGGTTTCACATGTGTAGAATTCTCTATGTTTAGCAGAGATTTCAATTGCCTTAGAAGTTTTATAATCTGTTGAAATAACTTACAGTTTTAGGAATTATAGGACTTTCAATTTATTTATTAACTTCATATAGTTGCAATGTTGCAGTTAACTTTTAAAAATTTTCTCTATTTGAAAAATTAAAAAAAAATAACTTCTGTGAAAACCATTATTCATGTCTTAGTATCTCTATAGTTCAGGTTACCATAGTTCTAACATCTTTTAGCTAAGGTCCACCTGAAAGAACTTCATTGTTCTGGGATCCCGTAGGATGTGGGTATGTAGAGAATTGTTAAAAGTATGTTTCCTATGTTTTCCAAAAATCTAATGAAATACCAAACTAAAATATAATTGAAACAGAGGAAACTGCTTTAATTAAACAGCAAGATCAATCATAATATTTAAGATATGGTAGTGATTTTTGATAAGATTTTTGTTCAATGTTTTCTTAAGTATATTTAGCAGAAGATTGACTTTACCAGATATTAATAGAAGATACAAGGAAGGAAGTCTTTCTCGGTTGTATATATTTCAATACTATGACAAGTAATGAAAATACACACTTTAAAATATTTTATGAGCTCTAGATTCTTTAAAATACTTAAATATATTATAATGTGATTCCCCAGTACAGGAAATGTGATAGGAAATATTTCTCAAAGCTAGTTTTTTAAAGAGACTATTCAGAGATTCATCTGGAAAAAGAAACAGCCATCTACAACCATATCTAGCTTTGTATAAGAAAAGAACTGAGACCAGAGAGGTTCAGTAATGCATGTGTATTACCTAACTCATTACTGTTAGGACTAAGATGGTACCTAGGCTTCTTGAATCCAATGACCTGCACTCTCACCTGTGTCCCTTTATTCATAATAAATTTGATTTTTAAATTAATAAAAGATGCACGGAGTACTGAGTATATACCAGGTAGTGGACACATTGCCAGACTCCGGAGATACTAAGATTAAAAAAAAAAAAGGATGGGGCGCCTGGGTGGTTCAGTGGATTAAAGCCTCTGCCTTCAGCTCAGGTCATGATCCCTTGGTCCTGGGATCGGGCCCTGCATCCGGCTCTCTGCTTTTCAGGCTCTCTCTATCCAGGGAGCCTGCTTCCTCCTCTCTCTCTCTCTCTGCCTACTTGTGATCTCTGTCAAATAAGTCAATAAATAAATAAAATAAAAATGGAAAAGAGAGATCATGTTGTTTCACTTTTCACAGACCTTTGAGTATAGTGAAAGATGTAGGAAAATAACTCTAGTTGTTGCTGTTAAAAAAAAAAAAATACTACAAACTTAGTGACTTAAAATAACACAAATTTAATTCTCTTACAGTTCCAGAAGTCAGAAGTCTAAAATCAGCTTTACTAGGTTAGTGGAAATGTGCCCAGGAGGCTTGGCTCCTTCAGGAGGCACTGAGGGAAATCCATTTCCTTGCTTTTTTTCATTTCCAATTCTGTAGTCTTTGGCTTGCGGATTCTTCCTCAAAATGTATCATTCAGCCCTTACTTTATATTACCATCTCCACCGACTCCAATTCATCTTCTGTCCTTCTGAGAAAGGTCGTCACAATTATGTTAGGCCCATTTGGGTAATCAAAGTGGCTAACCAACAAGTAGGCATGATTTCACTATCACATGTAGGTGAAGTCATGCAGTTTGTGTCTTATTTTATCTACTTATTTCACTTAGCACAATACCCTCTAGGTCCTTTCATATTATTGCAAATGACAAGATTTCATTCTTTCCTATGACTCATATTCCATGTAATACTTCTATGGCTAAATGTGTGTGTGCGTGTGTGTATGTGTGTGTATGTGTGTGTGTACCCCACATATTCTTTATCCATTTATCAATCAATGGACATTTAAGTTGCTTCTGTGTCTTGGCTCTTGTAAATAATGTTATAATGAACATAAGTGTGCACATATCCTTTCAAATTACTGATCTTTTATTTTGTTTTTGTTTGTTTATTTATTGTTAGTTCATCAAATTAGAAGTCCCCTCACTACCTTTTGGGAGTTTTTTTTGTTTTGTTTTTTTGTTTTTTGTTTTTTTTTTAATGTTCCTGTCTTACTTTCTTCTTTATATTATTGTAACTTACATCTGTTTTCTATCCTTTTAAATGGTATATATTCTATTTTCCCCCAGCCTTATTGAGATGTAGTTGGCATATAACAATGTGTAAACTGAAAGTGTACAGGGTGTTGATTTGACTCACTTATATCTTGCAAAACGATTAACATGATAGCATTAGCTAATACCTCTATCAGGTCATGAGACTACCATTTCTTTTGTGTGTGTGTGTGTGGTGAGAATACTTGAGACCTACCCTTTTAGCAGCTTTCAAGTATTTATTATAGTATTATCAACTTTAATCACTAGGCAGTACGTTGGATTCCCACAACTTATCTGTCTTATAACTGAAAGTTTGTAGTCTTTGGCCAATATTTTCTCCAGTCCCCAACTCTTGGTAACCACATCTCTACTTTCTGTTCCTTTTAGCCTGGCTTTTTTAGATTCCACATATAAGTGAGATTATAAGGTATTTGTCTTTCTCTGACTTATTTTGTTTAGCATAATGCCTTCAAATTTCATTCATGTTGTTGCAAATGGCAGGACTTTTTTTCTTGTGACTGAATAATATTCCATTATATTTACTTACCACATCATCTTCATCCATTCATCTGTTGACAAACACTTATGTTGTTTCCATACCTTGGCTATTGTGAATAATGCTGCAATACACGTGGCCGTTCAAATATTTCTTCTAGACCCTTACTTCATTTCCCTTGCATATATACCAAGGTGTATATATTTTTTGAACTTTAAAATAATTTATTCATCTCAATACTTCTTTTTTTTTTTTTTTTTTTTTTTTTTTTTTTTTTTTTTTTTTTTAAGATTTTATTTATTTTATTTGACAGACAGAGATTACAAATAGGCAGAGAGGCAGGCAGAGAGAGAGAGGAGGAAGCAGGCTCCCTGCCGAGCAGAGAGCCCGATGCGGGACTCGATCCCAGGACCCTGAGATCATGACCTGAGCCGAAGGCAGCGGCTTAACCCACTGAGCCACCCAGGCGCCCTCATCTCAATACTTCTTAAAGCACCTAGTACAGTGTTTTAGAAATAGAAGATGGCCAATAAATATTGGTGCAATTAATTAAATCAATGACATATAGGTTTATTGGAAATTCTCATGAAAATATCTATTTTTCAGGTAGCTAACAACACCTAAATGAGATGTACCAAAGTGAAATGAATCATAAATTGCTATGGAACACAAAAGAAAAAAAATGAATATGAGCATTAAGTTAGATCATGAATAAAATTATGAAAAACAAATTCCAAAGGATTTAATGAGGTTGTTGGTAATGATAAAGTGCTAATGAAATATCTCAAGATATCTTATGATCCACTTTCACCATTGGATGAGTGTCCAGGACAGAGTGGCATTGATAGAGTTAGGTGGAAGATTTGAGGCTTGACTAATGCAGAATATTCAACAGCTGGCTTCAATAAGAGTTGGGGAAGACATAAGAGGATGAGTGAATTGAAACCAGTCTATAATAGACTTATTAATGCAAAGGGAAAAAATGGAGAATAGAAATCAAAGTAACAAGGAATGAGACTGTGGTCTATAAAACTCAGAAGATAACGAATCTGCATATATGCAAACTTAAGGTGGGTTTATATATAGTTGATAATCTATGTTACCGATGTCCATCTCCACTTTGCAAATGTGCCCAGTGGCTATGTTGCATAAGATGAAGGGATCAAACTTTGAAGAGAACATTTTCCCTTTCTGTTCTACCAATATCAACCACTACAGGAATGGATGGCATGGGATTGAGATCTAATTTTGTTGAATTCTCAGAAAGTTTTCCCACAAAATTGAAAGTTTAGGTATATCTAGTACAAATATGAGTCACAAAGTAGTTAATTTTAGAATATGAAAACACAAATATAATTAGGCAGATAACCTAACTACACAGATGTTAGAATAGTTACAGGATATAAGCTAAAATTTTAGCACCTGACCTCAGACAAAAAGAAAAACATTACATTCATTTGAATATTTATATAACATATATATTGTATTGCTGAAAACATTCAAACAAGTGCACAAAATTATAAATTTTGTTAACATACCCGTTTTCAATATACTTTAATATCAGAGTTTAATGTCTTATGATCAAATTTCATTCAATCACCAAAATGACATCATAAACCTGAGTTGATCTTCAGTATCTTCTTAAATATTTCTATGATCAGGACACATTTTTCCATAAATATTTATTTGTGGCAATTGTGTTTATGTTCATAATTTCACATACTACTAAATGAAGTCCAGTCTGTGGCTTTATTTACATGCAAATCTAGGAGAGATAGACAAGGTAGTAGCCAGATATAAATTAAAAATAAAAAAAAAGCAAAAGGCTTTAAGGAAGTAAAAGAACAGTGTGTTTTCCAGTTAGAAAAATCTTTAATTTTTTAAAAAGATTTTATGTTTTTATTTGAGAAAGAGAGAGCGCAAACAGCAGGCAGAGGCAGGGGGAGAAGCAGACTCCCCTCTGAGCGGGGAGCCTAACATGGGACTCAATCCCAGGACCCAGAGATCATGACCTGAACCAAAAGCAGAAGCTTAACCATCTGAGCCACCCAGGCACCCCTAGAAAAATCTCTTAAATGGAGTTAATACTTTCTTATTTTCAGTTAGAAAGAATAATTTCCTCTCTTATGGAATTGCTTTGATAGGAATTCATCCATAATCTCACTTTTGTTTGGTTTTAATATGGCCAATATAGTAAATTGATCTTATTAGTACTATCTCCCTTATTCCTCACAATAAGCTTCTTGGATAGATAGGAATTATAAAGGGGAGATAGAAGCTAAATTCACAAAGAAAAAAAAATGCAAGAACATAGTTTATTTTAAAATAAGAAAATGCAATAACATCATAGGTATTTTATATCATTAATGAGTTATAATTTACTCATTTCTGAGAATAGAGAAATCTGGACTTTATAAAAGCATATTTGTATACATTCAATTGTCACCTAAATAATGTTTGCAAACAAAAGAAGGAAGAAAGCAACTCACATTCAGTAAACTGGTGTTAAAAGGAGAATCTAAAACCTCATTGGGAAAACAAATGACTTATAATATCAGTAAATATAAATAGGAAGATCATAGCTACTAATTAATCAAGTGGTATAATATTTGTTGGTTGCCAGGAGTCACAAAAGTGTATATAATCAGTTATCTGGAAAAAAAATAATAAGGATCACCAGCTGAGGAAACACCGATTATATCCAAACAAATTCAGGCTTGACGAAGTATAATCAGTTGGATCATAAAGGACAGAACAAATATCTGTAATTCTATTCTCCTAAGGGAACGAATAATTATAGATGTTAAATCTGTGAGCGATAGGTACCAAACAGGGAGATGCCAGCTGATTAGTTGTAGAAGTCTAGTAAAGCTGTCACCCAGAGTCCACTTAATAGTTGGGGGACTTAGTAGTTTTGTCTGTATGATAAACTAACTTGTCGGAATTGACCTGGAAATATATCAGGTTAATCTAGACAAATTTTGTGTTTAAGACATTGTGTATGTCAAAAAAGGTATTGAAATTGTATGTGTCAAAAATTGTATATGTGTACATATACAAAAATTGTATATGTAAAGAAATTGTATATGTCAAAAAAGGTATTGTCAAATTGTCAAGGTATTGCATATGTCAAAGTATTAACATATCAGAAAATTTAAAACTATAATTGGTTTGGAGGGAGCCAAAAAAGGACTCCTCCCCCCCAATAATTAGAAGGGAATGATCTGTGGTTGAAGAATTACCTAAGACAAATTTTTTGGGGAATAAAACATAAAGCTCTGAGATCATGGTTGGAAGCAGATAGACAGAAGCTAAACTATTCTGTGTAACCACTGACAGAAATTTGGGAGTGTGGAGGATAGAGAGAAATGAGAGAAGTATATCAGATCATGCAGCTGGCCTTAAAAGAACAACTGGTAAGAAATTATTGCCCGGCAGAGAATCAAAGGAAGATCAAACATTATTTTAAATATTTTGCATTGCTGTGTTGCCAAGCCCTGTATTGTCCCAGACATTCTTATTTGGCACATATATTAATGTTTTCAGTAGTGGTTACATAATAATAATAGTAATAATAATAATAATAATAACAAAGAAGTGAGAAAAATTGATTTTATCTGAGTCAACTTGGGACAGAAGAAGAGAGGTAGAATGTGAATATAACTAATTAGTTCTATTAGGATATATACAATGATTTAAAATGATCTCGTTTTTAAAATAAAAGATTGCATTTTACCATAATGCTTTATCATTTTTCTAAAATGCTATATTTCAGGAAATGACATGGCATCATCCAGTGACTAAAAGGGGATGCATGTTAGACTCTTCCCCTTTCCTTGCATACATTTCCTCTAAGTCGTATTCTACAATTTTGTTTTCTAACATTTTCTGAAATTCATACCCTTTGCTTCTGCTGTCATGTCCTGGTTAAATGAACCATTTCATCATTCATGAAAAAATTAATGAAGTTACTTTGAAAACTGAGTGCTTCTACATAGTCTTCTCAAATTCATCCTCACACTACTGCCAGGTGATCCTTCTTGAATAAATGGCTACCCAACACACTCTTTTGCTTACAGTCCTATAGTGCCTCATTATTTGCAACCACACGTTTTAAATAGTGGTCTAGGGCTTACTACTAGTTGAGTAAAAGGGGGGAACATCTATCCAGGCAGATGTTTCATTCCCACTTTAAAATAAATTCAAGTAAGTTTTTAGATCATGTCTTAAGAGATGTAATATGTTCATGTGAATGGTCTGTTTGCAAAAAGATTTGGCAGAAATTCTTTCTCATGATTATTTTGTCAATTGAACACCTTCTTCCCTTTTCTGTTTCACCCTCAGTTTATATTTCATAGAATCCTACTTATATGAACACTTTGGAAATATGCCCTGGCCTAATGTGTAAATTCAAAATTGCTTAGAATGGTATAAAAGGCCATAATTTTGCCTTTGGCTAAATATTCAATTATATCTGCTTTTACTTATAACCTTATGATTTATGTTTTATTAATGAAAAATGTATTTAATTCTCTGCCAAAAAAAAAAAATCCTGTTTCATGAACTCTAGACTGGAATGACTCTCATCTCTCCTTCTCCTGCCCCTTTTCTCTTATTAAACAGGCTTAACACTTTCTAATGGAACTTTCTGCAAGCAAAAATTGTTTTATAGATGCACAATTCAACATGGTAGTCATGAACTACCATGGTAGCTGTTGAGCTCTTGGAATGTAGGTAATATATCACAGGGGCTAAAATTTCAACTCTTTTAAAATTTCAGATAATATAAATTAAAATAGTCACATGTGTCTAGTGGCTCCTTATGAGACAATGCAGTTCAAGCTTTTTCACTTAGACTATTAATGAAACCTTTACTGGTAATGTGCACCAGCTTCCAAGCTGAACATGATGCTTCTCTCCAAAATTTCTCTTTCCTCTGTGTGTTTGACCACCACTTTCCACGTCCTTCAATCCTCTAGTGTCTGACATCATTTTTATTTTTATTATCTTGAAATCCTTTCCTTTCTTAGAAGAAAGAGTTTTAATCCTTAGCCTTCTTGAGCTGTAGGTGCTTCAGAGTTTTGCTTGCTGGAAATGGAATTCTTACTCAGATTCCTCTTTGCTGACTTTGACAGGGAGAACGAAGATGGCCAGTGCTGATACCAGTGGTCACGGGGTAGGAGTTTAACCTCTCATCTCAAACCTACCTCAACAACAGAAAAACAAACAAACAAAAACAAAACAAAACAAAACAAAAAAACAACCCTATACAATACATTCTAGTTTCATCTTGTATCTTCTTATTTAAAAAAAAAAAAATGCCCTGGAATTATTATGATTAGTAGAACTTGATACTTTTGCTGCTAGGCTTACTCTGCATGAATCAGCTCACTAATACCAGAAACTCTACCTTGGCGTAGGAGAGGGTTGGCACCTTTGGTACTTAAATTCCTTGTTGAGAGAAGGATGGGTGAACTATGAAGAAGAAGAAGATTCTTGGTTCCTTATGTTATAGATAAAACAAATGCTACTTTAGAAAGTAATGCAATTCAAACTCAGAATAGTTCTTGACATTAATGTTGCATTTTACTGTAATGTTCATTTTACTGTAGGTAAAATGAAAGGGTGTTTGATTTCTAAATTCATATGCTGAGCATAGAAAAGGAAAAGTCATTAATATATTTTATGTAATGAAAATGAGAGTAAAAACGTGTCTAAATAGGAGAAAAAACATCTTACACAAAATACTACTCATCAATATTTGAAATATCTCTTTTCATTGTTTTCTTGTTTACTGTCTTCTCCACAAAAACATAAATATCACAAGGAAGGCATTTTTGTTAGCTTCTATCTAATCTGTACTCATAGTAGTGCTTTTACTCTATGAATGAAGAATTAATTCAGGTCCTCGGTGTACAGAAAAGTATGATTTATGACTAAATAATTCTTAGAATTATGTGATTAAAAACCCCCAAACTTTACTAAACTAAAGTAACTATTCATGGAATTATAGGCACCAGGGGACATTTTAATCTAGAGTTACATTCTTGGCTTTAAAAATAATACATGAAGACAAACCATAAGTGACTCTTAATCTCACAAAACAAACTGAGGGTTGCTGGGGGGAGGGGGTTTGGGAGAAGGGGGTGGGATTATGGACATTGGGGAGGGTATGTGCTTTGGTGAGTGCTGTGAAGTGTGTAAACCTGGTGATTCACAGACCTGTACCCCTGGGGATAAAAATATATGTTTATAAAAAATAAAAAATTAAAATAAAAAAAACAATACATGAAAATATAGCCATTTTAAAGTTACTGTATTTTTGATACATACAGGAAAAAAAAAATCTGTGCTTGAATGTGAACTTTCTGGAGATTGAAAAATAGTATCAGTATAGATAAGAGAAAACCATTATATAATGGTTCAGTAACTATGCTTTATCTCCAATGAGGAAAATAAAATACACTTGGTGGGGAAAGAAAATCTTTGAAGGCAAGGTCTCTGTCCAACGATCTGTGACCTGAAGATGCACAAAAGGACTGAAGCAAAGTATGTGTTCTATCAATGATTTCTAAACCAGTAACAGAAATAATGATTGAGAACTAAATATAGAGTCAGAAAGCAGAGTTCATTCCCAGCTATGTTGTCAAATGTTGTTATGATCTGGGCAAACATCTGTATCCTTTAAGCCTAAATTTCTTTATAACAAAGGGACATTTTCTCCTCTGGGGGGAGATTAACTTGTATTATTTGTGTAATCTTTTGTTTTGATTCTTATAACACTCATGAGTAGGAACAAATGGAAACCACTACGGTAATATGAAAATTTGCTTAGAACATGATCAGAAGGGGCACCTTGGTGGCTCAGTTGTTGAGCAGCTGCCTTCGGCTCAGGTCATGATCCCAGAGTCCTGGGATGGAGCCCCAAGTCAGGCTCCCTGCTTGGCAGGAAGCCTGCTTCTCCGTCTCCCACTCCCTCCGCTGTGTTCCCTCTCTCACTGCGTCTCTGTCAAATAAATAAATTTAAAAAAAAAAAAAAAAGAATGTGATCAGAAGTTCTGACATCCAACCTCACTTCTGCTAAATAACATTTTAAAGTTACTTTAAACCTTTCTACAATTTCCTCTCATTTGGAATTATATCCATTATCCCTTCTTACACTCGGAGTTAGTGATTCCCAGGCAATATTCTGAATCAGAAGCACACAGGGCTGATGAGAATACTGTAACATCACCAAACATCTTTTTATAAGACCTTTGAGCTGGTGGTATAATGTCTTAAGAAATGAATAAAGGGGCCACCTGGGTGGCTCAGCTGGTTAATTGTTTGACTCTTGATTTTGGCTCAGGTCATGATCTCAGGGTTGTGAGATCAGGTTGTGTTGGGCCTGAAGCTTGCTGAAGATTCTCTCTCTCCCTCTCCCTCTGCCCATCCCCCACATAATTAAAAAAAGTGAATAAATGATGCAAATCACTGATGTACATATTCTAAAATAGTCATAAATTACTTTTGCCATTCCTTTGGTGAGGTAACACATAACTCATTTAGCAGAAGGTAGCTGATATTGAGGAATTTCAGTTTGGCAGAAGGTCGAGTATTTTCCATGAATCTCTTCACAATGATAATGTTTTCACCAAATTCTGCTGGAGATCAGTCAGAGATTTGCATAGCTAAGAACTTCCAATGTTTTGATATTGCTTGCTATCTAAGAGCTTCGTCTCTCTCCAGTAGTGTTTCAGAAGATTAAATCTTAATGGTATGAATTGTACTATGAAGTTCCTATAAAGATATGAAATTTTGAAGGGTAGTTTCAGTGTCAATTTAATTACTCCTTCAAAGCTCATGCATTTTCAAGCAATTAAATTTAATTTTTAAAGATCTATTTCCTTGGTCACTTCATTTGTAATGTGAAATCTTTGTAAAATCTTTGTAAATCTAGAGTTTTTTTTTTTATTTTAACTGTTAATAAATCATTTACTCTGAGAAAGAGCAAAATAAAAAAAGAAAATAAATTTTTCAAAATTCTTACTTGTCACATTTATTCTAAACTGAAGAAACTCTAAAGGTACTTATTATTGCCTCTTGTGCTACAAAACAAGATAAAATATGTTTCTATTTTTATTTTCTTTTTCCTATTATTCCATAAAATAGTGTGAGGATCATATTTATTTGCCTGTTCTCAACATTTTCAGACAAAACAAAATTACTATAAATTCCTGAGCATCCTTATAATCTTATTATTGAATTCTGTCTGCTCAAGTGGTTTATGCAAAGGGAAAAGCCAGTAATTATGACTGTCATTAATTATTACTTGATGTCCTAAAAATAGAAACTAAGAACATGAAATTTATTGGCTTAGGTTAAAACCTTTAGGGACTAATTTACATAAGGAGGTGTTATGTTAGAAATCAGATACTAGAAAAAGTTGGAACCAGAAGAATACACTAAACCTCCCTCATGTCTATTAAATACATACTGGCCAATAAGCAATGTACATAAAAGCCCTGATCTGTGAGCATAGATTGGGAACTCAGCTGCAAGTGCAGTCACATGGGGAATTAGGGCATCAGCATATATATCTGAATGGGACACAATTCAGTCCTTAACAGGACACACTGAGGAAAGTCATTGGACATCCTACAGAAGGACAGAATAAGTAAATCATATATTTAATGAGAGCCTAATATCAAAATATACAAACAGTACTTATAGTTCAATAACATAAAGATAACACAATTAAAATTATATGTTATATTAAGAATTTTTAAATTTTATTAATGTCATTTTCATTATTCCGTGTGCCTATGCACCTAGGAAAAAATCAGTCATCTAAAGGTAGGGAGAATAGCTTTTGTGATAGTCTAGCAAAAATCTCTACTGTGGCCTGTCCTTTTGGCTACCGGTGTATAAACAGATATTTGTCTTTCTGAGTATGTAACACCTTCATCCTTTCCCTAAAGGAAGCAACACTGATCCCATTCATTTACTTACATTTATTAACAGCTGAACATTCAAGATGTCTGAGTAACATGGAATTCTCCCCAACAAATCCAAATAAGGCCCAGAACAATCTTGAAATCTACAAATTGGAATACAAGATTTTTGCCCTATGTACACCCATAGATATTCTATTCAGAGAAGAAGCGTCTGAGAAATACATTAGCTGATAGCCAATTAGGATACACTAAATAGGAAATAATGTTCAACGTGAAAAATAAAGACTACTCTGGCCATGGAGGCAAGTTTCCTAGCTAACTTAAGGTATAAAAACTAGATTCTTTTCTTTGGGAAGATTTTTTAAGCCCTTTGCCCATTGTGTCCCTGGATTTGTCTTTGGGAATATAGGAGAAAGGAAAGGAGTGTGTGTTTATTCAATAGCTCTCTATGGCTGTATATATCAGATACACATTGCAGAGGCTGGCATTCTTCAGGGTTGTAGAAATTTTGTAGCCCATTTCCTATTGATATCATTTGGTCATGGTGACTGTTTAAGGCTTTTAATTATAGGTCAAATTAAGTTTCTTTAAACAAAAAAATTCCCTGAAAAATACAATAAAATTCCAATTACTCTTGGTCAATTGCATATGCAAATAATCACAGTTAAGGTCTTTGTCCAGACAAAATTTTTAAAGTGTGAGTGAAAATTCTTGATTTTTTTTCTAACTTCTGTGTTCTGCCCAGCCTTCCTGTGATATAGTAGCCATCACTGTCAGCAAGATCATGGTCTTCGTAGAGAAGAGCCACGTCTACTGATGCTGTAGTTATGTAAACTCTTTCCTGTTTCAGTTTGAGATAAAGGTAAAGCCAGGTATTTCAAACCTGAAAGTTTGTAGGATCTCCTGTTTGTGGATTCCAGACCAAGAAAATCTCCTTTAACAAGATCTGTCTTCTTTCTCTATCTGTATTCCATCAACCCCAAACAAAAATTAATCAATCGTTTGCAGGACTTTTCTAAAAAGTGTAAAAACAGTCAACTAAAACAAATTTTAAAAACAATCTCAACATTTCCCTCATATTATACCTGAAATTAACATAAGATTTATTTGAAGGTAAAGCAGATGACTTATTCACTACAACCTAACAAGTTCACCAGGTTTCCAACATGTAATATGTATGTTTCTACCTCTCACCACCCTGCTAATTTCATAAACCAAACCCATAATTTATATATATATTTTTTTTCCAGAGTAGCATTCATGGTATCATATTATATATCTGTGTGGACAATGTTTTGCTGTGAATTAGAGAGATATTAAAAAAAATGGCTTAAAATGTAGAAGTTTAGTTCTCTGTAACAGTAATAGTCATATGTGAGTAAATTGGCCATGAACCAGTCTATTTCCCACTCATTTCTTACCATGCACATTATAGCTTTATATCCTCACAGACCAACATAAAACTGTAGCCATCATTTGTCTAATTCCAAAGAGCAGTTAAGAGTTTCAAAAATGGATCTCAGAAGTCCTATAGAACATTTCTCAAGATGGGTTCTCATGTTATATTTCAGCTTTCATTTCCTTGGTCATATGATGCTCCTCAACTCAAATAAGATGAGAAATGTATCTTCTATGCTGGCCTTGATGTTAGTTATAAATCAGAGGTGGGGCATAAAGGAAAAGGCCATGGGAAGAGAACCAGCAGTCTCTGCTTGGGATATCTCATTGTTCTTTAAGTTTCCTACATTTTAGAATCACTACAACAATTAGTGGGATAACCTTTATATGATATTAAAAGGCTGTAAAGGGTGCACGACCCCCCTGACTTTGTGATTTTTAAAATTTATTTTTCTTTTATAACTTTTGCCTATCATCATGCCTTCTTTCTTATGATATTTCATGAGTTTGACCTCAAATATAAGAAGAATATTAAATAAGTGATTTTGATTATTCAGTTGGCAGAAATTTCAAAGGCAAATATAATGTGGATTGAAGAAAATGAATTCTGAATGAAAAAAGAAAGCCAAATTATTTGACTAGTTCTTTGCTGCTGTGATGATTTAATAAGTTAGATTAATTTTATATCATAAAGAAAATAAAGATAAATATTTAATATATAATTTAACTATTTTTACTTAAGAAATTAAAATTTACTTATATACATAAATAAAAATTCATTTTTCCATGTTTCTTTTAGAACATTTATGTTACAAACTGTAGGAAAATAAATCCCAACTTTATCTTGATTAATTGACCAATCATTGTACATACAAGATGCAACAAATGCTTTGATAGAAACCAGATCACACAAGAGTGAATATGTTCATGTGTTTGGGGCCAAGGATATCACTAACATCAAGTAGAAAAGAACAGAAAGCCTGTCAAGCAGAGCTGAAGGTTAAGGTAGACATTTCTGGAAAACTGGAAGGGAACACATGAGGGAGAAGAAATCACCAATAAGATCAAGGTGCAAATGATGGTCTGGAAAAAATAACTGAAAATATATCACAAGGAAAAAGGCCAATTTCTCTAATATATATATATATATATATAAATCTACACATCTGGGGTGCCTGGATGGCTCAGTGGGTTAAGCCTCTGCCTTCAGCTCAGGTCATGATCTCGGAGTCCTGGGATGGAGCCCTGCATCAGGCTCTCTGCTTGGCGGGAAGCTTGCTTCCCTTTGCCTCTCTTCCTACTTGTGATCTCTCTGTCAAGTGAATAAATAAAATCTTTAAACATTTTTTTGAAAAAAATCTACACATCTTATTGATAAAAAGAATGAACAACATTGGCAAAGAACATGAAGACTTTAGGAAAAGAAATTTTAGGAAAAGGTAACATAAATGGATCTTCAGCATATAGCAAGATGTTTATGATCACTTCTCATAAAATAGACACAAATTAAAACTAACATGATACAGTTTTTTTAAACAACTAAATGATAATAAACACTGGAACATTTGATAACAGATAATAAAGGTAAACTCAATTAAAAATTTCAAACCTTCCCTTAACCATTATCCAGGCATTCATTTAAAAAGAAATTTACTCCAAAGCATTATCAACATCTTACACACTGCATATTTTGTTTTATATAAAATGCACATACATTTTATTCATATTTTAAATAAACTGCACATAGTCTACATGAACACAGTCCTTTCAACTTCTAGATGACCAATCGAGCAGAAAAATACTTCAAGGCCAGCCTTTTTTCTCCTCTTTTCCTTCTCCCTTCCCTCCACTTCCTTTTCTTTGTCTTCCTATTCATCTTACCTTTGACTTCATCTTCCTCTTTCTTCTCCAGGTCTTCCTAGCACAACTCATCTCTTTCAATCACTGGGGAAACATAGCTTGAGCACAAAAGATACCTCAGGAAATCCAAAGCTCACTGATGCTGTCAAAAGCTAAATTCTAAAACTCTGTACTGGCATGGGATACAGATCTTTAGAATTTCCTTTTGTTGCTGTTTTATAGTTTAAAGTATTTTTTTTTTTATCAGTGGAAAAAAGAGATAGGTGACTGTTTCAACTGAGCTGTGTATAACTTTCACTACAACCCAGTAACTTATAAAATACAAGATTAATTTAGAAGCAACATTCTCCTGTCATTAGGGCTAATAGTATGTTTGATCATTATTAAAATCATTATTAAAATGATCATTAAGATCACGCAGCTGAGGAAGGAAACAAATATAATGGTTGTGTTTGTAAACCATGATCTTCCAAGACTGTTCTTTTCTTTTTTTTTTTTACTTAAATGAACAGTAATATAAGCTAGAAACTAAAATCAAACAGTTTGTAGTGAAGGCTTTGCCAGTTTATATGATCAGTGATAGTCTCATCATTGAATATAAGTCTTCAAGGATTGAGCTGTTAGATCTGTTAGAGCATTTTAATTGATATGTCAGAACATTTTAATTGATCTGTTAGAACATTTTAATTTTAGAGGAAATGACCAGAAGTGTTAGCAAGTTGTTATTAAAAAAAGAAAAAAAAGTTCTGGGTAAGCAGGCTTTGGGGTGTAAGTAGAATGCAGCAATTTCAAATAAGTTGATAGGTCAAGATAGGCATGACAGTGATCCGTTATACAATTATGAAATACCTAACAGAAGATTCACTACATTATAAGGATTAAAACAATGTTAGTTTTTTATTGCTATTTAAAGGATTATTCAACAGAAAAATAATTTAAAGGGCATTTGAAATTGTAATTTATATATATAATTATATATATAATATATATATTATATAATATGTATATTTAAGGTTAAACATGAAGCATTTAAAATAATTAAATTTTATTTTTATTTAAACTATTTTGAAGCACTCTTTTGAAGACAATAGACATATGAAAAAATTGTGGCATACAGCAACACTAAATAAACTAAAACCGTGAAACTCATGAGAAATAGTTCATTTGTTAATGGACAAACTTTCCTTTCAAACCAAGTATTTTTGTGTGTGTGTTCCTCTGCTATTTAAAATCTTTCTAGATGCTGTCTGTTCCATTTTCAAAATCCCACCTCAAATATCCTCAAAATGTGAAAAGTAATTTCAAAAGATGATCACCTTATGAAAAGAAGAATAGATACTACCTTCATTTGGTGATAGCCTTCTGTCCTTAGATTGGAACAATTGGAAATAAACACATGGGGACTCCAGGCCCTAGAGATACCTCAAAGACCATTATTGTTAACTTTCATAATTTGCATACCATGGCAGTGAGGTCTGGGAGGCTCTATTTTTCCATAGCACACATGATGACTTAATTTTGCTAATACCCACCTTTTATCATTGATCATTTTTCAACTCCAGAATTAAATATTTTCTCTTTGGAAAGAAAAAAAAAATATTATCATGAATCCTTTGCATAAGTCTTTCCCTGTCTTAAAAAATAAAGCTGTTAATTTCAAATGGAAAAAATATAAACCATTAAATTCTGGAATACCACAGAAAAGGAGTATCACCTTGTCAGTCTCACTATTGTATATGCATTTTAGAAGACATAAAAATCTTTTTTGTTTCAGTTATGTTTCTTTTATTGTACTGTTTCATACAAGAACACATTGCAGGGTTAACAGTTTTTAAAGTAACTCATAATTTTGTGCACATCTCTGCCATATTATTACAATCTGCATTCTGTTTAAGGTTTAATTTTAAAAATAATTGCCTCTTATTAAAATCCCCCACATTATATTATTGCTGGTCATGCAGAAAATTACTTTGCTGCAGGAAACAAAATCATCCAATATAATCTTTTCTCCTTATAGCAGAGGAGATAATTGGATTAATCACAAGTCAAAATCTTGGAAGTAAAGTACTTTGTTGGCTAAACTGAGCCATGCCTGTCATTTAGAGATGACAGATAATAGAGCTTCAATGATGCTAGATAATCAACTGTCCCAATAATAATGAATATTTTTAAAATATTAAAATATGTTAATTGCCAGCTGACTATGAGGAGAAGCTGGACTAGCCCCATGGGGAACTGGTTGCCTTGTTAAGACATTATCATATAACCATGACTGTGTAGGCAACTTTCTTCTCAACCTACCTGGTACTGTATTGTAAGGGTTAAAAAGCACTTGATAAAGTAGAAGTCTTTTATTGTGTGGATTTTTCAATGATTGGGCCTATTGCATGGCTTTGAGAATTATATTGGATCCTAATACAGTCCAGTGGTTTCATTGCTCAGTGATTCTCTTTGTTTTTGTTAGAATTATTGATTTTAAGATATACTTTTTAGAGTAATACTATATTAATTTTTCAGAATGCAATAAAAAACAAGATTTTTAACAATGAATTTTACTTGAGAATATTTAGGCATATATTATTTCCAAATTTTAGATATGAAAGGAACTTTAACCTATTTCATATTATCAATGAAGAAAACATAATAGAGAAAGGCTGCATTGCTTATGGAGAAATATACCATTCAGTGAGAGTATTAGAATGAAAATTCATGTCAACTATGCTTAGGAAAACACTCGTTGTACTACTACCTGCGGTTATCTAGAATAATTGTAAATTGAGTCACTTAGCATATTTGGGCAATATAGGGGGAATTTTTAAACATTTAAATGCAGACATATAAAGAAAAATTCACAAATCTCAGGTGTACAAGACAAATTAAAGACACCCTGGTGGCGACCACCTAGATCAAGAAATAGAATATCACCAAAAAAAGCCCTCTCATCCTGATCACCAATCTCTCTCCTCCCCAAAGAAAATGACTGTCATGACTTCTAAAGCCATGAATTAATGTTATGTATGCAATATGTATTACTTTGTGCCTTTTATAATTTGTTCAAAATTATGTTAGTGAAATTCATTGGATGTGATAGGAATTTTTTTTTTCAATGTTCAAGTGTATGGCTTTAGGTCATCTAGTTTTTTTTTTTTAATATAATTTTTTATTTTTTATAGTTTTACAATAATACAATAAATCATCATGTAAAGTATCCCACATAATACTGATGGATTATTTATATTATTTACCTATTTTGGCTAATGTCGTTCTAGACATTTAAATACAAATCTTTTGGATCAATAATCACATTTTTGATTATATACCAAGGAGTGATATTGTTGAGTTATAGAGAATGTTTATGTGCAAATCATGTAGAAAATACCAAAATGTTTTTCCAGTATAGTTATACCAATTTGTAGTCTGATCACAAGTGTGTAAAAATTGTCTTTCCTACAAATTTTTACCAAAAAATAGTATTGATAATATTTCTAATTTTAACCACTTGAGGTATGTAATTTTTAAGTTTCCAGTAATTTGATAATTTCCTACAAAAGTATTGAATAAGATAGACCATACTCTGGGCCACAAACCTTAACAAATTATAATGAATAGAAATAATAAAATTGAAATTAAGAAGTCAATCCCATTTACAATTGCACCCAAAACCATAAGATACCTAGGAATAAATCTAACCAAAGAAGCAAAGAATCTATACTCAGAAAACTATAAAGTAATCATGAAAGAAATTGAGGAAGACAAAAAGAAATGGAAAAATGTTCCATGCTCCTGGATTGGAAGAACAAACATTGTGAAAATGTCTATGCTACTTAAAGCAATCTACACATTTAAAGCAATCCCTATCAAAATCCCATCCATTTTTTTCAAAGAAATAGAACAAATAATCCTAAAATTTAAATGGAACCGGAAAAGACCTCGAATAGCCAGAAGAATATTGAAAAAGAAAGCCAAAGTTGGTGGCATCACAATTCTGGACTTCAAGCTCTATTCCAAAGCTGTCATCATCAAGAGAGTATGGTACTGGCACAAAAACAGACACATAGGTCAATGGAACAGAAAAAAGAGCCTAGAAATAGACCCTCAACTCTATGTTCAACTAATCTTTGAAAAGCAGGAAAGAATGTCCAATGGAAAAAAGACAGTCTCTTCAACAAATGGTGTTGGGAAAATTGGACAGCCACATGCAGAAAAATGAAACCGGACCATTTCTTTACATCACACATGAAAATAGACTCAAAATGAATGAAGGTCCTCAATGTGAGAAAGGAATCCATCAAAATCCTTCAGGAGAACACAACCAGCAACCTATTCAACCTCAGCCACAGCAACTCCTTCCTAGAAACATCACCAAGGCAAGGGAAGCAAGGGCAAAGATGAACTATTGGGATTTCATCAAGATCAAAAGCTTTTTCACAGCAAAGGAAATAGTCAACAAAACCAAAGGACAACTAACAGAATGGGAGAAGATACTTGCAAATGATATATCAGATAAAGGGCTAGTATCTAAAATCTATGAAGAACTTATCAAACTCAACACCCAAAGAACAAATAATCCAATCAAAACATGGGCAGAGGACATGAACAGACATTTCTGCAAAGAAGATATCCAGATGGCCAACAGACACGAAAGTGCTCCACATAACTTGGCTCAGGGAAATACAAATCAAAACCACAATGAGGTACCACCTCACACCAGTCAGAATGGCTAAAATTAACAAGTCAGGGGATGACAGAAGCTGGCAAGGATGTGGAGAAAGGGAGCCCTTCTACGCTGCTGGTGGGAATGCAAGCTGGTGCAACCATTCTGGAACACAGCATGGAAGTTCCTCAAAAATTTGAAAATAGAGCTACGCTATGACCCAGCAATTGCACTACTGGGTATTTACCTTAAAGATATAAATGTAGTGATCTGAAGGGGCATGTACACCCGAATGTTTATAGCAACAATGTCCACAATAGCCAAATATGGAAAGAACCTAGATGTCCATCAACAGATGAATGGATCAAGAAGATGTGGTATATATATACAATGGAATACTATGCAGCCATCAAAAGAAATGAAATCTTGCCATTTGCGACAACATGGATGGTATTATGCTTATTATGCTTATGGCATAGAGGGTATTATGCTTAGTGAAATAAGTCAATTAGAAAAAGACAATTATCATATGATCTCCCTGATATGAGGAAGTTGAGAGGCAAAGTGGGGGGCTTGGAGGGTCAGAAAATAATAAATGAAACAAGATGGGATGTGGAGGAAGACAAACCATAAGAGACTCTTAATATCACAAAGCAAACTGAGGGTTGCCAGGGAAAGAGGGGTAGGGAGAGTGTGGTGGGGTTATGGTCATTGGGGAAGGTATGTGCTATGGTGAGTGCTATGAAGTGTGTAAACCTGGTGATTCACAGACCTATACCCCCAGGGCTAACAATACATTATATGTTAATAAAAATTTTAAAAATATATTAAAAAAAGAAATAAAATCTCTGCATTTTAATTACTATATTTATATAATTAAATTTAAATTGATTATCACTATACTTGGGTTAATATTTACTTTGTTGGTACCTGCTTTCTATTCGTTGCACTTATTCTTTATTTTTTGTTTGGTCCTCATTTCCTGCCTTCTCTGGTTAATTGAGGTTATTATCTGACTCCATTTTATTTCCTCTACTAGCATATTTAGCTATACTTCTTTGGTAAAAGATTTAGTGCTTGTCCTTGTTTATACAACTCTCATTTTATTTTATTTATTTATTTTTAAAAGACTGTCTTCATTTATTCATGAGAGACAGAAAGAGATGCAGAGACAGAGGAAGAAGCAGGCCCCTGCAGAGCATAGATCTCCTTGCGGGACTCGATCCCAGGACCCTGGGACCATGACCCGAGCCGAAGGTGACACTTAACTGACTGAGCCACCTAAGCACCCTGAAACACACATTTTAAAATGATATTTCATATAAATAACTTTTAAAAATAACATGGCCCTTGTAGTACAAATATCTTCTAATAAATATAACCAGTTTCTACCTCCTGCACCATGTGGCCATGCTGTTACTCATTTTATTTATCCATCTGTTAAAATTGCCCAATAGATTGTTAATATTACTTAAAATGTCATTACTTAGATCATTTAAGAATAAAAACAAAGCATGTTATTTTACCTCATTTATTTTTTGGTTGGCCTTTCTTCCATTACTTATGTAGAACCAAGTAGTCAGATCTAAGATCCTATATCTCAGTGGACACACCTGTATCCAGATTTCACATACCTGATATACTGTAAACTCTTAGTTTTCTGATGGGTCCAGAGAAGTTGATGATTTTCAGTTTATTCAACTTTTTCTTGTTGTTATGACGGGAGTGAGGACTTCCAAACGTTTTATATAATGGAGCTAAATCTAGAAATCTAAAATTCAGTTTATATTTGGACTTTTAGTCAGCAATTTACTATAGTCAATAGTACTAATGATTTATACTTAGATTATTTAAGATTTTTTACACATGCAGATATACATCTGTGAGTGGTCACAGTTCTATTTCCCATTTTTCAGTCCCCCCCCCCTTTCTTTCCTCCTCCATAACACTTCTTTCCTTTCTTTATTGGCTAGGACCTTCAGCCCAGTATTTAATCTAATCAAAAGAAAAAAAATTAGAAAATATCTTAACTGAACACAAGACCTTTGAAATATATGGGTGTAAGCAAAAAGATGGTTAGATGAAAATTCAAAACTATAATTGCTAATAATAGAAGAGTGGAAAAAAATCAAAATCAGTCTTATCAGTGCCTATTATAAGAAACTAGAAAAAGGTTTACATAGTAAGTAAAATGAAGAAAAGAAAGTTTCAGGCATTCCTGAAAGCGAATATTAACCAATAATAAAGGAAACCAGTAAAACCAAAGCTTTTATTTTAAACAAATTATTAAATTTGATTAAAATATAACTGTGTTGTGGGGCAACCCATGGAATGGGAGAAGATATTTGCAAATGACACTACTGAGAAAGGGTTTATATCCAAAATCTATAAAGAACTCCTCAAACTCAACACCAAAAAAAAAAAAAAAAAAAAGATAATCATGTCAGAAACTGGGCAGAAGACATGAGCAGACACTTCTCCAATGAAGACATACAAATGGCTAGCAGACACATGAAAAAAATGTTTATCATCATTAGCCATCAGGGAGATTCAAACCAAAACCACTTTGAGATACCATCTTACACCAGTTAGAATGACTAAAATTAACAAGAAAGTAAACAACAAGTGTTGGAGAGGGTGTGGAAAAAGAGAAGCCCTCTTACACTGTTGGGAATGCAAATTGGTGCAGCTACTTTGGAAAACAGTGTGGACATTTTTTGAGAAATTAAAAATAGAGCTACCCTATGGCCCTGAAATTACACTCCTGGGTATTTACCCCAAAGATACAAATACAGTGAAAAGAAAGGCCATATGTACCCCAATGTTCATAGTAGCAATGGCCACAATCACCAAACTGTGGAAAGAGCTAAGAGGCCCTTCAACAGATGAATGGATAAAGAAGATATGCTTCACATATACAATGGAATATTACACCTCCATCAGAAAGGATGAATACCCAACTTTTGTATTAACATGGATGAATCTGGAGCAGATAATGCTGAGTGAAATAAGTCAAGCAGAGAAATCAATTATTATATGGTTTCACTTACTTGTGGAGCATAAGGAATAACATGGAGGACATTAGGAGAAGGAAAGGAAAAATGAACTGGGGGAAATTGGAGGAGACAAGCCACAAGATACTGTGGACTTTGAGAAACAAACTGGGAGTAAGGGACAGGGGAAAGGGTGAACCTGGTGGTGGGTATAAAGGAGGGCACATATTTCATCGAGCACTGGGTGTGGTGCATAAACAATGAATCTTGGAACACTGAAAAAATAAAATAAAAAAATAACTGTGTTGTAAGAAAAAGTGTGTAGATTCTACTCTACTACTTATCTAAAAAAAAAAAAGATGGATATTAAGATAATAATATTGAACAACTTTATGCTTCTCAAACCAAAACATTTCAATGAGGTCAGCAATATCTTAAAAGTCACAAATGATTAAAACTAATGTAAGAAGAAATAGAAAACCCAAATACTCCTACATTTTGAAAAGGGACATGATTATTAATTAAAAACTTTTCTAGAAAGAAAAGTTCAAACCTACATGAATACACTGATAAATCCAATTAAATATTAAGGAATGAATAATATAAATCTTATTTGAGAAAACATAGTAAATGTTTTCTAATCTCATTTAATGAGGCAGAAATTACCATGTTACCAAAATCAGAAATAGTACTAAAAGTATTCTTTGTATATTAACTATGGATCTATTTACACAGTGGAAAGATGTAAAATTGATGTTTAAATAGACGCACGAACATAAATACAAAAATCTTTAGCAAAGTATTAGCTAATAACAAAATATATAAAGAATTAGTTTATTATAACCAAGTGGTATGTCTTTGGAATACAATATTTGTTCAATATTGGGACATCAAGAAATGTAATTCGCCACTGTACTGGAAGTCCTAACATGTGCATTAGACAAGGAAAAATTGAAAAAGATGTAGAATAAAAGTGAGGCAGTAAAACACAATTTTCATTTGACATTATTGATTGTAGAGAAAATCCAAAGGAATCTACAAAAAGAACATTATTAATAATTAGAGAATTCCATAGGCTCACAGGAAAACTTTTCAACATAAATAACTAATTGTAATGCATTTCTATATAGTGGAAAGGAGCAGAATATGGAATAGAATATAATTTATAATACCCACTACATGAAAGACTTAAAGATACAATTAATGTAACATGTGTATTACCTCAAAATTGAAAACTCCTACAGAGTCCTGAGAGAAATAAAACTTTAAAAATGGTCATACACCATTTTCATTGACTTTAAGACTTAATTATCATTAATCTGTAGATTTATGAAATCTGGATTAGAATCTCAGGAGTCTTTCATGCAGACTGCCAAGATGATTCTAAAATTTAAACAGGCCAAGAAGAGCCAAAACAATTGAACAGGAAAAACAGGATTGGAGGCCTTTTACCATTTGGCTCAAGTAAAGTTACAATAAAAAATGGGGTGGTATTACTTTTAGGACAGAAGTAGAAATAAATGGAATAGTATAGATAGCCTAGGAATAGATCCACTGATATTTGATCATTTGGATTTTTTTTTCTTAAAGTAGGTTCTAGGCACAACATGAGGCTCAAACCCACAACTCCAAGACCAAGAGTTGTATACTCCACTAAGCCAGCCAGGTGCCCTGATCATTTCAGTTTTATTAAAGGTTCCAAGGAAGGTCAATGGGGAAAAGAAAAGTCTTTTTGAAAAATGATGCCGGCACAACTGTGCATAAAAGAAAAAATTAACCTCAAAACTGAACTCATGATGTAAACAAAATTACTGAAAATTATTCACAGGACAAAACATAGATGTTACCATTGTAAAACCTCTGGAAAAAAGAAATTCTTTGAGACTGTGGAATATGCAAAGATTTCTTGTATAGTTACTACAAATATAAAAGAAAAAATAAACCTTATTAAAGTTATATATAAAGTATACTTAAAGATGGTTTTTTAAAAATAAGTCATTGCTAGTACTGCAAATTACTAGAGAAAAAGATATGGACAGTAGGATTGCAGAAATCCAAATAAGAAAATGATGAAATATCCCTGTCATAAGATCTGGAAGAAAGTATATATTACAAAGACCACAACCCAGTGGGAAAAATAAATAAATAAAATTTATTTATTGAGGGCAGAAATTACAAATAGCTTTAAAATGCATGAGATTTAAAAAAAAAAAGAACACACAATGCAGGACATTGGCCTAATGCCAGTGACAATTTCATGCTATGTTTAGCTTTTTTTTTTTTTTTTAAATAAGATTAAAGTTACAAATCTGAATAATTTGTGGAACAGACCCATCGAAGAATTTTACTTGTAAAGAAGTAAGGCATGTCCTGGTTAATAAGTTTTCCTAAAGCAATTAAGGTTTGAGCAAAATTAGCTTACTCTAAACAAAATGAGTTAGAGATAGAGCTGATGATGAATGATTGCTAGTTCAACATTGTTTATACTTCAAATTAGCCTACCATTTGTGACCAGTGGGTCCATGAGTAACTCTTTCTGTCAGAGAGAGAGAGACAGGACTCTCTCTCTCTCTGAAAAAACAGCAATTTTGATTAACAAAACTAACAAGGCAGTTTTTCTGGGTAAGGTACTGAAGCATTGGTAAACTTGCTAAATAGAATATCCACAAGTTAAACATGGTAAAAAGAAGGTTTCCAAGGATATGGATGTTGGCACTTCTTAGTCAAGATAACAGTTTCCATGTTCAAGTGTTGCATTACTTCCTTGAGTTTTAAAGATTATTTGGTAGTATTTTGAGAAACAAAATTTCTGACAAAGTAGATTGACATACCAAGGAATATCCCAGGCCACAAAGAAGGAGTGATAATAATTGGGAATAATCATTTAAATGTCTTTTAACCATGGTAAGTTTTATTGGAGTCAAAAAATAAATCTAAATTAAGCAAAGTGAATATTTTTACTCCTAATTACGAAACTTTTAGAAGCAAAAATGTGCTTATGACCTTTTGTCCTTCTGATAGCCATGTAGGGGTAATAGCACACTGGCATTTCAAATGATTCATTATATGTTAGCATAAATTTGCATAGTGAGATTTTGTAGGTGTATATTTGCTAGAAAGTGTGCTCAAGAAAGTCTCCACAGGGCCCTGCTCCCCTCACATCTGCTTATTTCCATTTATGATATTCTGTACCCGATTTGCGGGCAACACACTGTTCATAAAGTCAGTTTCATGTTCATCAGTAGATGAATATATATAGGCTGCTTTTCTTTTACTTCAGTGAAAAATCAGAACAGATGGATATGAAAGAAAATATTTCTCTGCTTAGCTAGAATAACAAGTTCATAACAATATTTCCAAATATTGAGATAAGTAAATTGCAGTTGGAATCTCATGGTTTATGCATCTTCTGTTCAACTAAATCCATCAATTTATCTTTAAGATTTACATTGTTATCTGTAAAAAATAGGGGTTTTTTTTCAGTTCTGATGTTTATCAATTATTTTTAAACAGTAAGAAGAGATTATAATGCAGATGTCATAGTATCAACAAAATATAAATCTTGTCTGTGTAACATAGTATGGAAACGAGAGCTATTTCAAAAACCACTTTGCTGGATTGAAATTGAAAATCAGTAGATTGGAGAGATTTCTGTTTTATTTTATTAAATTTAAGTCATGTTGAATTTTTCTGGTTACTTTCTACAAAGAGTATAAATCATAATAGTATTTTTAGTGACATGTTATAAGTGAAGAAGCATACCTTTTTTTTACTAAGAACCTTCATCTGAATGTCAGAAACTCAAGCAAATGTAGAATTTTTAACTACTTGCTATGATTTAATTAAAATTACATTTTACATTAGAATACTGCTATGAAAATTCCATATGATTGAAAGCTTCTGTGAGCATAAATATTTTATATCTTAAAATGGAATCAATTTTCCATTCACTGATATTTAATATTTTTTGTTAATGAGCAAATATACATGTAGAGATTCATAGAAAAATCAGAAAAAATATGCTAATATGTTGATAATTTTTAAGTAAATTAAGCTTAAGAATTTAGGATGATATCTGTCAAGAAAGTTGAATTTTATGTTTCATTTGCATGCATTATTCATTTAGCTCTTTGTTCTACAGATATATTTTAAGGTGTTTTCTATCACTGTATAATATTACTAGCCAAAAAACAACATATTAACTATGTTAATAGTCAATTGTTATTACAATGTAGTAAATATCTATCTTCTAATAACATCACTATTGATTTACTATTTCAACCTCATAATAAACAAATGACACAATTAGTATATTATCCATTCTTTCCCAAGGACCAGAGCTACTTAAGTGGTGGCCCTAGCATTAGGCAGCCAGATTCCACGCCTCACTTTTAAAAGAAATATACACTATAATGTGTGTAATTAGATACTACTTACATTAAGTACTAGAAAGTTTTAGCTTATCCTGAGTACTGTACTACACTTTAACATTGCCAACTATCAAACAGAATTGCTGATTTTTATGCAAAGATTCTGTGTCTATTAATTCCACTCCTCAAACTTATAAAAGGAATTATGTTTAGGAACTTCTCTATCTCTTGCATCATTAGATCATTTAACTTTGACCCAAAGAAACTATTCACCTGCTCTTTTACTTTACCACACCTTTTCTCTGTCTACAGCCTCTTAAGCTCTGCACGTCTTGAAATTTGCCCAACCTTTTGCTTCCTCACCAACACACTGTTTTTCACTGTGTGTTCAGTTATAAGATTGCATGTATCTATTCTCTAAGCATGTACTTAGTGAGATCCACCAGAAAACATCAATAAGTTGTCATCCATGCTGTTAATATATATTACATAATTCAGTTACATTATTAGGGGAATAGAAAATATCTTTGGAATGAGCATTTTAATAGTTCTGTGTAATTCTGTGCTGGTTGTCAGATCTGAGACGGTACGAAATTTATGGACTGTTTTGTGCATTTCATACCAGCCACTGGAGGTCCTTTTCCAACTGTTTGTTTCAAGAGAAAACGCAGTCTTTGAGCCTCATTGCTGCAGAAACTGATTTGTAAAAGTATTCTGGAAGTGTACAAAAGAGACAAAAGCAATACAAAATACAACTCCCACTCTATGTTTCTATATTTCTTTTTTATTCCCCTTGGAATTGCATTTGCAGAATTTGTTGGCTGGATGCCAGTCCTATCCTGAGACACTTTAAAGTGCTCTTGACAATGCTGTTCATTCATTATATGAATACAAAAACAGTGAGCAAAAGAAGCCTGAAATTTAGCTCACTGATAATTGCTTCTTTATTTTCTTGAATGTTTCCTTGCAAGCGGAGCCAAATTTAACATCCTGGTTTCTCATTAGCTGATGAGAGTCTAGACGTTCCCTGAGCTGTGTCTTTTTGGTGGGTATAGGAAATGTCCGCTCATACTTGCTTCAGCAGCACATATACTAAAACTGGAAATGATATAGGAAATGTCAACTCTTCCATTTTGACCCCATCTTTTTAACATTGTTATGCACGTGTATTTTAATGTTGATGTATGTCCTGATGATTTTGACTCTCAACTTTTAATCAAATATTTCTATCATTTCCTACAGAATTAATGAATTTTCATAGAAAATGTATTTTCTGGAGCAAAGTTCTCATGAAGTCAGTTTAATGGCTCCATCAATTTTTGGTACATTGTATTTACAATATTTCTTCTTACTTTCCCAGCTTCATTTGCATATAAGTATCTTCATAAGGATATTGAAACTTTTACAACTTTTTAAAAAATGTATTTGTTAGGGAGAGAGAGAGAGAGAGAGAGATCAAACACAAGCAGGGGGAGTGGCAGGCAGAGGGAGAAGCTGGGTCCCTGCTACAAGGATCTTGATTCGGGACTTGATCCCAGGACCCTGGAATCATGACTTGAAATGAAGGCAGAAGCGTAATGGGTTCAGCCACCTAGGCATCCCTACAACTATTTTTTGGACTCATTTATTTGTTTTAGTCCATATGAGATTTTTGTAATTAAACTTAAGTTATTGTGGCTATTCTAGATGTCGCATACACCAATACTAATTGTCACAGGTAAAAACAATTGTGGTTTATATTTTCAAAAGTATTTTTTTCTATGATTAGCTTTGAATAACCTTCTTTTTCATATATGATTTCAAGTATTATTTATTTATTTCGGTGTGCTATACATGTTTTCCCAGATAAACACCATTGCCTTTACCTTCCCTACATTGCCATATATGAAACATAATCATCTGAGTTTTTATTTTTATTTTATTATGTTTTTATTTATTTTTATCATCTGAGTTTTTATTTTTTATTTTTTTAAAGATTTATGTATTTATTTATTTGACAGGCAGAGACCACAAGTAGACAGAGAGGCAGGCAGAGAGAGAGGTGGGAAAAATAGTCTCCCCACTGAGCAGAGAGCCAGATGCAGGGCTGCATCGCAGAAGCCTGAGATCATGACCTGAGCTGAAGGCAGAGGCTTAACCCACTGAGCCTCCCAGCCACCCCATCGTCTGAGTTTTTAAAATGTGTTTTTCTTCTATAATTCCATGTAACATTCATGTAATTTCATTTTGGTATTTTCAAGCTTAGTGTGCTTCCTTAAGTATGTTGTTATTGGTATGGTTACTAATTATTATTCTGTATATAATATAATAAGTGATAATGCCATTCTTGGTGATACTGTCTAGGGGTATTTTGTGCTATAAAGTTGATAAATGATGAGAATTAGTTATTGTTTCTTCACTATTACATAAGAAAATTTTTAAATTTTTCTCATAAATAATGTGTACTTATTTTACTTATTTCACTGGTTATATAAATGTTCGGTATAATTTCATTTTGCATATTTTAGTTTGATGGTATACACAGTTACCCTAAGAAATTTAAAATTGTTTGTCAAATAATGACGTTACCAAAAAATCATGTCCAAATGTCCTTTAGGTCTAAACATTAAAGTTAAGATATTATTCATAATCTAAAGTCATAAATTGTTAATTTATGTGTTTAAGTAAGGATATTTTTAAGCCAGACATATGTCTCAAGAAACATTTTACATTTTTTGGATTTGCTAAAGGTGGTATCTTAAAGTATTTCAAATCTGTGTGAGAAAGCTGCTCATTGATTTTCATTTAACAATTTTCCAAGACAACTATGAGTTAATGTGGCCTAAACATTTTCAAAAAATGCTTAGATAATATTATCTTTAAGCCAGAGGATTTCAGAGAATTGCCATGTCATAATTCCTCCTTCTCCTAGGGAAAGTGGAATCACACTTGTCACTAATTTTCCTAACATAAGTTGCTGCAAATATGTCTAGATAGCTAAACCTTAGAGGTAATATTTACATGTTTCAATAAAACAGAATAAATGAAATTCTGTACTGTTTGCTAACATTCTTATAGTATCTTTATCATAGTTGCTATTTTTAAAATTCTTTTTCTCCCCAGCTTTATTAAGATGTAATTGACATATAATATTGTGTAAGTTAAAGTGTACAACTTGTTTATTTGATGCATTTATATATTGCAAAATTATCACCACCATAGCATAGTTAGTATCTCCATTGGGTTACATAATTACATTTTTCTTATGGTTAGAACATTTGAGATCTATTCTCTTAGCAACTTTCAAGTACATAATACAGTATAACTACCTATAATGACCATGCTGTATATTAGATCACCATAATTCATCAATCTCATTTGTTATTTTCATATTTCTAGCCTTTATTAGAAAAAAATGCTTCTCAGTGATATGAGTAAGGAAAATATGTTGAAGTTATATATCATCGCTGTTATTTCTGCCCAAAAGGAAGTTATCAAAATTAAAATACTTCTTTCCTTTGAAGTTCTTATCATATTTGGCTTCCCTGGATGGAGTGTGTCTTTTACTTGAGTACCATAACTAGGATCTATAGGTATAGGATGTTCTTTAAATCTACAAGTGCTATATTATTTAGAGTTTTCTTCTTACAAACCAATTCCCTTCCCAATCCCCTGTGATCATTCAACTTTTTATATAAAACTCTCTCTGTGCAAATTATCTTGTGGTTTAACTCTCCTGATTCCACCTTTATTGATACAGTAGAATATCATGATTTATTGAAAGTAACTAAAATTAGTGGCAATATTGAATGGTCAGCGTATGATACAGAGATAAGTCATCTCCATTTATGGATTTTCTTCCAATCTGTATGCAAATACTACTGCTCACATAAAAGATGAATCTACTCATATTCCTCCTGATTTTGGACCAGATTGTGCCTTGCTTTTATGGATAAATTGTGACAGAAGCGATGCACTATTGTGGAACCCAGTAGACGTGCTGCATGGTGACCATGCTAGACTACTGAATTAACAAAGAGAAGGTGAAAAGTGCTTTGGAAAATAAAAGACAATCTTCCATTTCTTTCACCCAAATGCAGCTTTGTAGAGACCCCAAGTGAGACTAGGAGCAGAATTGTGTAGCTGAGTCTGGGAAAACTCACAGAATCGTGAGAAATAATAAGTTGTAACTTTTGATTGGTTTGCTAATTAGAAATGAAGGACTAAATCAGCAGTTTAGGAACCATGGTTAAACTTGGATATTCTACGGTCAGAGGTTTGAGTTAGCCAAATATACCAGCCAGGTTTCTCACAGCTCCATTTACATTTCTCTCTTCTTCAAAAAACTTTGTCTAAGGCAGACAATGTTTTAAAATCCTATACAACTCTCAGAATCCTACAATAAGTCTTATAACTCAACTGATAATACCAGAATTAGTTGATATATATCGCCAGTTTCTTGCAGGCATAGCAGGGGTCACAATAACCCAGCGATTATAAAATTAGATAAGATACACAGACAAGATGCACCAGGATAAATTAGAAGCTTTGGAGGAGCTTGGTGAAAAATGCCCCAGCCATGCAATATAAACTGTTAAGAAGTTAGATATCCAAGGTCGATAATAACAGGGAGAAAATTAGGCAGATTACAATGCTCTAATTTGTGTATGTGTAAGTAATGATACCTTGCCTGTGGAAGACATTGAAGATGAAAGTCTAAAAAATCTGTGATTTCTTAATCTCCATACTTATATTAATCAGTTTGATCAGATTAAACACTTGACAAGATGTCATTGAAATTTAAATAAATTTGGTTTTTTGTTTGTTTGTTTTCTTTTCTTTTTAAATGCACTCTACCTTGCTGGAAACTTTTAATTGAAGACAGGCAAAAGCTGAAGTTCATAGAATTGGGTAATGGAGAATTTGCTTAGCCAAACTGACAATTACTTACACTAGATGGTGACCAGTGTCTGGTCAGGGCTCATTAATTTTGGAACTCCAGGAGTCCAAGGTCTTGATTAGTATATGTGATCACTTCTGTTTGAAGCAGCTGTGGGAGTGGACTTGCTCACAATAGCAGCCAGAGAAACATTGGCAGGCATGCTTCCCAAAAGCAAGAGGCCAAATAGGAGAAAACAAAGGAAAGAGGTTGTTAGGAATTCAATTGTGTTCCCCCCAAGAAAGATATTTTTGAAGTTCCCAGTAGTACAGAATGTGACTTTATGTGGATATAGGGTCATTGCAGACATAATTAGTAAAATTAAGATGAGATTATACTAGAGCAGAGTGGGCCCCTAATTCCTTATGAGGCAATGATTATATAAGGCTGAAACACAGGGAAGTCACATATGAATGAAGTCTGAGAACTGGAGTGGTGTATCTAAAAACCAAGGAACACAAGAGATTGCTGGCAAATCACTAGTACCTTGGAAGAAACAGGAAAGGATTTTCCTACAGATTTCAAAGGGCATGACACTGTAGGCACCGTGATTTCGGAGAGCTAGTATTCAGAACTGGGAAACAATAAATATCTCCTGTTTTAAGGCATGATGTTTGTGGTACTTCGTTATTGCAACCCTAGAGAATTTACAATGAGGATCAATTGCTGCCTGTCAACACCACCATCACCACCAACAATGGAATTGCCCGAAAGTTCCTCATTGGATTTATCCCTCTCTCTATCCTGCAGATTGGTATGAAAATCTCTTAATAGAGACCAGGAATTCTATGCCTAAATCCAAATATTTCTGATAAATAATGACTTTCAAATATAGGGAGGGATTTTGAGAAATAGATTGTATTAATGTTCAGGGATATTGATAAGAAAGAAAGAACTTTTCTAAGTGTCCAGATTGGACATGGAGAGCCAATGTGATTTTCTGTAGAGACATTCCCACTCTTTCAGCTGATACTGGGATCTCTTTATTGTTATTCTAGGGGAGAAAAAGAGTTCTTAACTTGAAAGGATGAAGAGAACGAGTGCAGGTACTTCTTTGCACATGTGAAATATCAGTCCTCAAAGCTTCCTGCTACAATAGAAATCATAAATATTAAATCATTATTGTCATATTTTAAATGAGGTAGGTAACATTTTAATTCAAATATGGAAATCATAGGGATAGGTTATGTCCAATGGTAACATTATTCCAATGATCTCAATTTGGTACAAAAATCAGGTGAGTAGTGGCCATTATTTATAGAATACAATTAGATTTATGGATGAATTGTTGAACACTACATCAAAAATGAATGATGTACTATATGTTGGTTAATTGAACATAATAAAAATGAAAATGATTTATAGATTTAAAAAAGGGGTAATAATTAGGTAAGAATTGTGAACATATTTTTACATTGAAAGATGATTCTTAATTACTTCTGATCTGTTTGCAGTTATTGATTTGGCTTGAGTGAACTTACCAGTCTCTGTTAATGCTGGATATCAAGAGCAATTTGCTTTTTCTTGCAGGGCCAGTGGTTTGATTTACTGTTTGTTCAACCACCTGGGTATTTAAATTACCTGGCATGATATCATAATTGAGTAAGGGGGGCTTTAAACAGGTGGCCTAAACCTAATTCAAATGCTAAAGTTGCTCATTATATTGAAGCCATATTAACTGAAAGTACTTGTGGAATAATTGTGTTTGAGGCTCTGTCCTTCTTTATTGATTTTGTTGCAGAAAAATATGGAATATTAAGTTGAAAATAAGTTGGAGGCTCTCCCAGATGATATAGCCCCAGTGTTCCAACCAACTGTACTCATGACCAGATAAGAACATTTATTCTTTTGTCCCCTAAAATCATAAATAATGTTTAAAAAACAATTTGCTTATTTTATATCTGAAGGTGGCATATCTCATACCTAGTGTGATTGTTCCCTTTCAACATATTAATAAAATGTGTCAAAAGAAACATAAGCCTTGAACAATGTGGTGGTGTCAGAGTCCAAGCATGCCTTCCACCTTCTGGCCTCACTTATTCATTCTCTCATAAATCATGTGCTCTATACTGAGAACTGTTTTAAAAGCTAATGCCGTAATCACAAACAATGAAAATATCCACAAGGAGATTATATTCTAAGTGAAGACAGACAATACATTTTTAAAAAGTATAAATGCATCATGAGTGGATGTTAATAACTATTATAGGGGAAAGTTAAGCATGGTAATGATTTAGAGAATAATAGGAGAGAGAGATTGCTTTTAAATATAAAGTGGTCAGGAATGGCTTTACTGTGAGGGCCATACTTAAGGAAGATATTGCAGTGGTCAAAGAGACTATATTGAGGAGAATAGGGGTGACCAGAAAATGAAAACTTTAATATTAATGGGTGTGGCACATACAGGATAGGACAAAGTCTGGCTCCCATACCTGGCATTACTTGTGACATTGGCTAGTCTCCCAGTATAACACTAGCAGGGGTCATAAGGTGCTATCTCTTGATAGTTTAAAAACTGCAGTCACTCTTTAAAAATGCTGTCAAGCTTATGGACTATGTTACAAGTATTGCTTCTCAGACTTAGGAGATGATGAATCAGCTTTGTTGGGGATGGTAGATTTTAAATAGTTCTCATGGCAGGTGTATACATTAAAAAGTATTTCTTAATAATATTTGTCATTATATATTCCTGGACTGTGGTAACAGATTGTCCAATTGTTCAGACCATTGACCTTTTGAAAATTGTAATGATTGATACCACCCCCTTCTCCCAAACCCCCTCCCCCCAGCAACCCTCAGGGTATGTGTTTTGGTGAGTGCTGTGAAGTGTGTAAATCTGGTGATTCACAGACCTGTACCCCTGGGGATAAAAATATATGTTTATAAAAAATAAAAAATTATATTAAAAAAAATCCTCACAAGTAAAAAAAAAATAAAAATAAAAAAATAAAAAATTATATAAAAAAATTGTAATGATTGATAGACCCAAACTTACGTGGTTGACTTGGTTAAGACTATGACAAAGTCAAAACCTTTGCTTCCTATGTATATCCTCATGTAGTCTTTGTCAAAACTTCATATTAAATTAACATTTGTTGACACTCTGACAAAGTCAAAAGTTGAGCCGCCAAAAACTCAAATATAGTTCATAGTATATACTTGGAGGAAGAATTGCTGTCCAGTATCTTTAAAATCCAATTTAGAAATTTTATATTTAGCAATGAACATTGTTCTAGAGAACTATAGAAAATGGTTGCAGAGCTGAAATGATCTTGTATAGATTTATATTTAGTTGAGTTACCTGGGTTGAGTTGCCCACACCTTTACAAAGGCCTAAATTTTTAGGAAAATAACTAAACTTACATAAATACTTAGGAGCATCTAGGATCTTTATTTTACCAATTTAGATCCAGTGATCAAATAGATTATTGCCACTTCTCAAGAGTAAAATTACAAATTATAGATTTGTCTAACCCAAATAGCCCTCACCATCATCATGTTGGAGATAAATAGCAAAATATATTGATATCTTATGGAAAAATGGCAAAATTTACTGTTTACCTGGTAACCGTGAATTCAACCATGTAATAGAGATTGTGTGCATACTGGTTCCTCTAAAGATATGGCATATATGTAACTATGTCCTGGATCTACTTTAGCTTATATTTTATCTTACTTTGGAGCAAACTGAGCACTCACTGAGAATGTTCCTCTACAGTAGGTAACCATGAACCCAGCAAATACTTAATAGATCTCTTACTAAAAATAAGAAGAGTTAGGGACCTGGGTGGCTCAGTGGGTTAAAACCTCTACCTTCAGCTCAAGTCATGATCCCAGTGTTCTGGGATCGAGCCCCACATCAGGCTCTCTGCCTGGCAGGGAACCTGCTTCCTCCTCTCTCTCTGCCTGCCTCTCTGCCTACTTGTGATCTCTGTCTGTCAAATAAATAAATAAAGTCTTTAAAAAAATAAAAATAAGAAGAGTAGATTGAAAGATAATTGGAAATATAATTCATAGATTTCAATAAAAATGTATGTATCATTAAGAGGATATAGAGTTGAAATTAAATGTGTCTAACAATCATATGAATATTTACATCTATAATTATATATACAAATAATTAGTACTAATCTTATATTTCTATGGACACACAAAAGTATACCCTGTGCCAAAGCCCAGTATCCATCTGTTTCTAAAATATGGAAATAATTGGGGGAAATGATGTTCTAGGAAATTCTCACTCTCATTTTGGCTTGAGGAGTTTTGAATTTTCAATCGTAAAAATTCTACTTTCTTTGGTAAAGATCAGGGTTGATATTCTTGAACCAATAGTTGTTGGTTCTCAAATTAGTCCCTGTACAAGAGAAAGAGGAGATGTTAGAAAGAGGCAGACATTTCCAGATTGGTAGATGGCAGGCTTGTAAGCAAAGAAACAAGCTGGTCACAAGATGGGTAGATTTCGCCCACTGCCAGAATCTTAAAAGTTGATATAGATTTCTTATCTGGGTTCAGTTACCATCAGGATGATCTCAACAACTTACACTTTAATGGCTGTGTCCTTGAAATATCTCCCATTATGGGAATGGTGGGTAGAAAACTTATACTCAAAGGACAGGGGAGGGTGTAAAGCCTTAGACTGCCAGAGTCAAGCTCCAGGGTGAAATGGAAGATACGTCCTCTTGGTTACCTAACATTTTAAAGATTTTATTTATTTATTTATTTATTTATTTGACAGACAGAGAAAGAGATCACAAGTACTGGGAGAGGCAGCAGAGGGGGTAGAGGGAAGCTGACTCTCTGCAGAGAGCCTGATGTGGGGCTAGATCCCAGGACTCTGGGATCATGACCCAAGCCAAAGGCAGAGGCTTTAACTCACTGAGCCACCCAGGAGCCCCTTGATTACCTAATATTTTAAAGGCATTTTAATTAAATGGACATTTACATTTCTTTTTATTGTACATTGCTTAAGGAAATAACTTACAGTGTAAATAAAATAAGATTACTCTATTAAATGAAATATTTTACCCAACAATGTTTATATTGGATTAAAGAAAAGAAAAATGAAAAGTGTAATTAATTTTAATGAAACTTGAAAGAAAACTTAGATTATCTGTGGACAGAGATGACTAACTTGGCAAGCATAAGTGTCTACACAGGTGATATAACAAAGCAGTTACATTGTCCAAACTTATCTGTTGTGCCAGTCCCTAGACAATGGTCAATAGATGTTAGGAACACACGTTCTGGGTACTTGATATTAAGAAACTGAAAAATAATAATTTAAATTCTAATAATCAAATATTTAGAACTTGAATGGGAAGTTTTAGCTATCAGATATTTACTATCAATTTTGTATAATTTTAAGCTACTTTGTAAAAGAAATTTCTTGTGGTCATGGAACCTTTGAATGTGCTTCTAGGTTAAATTCACTGTAATATTTAGTTACTTAATTGTATCAAACAATCACACAAAGATATTTACTCCTCTATTTTGTTCTAGATAGATTGTTTAATCCTTGATTAAATAAAATTTAGACAATATTTAGTGAAAGCATTGTATATGGTATAATGTTTAGGGACAAGAGGAAAGGATAAAGTACAGGTAAGAATAGGCATAGGGATCTAAATTTCTTTTTTTTTTTTTTAAGATCAGGATTTTTTAAAATTTAAATTCAATTAGCCAACATACAGTACATCATTAGCTTCAGATGTAGTGTTCAATAATTTATCAGTTGTATATAATACCTAGTGCTCATTACATCACAGGTCCTCCTTAATACACTTCACCCTGTTGCTCTACCCCCCGGCCCATCTCCCCTTTTGAAACACTCAGTTGGTTTCCCAGAGTTAAGAGTCTCTCATAGTTTATCTCCCTCTCTGGTTTCTTCCCAGTTTTCCCTCACTTCCCTTAATGATGCTCTACACTATTTCTTATATGACACATATGAGTGAAACCATATAATTGTCTTTTTCTGATTAACTTATTTCACTTAGCATAATACCCTCCAATTCCATCCACATGGATGTAAATGGTAGGTGTTCATCTCTTTCAGATGGCTGAATAATATCCCATTGTGTGTGTGTATATATATACACACACACCACATCTTCTTTATCCATTCATCTGTTGAAGGACATCTCAGCTTGTTCCACAGTTTGGCTATTATGGACATTGCTGCTATGAATATTGAGGTACAGTTACCCCTTCCTTTCACATCTGTATCTTTGGGATAAATACCTAGTAGTGCATTTACTGGGTCTTAGGGTAGCTCTATTTTTAGCTTCTTGAGCAACTTCCATACTGTTTTCCAGAGTGGCTATACCAGCTTGCATCCCTGCCAACAGTGTAAGAGTATTCCCTTTTCTCTGCAACCTTGTCCACATTTGCTATTTCCTGTCTTGTTAGTTTTAGCCATTCTAACCAGTATAAGGTGATATCTCATTGTGGTTTTGATATGTATTTCCCTGATGACAAGTGATGTGGAACATTTTTTCATGTGCCTATTGGCCATTTGTATGTCTTCTTTGGAGAAATGTCTGTTCATGTCTTCAGCCCATATCTTGATTGGATTATTTGTTTTTTGGTTGTTGAGTTTGATAAGTTCTGTATGTATCTTGGATACTAGCCCTTTATCTGATATGTCATTTCCAAATATCTTTTTCCATTCCATAGGTTATCTTTTAGTTTTGTGGACTGTTTTCCTTTGCTGGGCAGAAGCTTTTTATCTTGATGAAATCTCAATAGTTCATTTTGCTTTTATTTCTCTTTCCTTTAGAGACATGTCTTGCAAGTGGTTGAAGTCAAAGAACTTACTGCCTATGTTCTCCTCTGGGATTTTGATGGATTCCTGTCTCACTAAGCCTTTCATGCAGTTTGAGTTTATCTTTGTGTATAGTGTAAGAGAATGGTCCAGTTTCATTTTCAACATGTGGCTGTTCAATTTTCCCAGCACCATTTATTAAAAAGACTGTCTTTTTTCCATTGGACATTTTTTCCTGCTTTGTCAAAGAGTAGTTGACCATAAAGTTGAGGGTCCATTTCTGAGCTCTCTATTCTGTTCCACTGATCTATGTGTTTGTTTTTGTGCCAGTTCCATCCTGTCTTGATGATCAAGGCTTTGTAATAGAGCTTGAACTCAGGTATTTCTGGGAAGAAAAAGCAAACTAGGAATAGAAGGATAAATATTGGGGCACCTGGTTGGCTCAGTGAGTTAAGCCTCTGCCTTCAGCTCAGGTCATGATCAGAGTCCTGGAATCAAGCCCCTCACTGGGCTCTCTGCTGAGCAGGGAGCCTGCTTCCCCCTCTCTCTCTGCCTGCCTCTCTGCCTACTTGTGATTTCTCTCTCTATCAAATAAACAATTAAAATATTAAAAAAAAAGAATGATTATTTCATGCACCATTTCAATATTAGGAATTGAAGTTTAAAAGACAATGAGAGAGATTTGGGATCATATACATTGTAGTAAATGCAGTGGTGACCAAATGCCAAAAAGCAAAATAAGTTCATGAGAATACAGTGAATTTCTTGGTTGGAAGGCTTCAGGTGGCACTGAAATCAGCTTGAATTATAAAATGGAGTGTCTTTGATGGGACGGTTTTATTGAAAAATATGTGATAAACAAGTTGTTTACAACTTAGAAGTAAAACATTATTATTGCAATGGTTTTATCTATGTGTAATTGTATTTTGATTAACTAGAATGAGAAAGAACTTGAGCAAGCAGTTCTCTCCACCCCATCAGTCTCTCACTCCATTACAACAGAAAAAAAAAAAAAAAATGAGTTGGAGAAGAGCATCACATCTTTTTTTTTCCAACTTGCAAACAGAGTACTCACTGAAAGATACCAAAAGGATTATCTTCTAACAAGGCACTCTGTGTGTGTGTGTGTTGTTATTTCTGTGACGATGTTGAACAATTCCCGACATTTAGTATTTTTGCTCATCTGGGGAAAATGGCCAACAAGTTTAGAATGGGTTTGTCTTTCACATCTAGAGAAAAGAATTATTAATATTAAACTTAGTTCATTTGTTGGATCACGGAGAACTTGGTCTCTTTTGCCAATTTTAAGGAGTGACAAGTAAAAAAACATTCAGTTCATAAGCAAATGCATCCAGAGTCAATTCTTCCCTATACAGTGCATTGTTTTGTTTTATTTTCCCTTAGTTTCTGCTTTTACCTCTTGGGCTGAAAACCTTAAACTTTATCTCTAATCTGACCATTGTCCTGAGGTACAGTATTATCTTTTTAATTACCCATTTGATAGGTATAGTGGATTTTTCTGCCAGGAATCCTAATTCCAAATATGTAAAAATGGCAAATAACATAAGTTCTCACATTCACTTCAGTATCTTTCACTATATTTTAAATTTACATTCTCAGGACAGCTGGGTGGCTCAGTCAGTTAAGGGTCTACCTTTAGCTCAGGATGTGATCCCCGGGTCCTGTGATATAGTTCCACAATAGGTTCCCTGCTCCATGGGGAAGCTTGCTTCTTCCTCTGCCTCTGCCACTCTCTCTGTCTCTCATGAATAAATAAAAAATAATAATAAGTTAAAAATTTGCATTCTGTTTGTGGAAAAGTCATATGCTGTAAGTTGTTTCCTTTAGTGTTTAAAACAGCTCATAAGAGAAGGACAATGACGTTATAAAACATTTTAATTTCATTTATTCATCAGTTGACATTCAATAGTAATTATTTTCAGATGCGGTTTGTAGGAACCATTCTTTCAAGGAACAGCCTTTTCATTTCCCTTTTATTTTGATATTGTAATAAAGATGCTGCTTTTTAAGTGACAACTGCAATTTTCAATTTTGGCTTGGACAAGCGGTTTCTAATAATCTATTTTTCTAAGCTATATTTCTGAAGCACAATATCAATTTTAATTTGTATCTAGTCTACGTATTAAGTATAAAAAGCTTGCTTTTACTTGTTAAAAAATTTAAAGTAAATAGTATAAACCAAATGTTAATTGGAAAAAGTTTAAATTTTCTTATATATTGTAACACTATTTTGTAGAATTTAAAAATATACATTATTACTAGAATAAAAAACAATTGTACTTTGTAATATGCTAATATAAAATATTCTAAAATTACTTTATATCACATTTCATGTAAAACAATGAAAGACTAATTAAAAATTATAATCATAAAATAAATAGATCACAGAGATGAAAAATATAGCATGGGGATATAACCAGTAATATCATAATAATGGTATACGGTAACAGATGACAACCACACTTATTGTGGTGAGCACAAGTAATGTATAGAATTGTTGAATCACTAAGCTATATACCTGAAACTAATATGACATTATATTTTAACTATAATAATAATTAATAAACTTGTAAGAAATTCTATGAGTGTATATTAAAATGCAACAACAATTTGTTACAGTTTTGCTATAAAGGAAATTTTGGTACTGAATGTTTAAGAATTTATATCTTAGAAAAATCTCTCAATGCTAATACACATGTGAGTGAGTCTCTGGGAGACCAGGAAGGTATATAATTTTTGAAGCCAGATACAGTATGTGCCTGAATGAAAATACTGCAGTGAGTGAGTTTAGAAAACAATGGCTTAGCATATAATTCCTTAAAAAGATAGGATCTTTAATATTACAGTGGTGACTGGATGTAGGTCCATGGAAAATTCTAGAATACCTCTCAAATTTTTCATGTAACTGAACTCATATTCTCATTCACCAAAATATCCCATCATTAGGGATGTTTAAGGAGTAACCAAGATCATTGCAGAAGAGAAGGAAATGGAAAGAGCTAGAGCTAGATGAATAATTGTTTGACTTTGAACTTGTTGAATTAGAGATTGTAAGGGACATCAGGTTATGGCTGACAAATATGTCAGATCAAGCCTGGGGATAGAGAAAAGGAGTTGGAGTACTAATTAACATTTATTGTTGTCTGGGTGTCTTGCTGTGCTAATGAATTTACCTACATTATTTCTCTTAATCTTCCAAAAACATCTCTTGTTAAATTCTAAAATCCCTTTTTAGTTTTTTTTCTTTTAAGGATTTAATTTTTTAGATTTTTTAAAAAGATTTTATTTATTTATTTATTTAACAGAGAGAGAGAGAGAGAGAGAGAGATCACAAGTAGGCAGAATGGCAGGCAGAGGGAGAGGGAGAAGCAGGTTCCGCACTGAGCAGAGAGTCCCATGTGGGGTTCAATCCCAGACTCTGGGATAATGACCTGAGCAGAAGGCAGATGTTTAACTGACTGAGCCATCCAGGAACCCCTAAAGATTTTATTTTTACACCCAGTGTAGGACTAGAATTTATAATCCTCCAATCAAGAGTCACATAGTCTACTGATGGAGCCAGCCAAGTTCCCCTAATATCCCACTTAAAAGATGAACCCTCAGAGAAACATGAATATAAAGACTGCTTTCCAAATTTTCCTACAGAATTAAAAAATGAAGCAACAAGTGGCAAAACTTCAATTCCAGTCCAGGTCCCTCTTCTGCAAATCCTACTAGGGTTCTCTGAGATGTACTGTTAACATTCAGTGGCAAGGAGAAATGGGGTTGCCAAAATAGAGCCCTGGGAATCATCTGCATTAAAAATGCAGAAAGAAAAACCTCTAAAGAAAACAACTTCAAGAAGAATACTGAGAAAGAGATGAGTCTCAGGAAAAAAGTGGAGTGGGAACTATGTACTATTTTTATGAATTCGATTTTGAGAAAGAAGAAAATGGAATGTATTGCATGGGACAAATACCATGATCACGGATGGGTGTACCACAAGTTTGCAAAAAAGAAGAGTCTTCAAGTTATGAATGAGATAGGGAGAGGCAGAAGATTGTCAAAAATGTTTTATTCGCTAGGGAAATTTCCACATGTCCTCCCAAGAAAGCCTGGCTTTATTCAAGTTAGAGCAGTAAGTGTTCCATGATACTCCCAAAAATTTAGGCAATAGGACAAGTGCCCTAGTAGTGATGGACTGGTATTTAATTAAAACCAATTAGTTTTGGTTTTTAATAATACAGGACAGCATTAAACACTGGTGAAAACAACTTAATTCTAAATGTGCTAATGTTTATTCAAAAGGTTATAATTCTGATGGCCAAAAGGCTAAGAAATATAATTATGTCTATGATAGAATGACATGTTAGAGATTGATTAAAAATAAATCTGAGGTAAACGGGGTAACGTTAATTCTTACCATTATTGGGGAGAGCCTATTGTGATCAAGACTTTACTACAATATGTAATTCTAACAATTCCACATGTCGATGGCATTATTCCCGTTTTAACGTAAGCAAATAATCTCATAGATGCTAAATAATTTGCGTGGATTTACTCAGCTGGGAAATTGTAGAGCTGGAAATCCAATCTAGTTCTCTTTGGCTGAAAACCCGACTTTTTCCAATATTACCCCAGGAAGGAAAAGATCCTGATACCTGTGGAAAATTCAATTCTTTCTCACAGGCACAACTTAGGGGCAATACAAAAGGAACTTCTCTTCTGCTTAAAATAGTCTAGATTTACTTTCATGGGAGGTTTTTCTTGGAGGGTGTCAAAGAAAATTTAATGAATTGAAATTCAAGAAATATACTAGTATAAACCAGTGAGTCTTCAAATGTATTTAGAAATCAGAAAACAATGATATATTTCTATCTTTGCTGTTTGTTTTTACTTTACCTCAAATTCTGTAGGGGCAAATGTCAAGCTTTTCCTAATGACAATTACTACCATTGCTATTATTTAGCTGTTTTATATATTTAATTATCATTTCCATATTCAACTATTTGTCATTAACTATGAATTCCACAAGTCCCTCTACTTCAGAATAATAGAATAATATTTAAAGTTTTCTCAACTTACACAAGCATTTGGATGTGTAATTTTGGTAAAAAATTTACAAGTTTAGATCAATACATATAAACCTTGATTTTACAACCCATATTATAAATTCACCCATCCAGTCTTTCACTTTATATATATCACTGTGGTTGGCAAAATAATAGGCCCTGAAAGATATCCATATCTTAATGTTCTCAATTAGTGACTTCTTCTTGTTTGAGGAAAGGTATTTTGTAGATGTGATTAAAGTTCTGGACCTTCAGATCAAGACTATGCTGGATTATGCAAATGAAGCAACCACTTGACTCCTTGAAAGCAGAGAACCTTTCCCAGTGCTTTTCTGAGAGAGATATAGGACTATGAAAGCATGGTCAGAGATACTACATCACTGGCTTTGAGGAAGGAGGAAGTAGTCCATGAATCAAGGAGTTTAAGTAATCTCTAGAAGTTGAAACAAAACAAAACAAAGCCAAAAGCAAAACAACAGATTCTTCAGAAAGGAATGTACCATTGCCCAAACCTTTATTTTAACCAGTAAGAACTACTCATATTTCTGACTATAATCACTGTAAAATATAAATTTATGTTGTCTTAAGCTACTTATCTTGTGGCAATGTATTCCACAGCTGCGAGGCATATATTTCCATAGACTAGACCATGGCTTCAGGCACTGTGCCATTGTCTTCAAGAACTCAAGAATTCATTCTCTTTTCCAGGTATTCTCCCTGCCCCATGTAGGCCCTGCTTGAAGCCTATATTCTGATAATCATATTTATCTTAACAACTCTGTCACTTCTAAATTCTTATAATAATGCAGAAGACTGTGTTTTGGTGACTTTCACTTAAGATTTTGTAGGACGTAGTGAGAAAGTAGTGCCATCTAGAGTAGGGACATCTTAACAGACAATATTAGATATCACTATATCTGAAAAACCTTCAGTCATTCTATAGCTTGAAATATGTGTTAGATAAATATTTTTGTCTTTTTCCTCAGATACCAAACCTAAACCTCAACTTCTCTTACATATTCAGTCATTCAAGAGAAAACCATTAAGTTCTCTTCTTGCAACCTCTAAATTTTACACAAATAGTTGAAGGAATCTTTCTAAATCAGAGCACTGGAATATTATATCTATATCTATGTCTATATATTATATGTATACTTTCCTTTACAGAGAATATTCTCAAGTTTTGAGCTACATTTCTTTCACATTTTTCCTCCTTTTACTTCCTTGAGCTTGAGAATATATACCCTTTGATAATCTTTGCTTCTACATTTTAGCCAGGGTAATGATTCTGAAGCAATGACAGAAATTCAAAAGAACAAAATTAACATTTGCATCCTAGGATGGGAGGGAGGCATTTCTAAAAGCAAGATTTAGTTGCTCCCAATTACAAGAATATACAAAGATAAAAAAATCAATCGTATTTCTATTTTGATACCTGAAATTTTCCAAGGATAGAAAGAAGAGTCCAAAATGGTATAAAGATTATTGTTATTACAGTTCACAGAAAGGTGATATCTCATCTTGTTGGGAGGGAAATAGAAATGTTTTTGGAAGGAAATCAATCGTGTATCTGAGATAAGACTCAAAAGTTGGAAGTAGGCGAGAGTGTATTACAGATATAAAGAACAGTGACAGCAATGGGAATAAGAGACATGAAGATAAGCAATATGTATGTGATACAATGTAGTATCCAAATTCATATGGAGGTTAAAGATTGAGAAGTCCTTGACAAGCCACTTTCTCATGACCCTTGTGGCTAAACCAAACCTTTGTCATGAGTCTCCTTGCCTGTCCAGTTTTATTATTCTCAGTGAAATAGCTTCTTTACAATTCATGGAGAAAATTATGACCATCAGGAAATATTTCCTTCAGTCTCCTAGTTCTCTACCTATATCAGTAATCCTACACAGTTGTAAATACTCTGGCAAAAATTACTTTCTAATTGCTAAACCTAATATATGCAAATCTGTTTTACTTAACAAATGTCTCTCTTCTTTAGAACTCATCTGTTTCTTTCTGGAAGCTTTCTGCCCCGTGGTGTTGTCTGACTTCACACTCTATTTTTCTCCTACATTTTTAGCATTTTTTATCCAGTTTTCTTTTTTGTTTCTGCTTGTACAAGTAGAGTTCACCAAAATTCTAATCTTGAGATCCAACTCTTCTTGCATGAAATTGTTCTTCCCTGGATTATTGCACAAAATTGATTCTACAAACTGATCCCCAAATCCAATAATGTCCAACTAAACTCCACTGCAGATCATTCTTTGGCATCCTATATTTTTATATAGTATATTTGACTTGACATTTCTCCTCAAAGATTTAATGCCATTCTACTCAATATTTAGAAGCCATCTTAGATAAACATAAATCTGGTTAATATAATCATACTCTTTATATTTTTTAAATAATTCTTTTCTTTGTGGTACAATAAGAAAGAGGTAAACTTGTTATTAGCTAATAATATCCCATATTATTATGATATAATTTCTAGAATAGGGGACAATTTTTGACCTGATAGCTTATGTGTAACCATACACTATACCACCTCATATTAAGTACTGTGTATGTCCTGGAAATGTGGGAGTGAAGGAAAAATCAATTAGAAACCTTTCTATATCAGGCCCATAATTGGTCCCTCTAAAGATACTTAAAAAAAAAAAAAATAGGTTTTGCCTTCACATAACTCAACTTAGTGGCCACCAGTGAGACAGCAGCTTGAAGCATATCAGTTTTAATGAGTCCCATTTAAAAGTTATTTCTTGGGGTGTCTGGGTGGCTCAGATGGCTAAGTATTTGCCTTCTGCTCAGGTTATGAGCCCAGAGTCCTGGGATTGAGCGCTGCATCGGGCTCCCTGGCCAGCAGGAAGACTGCTTTCCCACTCCCACTCACTCTGCTTGTGTTCCTGCTCTTGCTGTCTCTCTGTCTCTCTGTCTCTCTGTCAGATAAATAAATAAAATCTTTAAAGAAAGTAATTTATTTTGTATACTTATGACATAATAGATATTTAGAATTGTTAAACTTGAAAACAACAAATCATGTAAAGCCATGTCAAACATAAGTATATATAAATATACATAATTAAAGATTATTGAAAGTGACTTATGAAAAAAATACTTCATTTATGTAATTTGTTAACATATATGTTAAGGTGTAAAATTATTAATTCATTTAATGTCTATTCATTGTGTAAATTGGATATTTAATTAATATATGTTGACCAAGCACATTCTGAAGTCCAGTATCCCTTTATATACTTAAAAAAAAAAAAATAACATGAAATCATGCAGGCATTTTGTTCCAAAATTTCACCTCAGCAGTCCTTAAGAGTTCTTATATGACAGACATCAGCCTGACTCTGTGGAGTTAGAAATAAAAAGTAATAAAAAAAAAGTTTGTTGCTGACCTGATGGTATGTATTCTCTCAGTTTTGTAAGTCTATTGAAGTTTCAATCCTTGCAGAGTTTGATGACACTATAAGATATCACCATTGGGAAAAGCAGAGCAGGGCAATTGGGTGGTTTATACAGATAGAACTGAAAATAAAATGAAATATTTCTCTTCCCTTATGTGTTCAAAGATTGCATGGATGAAAATTACCAATTTTATTGACTCAAGTTTCATACCCAAAGACTCCCAGAACTTGCACTTTTGATGTAGTAGAACCTGTTTGAAAGGAAAAAAAATTTTTTTTCAAAAGTAAAGACAAGTAATATTACAAACTGATTCATGAGAGTCTAGCTCACACACAGGATGAATGCTTTACCAATAGTGACTGGCCTTTGTTCGTGCATTAACTTTTGCAAAATTTAAGTGGTTTCTATTTGAGTTTTAACAATAAACTTGCTAAATGTCTTGAAATTCTTCATTCTAAAAATACTTTTTTTGGTATAATATTTAAAGAGCTAAAGGGTACCTGAATTTAGAAACACTGAAATAACATCAAAATGAGCGATGTTATATTCAATATTCATTTAGCAGAAATTGGAAATTTTCATGTCTTAATAGGCTTTAGATTCAGAAAAAGTATTTATTTCAAAAACAAATACTTTCAAAAAAGTATTTATTTAAAAAAGAAAGTATTTATTTCAAATTAGGTCATTAACCTAATGACTAGGTATAAATTCATGGGCAAAAACTCAATCTTCATTTCTTTACATATTTAAAAGGGATTGTACTAAAATATATTATTTTACTAAACTATTAAGTGAGTCTGTGAAATATCCAGTTATTGTGATCTATTTATTGTTTTTAAAGTGTCTGAAATAAATCTGAGAAATGGTATTTTTCCCATAAGTTAATTTCTAACTCAAAATATGTGTTATCTTAGCAAATAAGTAAAATAAAAATTATTTATCAGCAAAATATACTGGTAAAACTTTATTATTAAAGAAGAAACTAAGTACATGTCTTATTTCCTTACTTTTCAAGTCCCTGAAATACAAGCTTCCTTGAATGAGGTCTTAATGAATGGCACCTAAAGTTACATAGTCTTTACTTTTTTTATTCAGACTTAATCTATAAAATAAAGCAACAACAGATGAAATATATTCAACTATGTGCTGTTATTTCTCTTTATCATTTAGTAAAAACTATCTTCTTGCTTATTATTTCTAAAGCATCTATGTGTACTTTATATAAAATCTATTATGTTGGGTGACTGAAGGAATGTAAAAACTATTCTACCAGTATCTGAAAAAAAGTGCATTCTTTTTATTTTTAAATTGAAAAAGAATGTCATTATGTTTAAAATATAGTTAATATTTATTTTATAATGCCAAAAGTTTTTAATAATCATTGTATAAATAATGTATTCAATTTCTTAAATGAGGAACAGATATTAGCCGTTCTATTACTCATCCTATGATCAACCACTTATCACTAGTTAAAATTGTGATATTATTAAATAGTTTGCCTTTCTTTAAATAGCTTAATGATTAACATTCTCAAATCATGAAAGACTAAATCATATAAAAAAAACCTCTCTTTTTAAACTACAAATACTATGGATAAAATGTTTAATATTATGGATAAAATTATGAATAAAATGTTTAAAACTAAACATTTTAAAATGTTTAATTAATTCTAATAGGTAAACTCAAATGTAAGGGAAATTCCCTGGATCTGTAAATACAAAAAGAAATGGATGGGATGGTAGGCCTATGAGCTGATACTGCAGTTATAAACGCCACTGTTCTGTATTTTACTTCTTTTGGTAATTGGGAAGTTGGTTTGCATATCCATGAAGATACATCAGATGAGATCTTGTGTTTATATGAATTGAAAACATCAATCTGGAAATTGAAAATATAAAGAGAGAACTTGTGAAGTTATGCAAAGTTAGAAAAATAAGAAACAGGGGCACCTGAGTGGCTCAGTTGGTTAAGCAACTGCCTTCGGCTCAGGACCGGAGTCCCACATTGGGCTAGTCCCACAGGGAGTCTGCTAGTCCCTCTGACCTTCTCCCCTCTCATGCTCTCTCTCTCTGTCTCTCTCTCAAATAAATAAAATATTAAAAAAAAAAAAAGAAACAAAAGAATTCCTACCAGCACAGAAAAAACACGAGGATATTTAACTCAAATAACCTCAGGTGTATTACTTGAGACAAAATAGTTTCTATTGAAAATTGCAATTAGGATTCCTAAATTGATGTAAGGATCAAATTGACAGTAAACGTGAGATCTGAAAATCCACAGTCACATCCTAACAGAAGTTGAAATGGTTTTAGGACAATGAAATCTTTTGGATGTTCACTGCAGGGGAGTACACTACAAAAAACTCTCTCAAAGAACAACCTACAAACTTAATCATGTAGGATTTCTGCAGAGCATATTTCTGAATACATACCAATTTAGAGTCTACAGACAACATAAAACCAGAATTATGTATTTGATAATTTACATATTAAAACATTAGATACAAACTTTGAAATTTAAGACATCACAACAGATCTTACAGATATTAGAAATAAAAAGAAACTTTTGAAAAATTTTATGAAAACTTTTGTGCAGATAAATTGTAGAATTTAAGTGAAATGGAGGAACTGCAAGAGAAATACAATTTACTGTTAGAAGGAAAATAAATTATCTGGAAAATTCTGTATCTATTAAGGAAAGTGAATCTTTAATTCAAAACATGCTTATAGTGAAAACTTTATACCTAGAGAATTTCTTTTATAAATTCTTCTGAACGATTAAGGAAATAATTATCCAATGTTAGAAAAACAAAATAGAAAAAGGAAACGCTTTATGATTAGTTGTCTGACATCCATTTTCTAAATTTAACAAAGATATCACAAAAAATAATAACCACATATCATTCTATTGAACTATAAAAGTAATATAAAAATAATATTATGTTAAAAAATAATAGTAATAGTATAAAATAATATAAAAATAATAGTATGTTGAATCAAAGATACATAAAAATGATACCATATCATGACTATGGTAAATTTAGTTCAGAAATGCTTGGATTATAAAACATGTACAATTAATCTATGCAATTTATAACAGTGACAGGATAGGGAAGAATATAATGATTATCAATAAATTTTGTAAAAATCAAACACCTTTTATTTATTTATTTATTTTTTTAAAAGATTTTATTTATTTTATTTGACAGACAGAGATCACAAGTAGGCAGAGAGGCAGGCAGAGAGAGAGAAAGAGAGGAGGAAGCAGGCTCCCCGCTGAGCAGAGAGCCCGATGTGGGACTCGATTCCAGGACCCTGAGATCATGACCTGAGCCGAAGGCAGCGGCTTAACCCACTGAGCCACCCAGGCGCCCCTCAAACACCTTTTAATGAGAATTTTAAAAACTCCAAATCCAAAACTCTCAGCAAAACAAGGCATGATCTTCATAATCTGTTAAAAATAAGCAAAGAAACCATCATAAATATGATAAATAACATTTTTCTTGTGTAATTCTAAATATCCCTAATATCTTGAATAAGATAAGAATGCTCTCCACTACCAATTATGTCACAAATGTACTAGAAACGCCAGCCAGTGCAAAAATATAAAGAAGAGCAATAAAAGTTTCAAGGATTAGAATTAAAAAAAAAAGTCATTATTGTTATATTCTTTATTTTAATTATCAATCCTATTATTATTTTGTTTCAATTTTATCTTTATGCACATTGTTATTATAGAAATAAACTCTGAGAGGCTTTTTCTCAAAAAGTTAACTATTTAAAATTCTTTCTATTCTTTTTTCAAAGAGACACTTAAGATATATTTTATACAGTGTATTTTGTATATTACCTCACCTTTTTTCTCTGTGGTTTAAATGATTGTTTTTCCTAATAAAATTAACAATAACATCAAATGTCCAGTGAGCAGTTCCTCTTGTGTCAGCAACTACCCTATGTACAGGCTGCCAAATTGACAAAAATTCTTGCCTTTCATGAAATTATCTTGTTGTGTTTTTTGTCTCTTTTGTTGTTGTTTTTCCAGTGTAGGAAACAGAAAATAAATGACATGAACAATAGAAAATAGAATATGTTTGACCCCTTCAAAACCAGGTGGGGGGAACCAGGGGTGGGTATTATGGAGGGCACATAACGGCATGGAGCACTGGATGTGGTGCAGAAACAATGAATTCTGTTATACTGAAAAGAAATTAATTTAAAAAAACTGCAAAAAAATGAATATGTTTGACCATAACAAAAAATAAATGGAAAAAGTAAATCAGAGAAAGGAAATAGGAGGTGTCTTATGGAGTTGGAGGCCATAGATTTAAGTAGAGCAGCTAAGATACTGTGTGGAAAGGATGATGTTTACGGAAAGATGTCTGAGAATGCCCAACTAAACTGCATAAAAAGGTCAAAAGCCTTGAACCAGGAGCAAGCCTAAAGTGGAATACCTTGTACCTTCTTTGCTGCTTTCCCTGTGTCTTTGTTGGAAGTTCCTTAAAGCTGAATGCAGGTGGTTCAGGAGTAGTACCCACATCAACAATTTGAGATTTCATCTCCTTGAAATTATCCCGGTGTTTTGACTGTAACTGTCTTATCTTGCCATGAGGCATATGGGCCCAGGTCTTGTTCCTCACACTAGTTCTCAGAACTTCTACCACCTGGGTTTTCTTCTTCTTCCTGTTGACTCAACATGCACATTTACTTTGTTTTATGCCAAATTTCAATATGTTAGAGGCAAGATGATCAATTCAATTAATTGTTAACTATAAACTTATAGTAACTTTTTCCACTTAAATTTTAAAACTTTTAAAATGTGGTTTTAATAAGTATAAGTTAACCTATCATAGACATACCAATAAGCACTTATCATTTACCCAGTATTATGAGTCCATAATTTGGATGTAAGGGAATGAAATCAATTAGTATTGAGGTGTGTTGGATTTTTAAAAGACCAAATGAAAGCACTTAACCCACCTAAAACAGGGACGAGGAGTCAAAGTAACAAAGAAAAACACAGTTATTTTCACTGATAAAACTAACAACTAGAGAATATGATTTAGTTTAGGGCCAAGTATTTTTTTACCTGAAAAGTAATGCATGAGGAAGAGCTCACTAGAACACATGATCTCTGGGTAACATATCTCCGAAGAGATGAGAAGAGGATACTAATGCACATATCTTAATTCTCTTCTCCCCAAATCAATGACCAGAAAAGATCATGGGCCATAAAACCAAAAGTGGTTCTCTAGGGAATTTCCATCAAAACAGAGATATAAAGTTGGGGGCAAAAGAACCTCTCTCCAATACAGTACTTGATTAAACCTACTGCTTCATAACCAGTTTCTAATAATTCAATTTTAAAATAACTTTTAAAACAATGGAGATTTGGGGCGCCTGGGTGGCTCAGTGGGTTAAAGCCGCTGCCTTTGGCTCAGGTCATGGTCTCAGGATTGAGTCCCGCATCGGGCTCTCCGTCTTTAAAATAAATAAATAATTAAATAGAAATTTAAAGAAATAAAACAATGGAAATTTTTAATAACGTCTGTATTTCCTTATATTTATAATCAATGTCTGCTATAGGTTTCTCAAATTTTTATGAAAAATTTTCCTTAGTGTCTTTTTTGATTAGACACTGACTCTAGCATGCTACCTCTTCTGCCAGATCTGCTTTGCTAAGGTTTTAGTGTTTGCATGAAAAATAAACCCAGGAATGCCAGTTTAACCTTACTTGTAAGTTAATTAATGTGTAACATAAAGTGTTCTATGACTGTATATGACATAATGGTAGATGACCAAAGATTGTTGCAGCTCCATTAGTAGAGAGAAAATATGCTGTTATTAATGACTGTTTTCTTTTTAAAGTTGTGCAAATATCTCTAGTCTATTCAGTAAAATACTGTTCAATAGGTAGATAGACCCCAGGAATGCCTGAGGAATATCATATATATCCCACCCTCCCAAGTGGGAATTGTAGGGTGTTAGGATGTGCTTTGTCCTCAGCTTGCTTTTTGCTCCTCATCAATATGGTGTAGGATTTGGTGTAAATTAATTGTGAAATTTCTATCATACTTACTGTATCTTTCTAACCTAAATATGGAAATTTAATATGATATCTAGATTATGTTGATTTTAACAAATATTAAAAAGAATTTTCTAAAAACAATATTTCTTTAAAGCTGACCTGAAGAGGTGGTAATAGATACTAAAATTGGAGAGCTTATTTTAGTTATTTTAGATAATTTAAGGACACTTTTATATTTTGGGGTAAGATCCTCATACATTATCTAACATATTTTTCTACAAATAGAAAAATATATAATATTATATATATATTTTTATAATGTATATCAAACTCAGTTTTTATATTCATAGGACAACTTTAACAGAAATTTGGGGACAGCCTTAGATATACATAGATTTAAGACATATAAACACATGTGGCCTAGGTATTTTATAAAATTTAATTTTTAATAATGATAAACCATTCCCTGATTTTTTCATCTGACATGTTGCACATGTGTATATGTTTTAATAATTCTATTCATAAATTTATGAAGAGTAAATAACTTTGGGGAAATAAGTGACCGAACAAAGAGATGGAAGAAATAGACAAGATCGGTTACAATACAGAGCAACAACACAGAGTTTCTTGCCTTGTATTTAGTTTGTCAGTGATACTTCCACACTGTTGATGCCTGAATGTATTTTCCTTTCTAAGGACTTGAATGTAGGCTCATCATAGTCAATGAATAATCAAGCAATAAATAAATAATGAAGAGAAAAGAGTCTTTATTAAATTTATAGATTATTTTCTTTAAAATTTCTTCATTTTTATGAAGAACCATAGGCATTCCTGTCTGTCAGGCCCAGGGGCATTCTGGTACACTTTCAAAACACTCTTCAGTTAGAATTCTCTTGTCTCTGCAAATAACAACTTGAGAAAATTCAATTACGTTCACCATGTCTGTTATCACCAGAAAAGGGAATTTAGAGGAATTTCACCTGACAATTGTTAAAAAGTTTTTCTTACCAAATATAACACGTGAATTAAGTCTCATTATTCATTTTGTTCATGGGGATCAGTAATTAATTACCCCATTAACTATGTCAAATATTAATTTCCACCCCTTGATTCGGAGTTTTGGTATCTTTAGAGAGCTTCACTCACTGAAGTAACTGATGTGTCTCATACTTTTTTCCATCTGAGGTAATATAGTGAACACACAGTTATTGTCATCGAGGGAGTTTATCATCTAGGAAAATGATGACTTACAATCAGCAACATTAAATAATCTAATGTAGTAATAAAAAGCAAGTCAAATGCAGTAGTTACCCTTGCTAATTAAATGCAGTTCATAGACAGAAAGTGATACTGATTAAGTGAAGGAATGATTTGCCAAGAGCCATGTTGATATTAGAAAAGTGTAATCTTATTTATTCATTGTCCGCTACATGGAAGGGCATATGCTAAAACAAAGAAGAACTGAAATTTATCTTAAAATTTAAAATGTCTAGAGGAAACATAGAAGACACTAAGTATTTTCTAATTGCTTTGTGAAGTTTCACTGATTGCATTGCATTCAAATTTACTTAGTTTGACAATGCACAGTTATAAATATTTTTAGCATTTATTGTGTGCTGGCATTTTACATTTACCTTGGATTAACCAAAAAATCAAGGCATGCACCCAGAGAAGTTGAGTTTACTCATGGTCATACAAACACAATTACAGAAATCATTCCTCAGTTTTTATTAGTAGGAGCCCCTCATAAAACACAATATTAGAAAAAGCATTATGTTGTGAATATGTTATATTTTTGGTTGCAAAGTTCGCAAGAAATCATTGAAGAATTTCCACAACTGGGCAGCTTATGCATATCTTAGCATATATACATATTATAACAGTGTTCTATGATACTTTTTAAAAAATATTAGAACATTCTTATACTAATGAGAGTTTATATTTCCACCAAAGGCAGAGGGGTGGGGAACACATGGAAACAATGTGCTTCAAAAATAATTGTATATAATCATCATAAGCACATTAGGAAGGTGCACACACTAGTTATTGTTCCACAATGCCAGCTTTATTCAATCATAAAGCTAAGTTAAATCACAATTATAAAACAGGTTCAGGATTCCAAGGTCAATGACATTTCCCCATGTGATTAAATTTGGCTTCTTACACAGCACACCAAGCAGGACAGAGGACAAGCCACCCAACAAAGATAACAGAAGGGTGCAGGAAGTTACGGAACCAAACAAAAAGTCAGTCTGTGGGTGTGTGGTTGCAATAAGGCCTCGGACTGGTTGGGTCAGCTCTCCGCACTTACTGATCCCTGGGTTCCAGCAGGGAGGGATCTCAGTTCTCCTGCGACATCAATCCGGCAGAGCCTTTGCTGGCAGCTGACATTTTTTAGTGGTCAGACACAGAAGGGTCATGTCAGAAGCGTCTGACAGTTTGCTGCCCAAATCCTCCCCTTTTTAAAGGGATTAAATTGGGTTTGGGCCCCTGCAGACCTCCTCTGGTTCTGCTCGTTATCAGTTCTGGGGGGGGGGGGGTTAGCGGAGGCTGGTCCCCGTGATGTCTCCTAGAGGCAGTACCTTACTTCTTGTGTCATTGCCTGACACAGGCCCCTGCTTGACATAGGAGACTCCATTTTGCTCTCCCCAATAATCTTTACTAAACAATAATTTATTCTGTGATTACAATACTAACTGTGGCATGTTTGTTTATTTATAGAAGGTAGATAAGCTTATTCTTTCTGGGCCTGGAATGAATTAAAAACACATTTACAACTTATACCATCTTCATCCAACAGGAAAGAGAGGAGAATTAAAATTTTAAGAGAATATTATTTTAATGTTTAATAATGAACTGTCTAATGGATAAAACTCAGGCAGGGTATATTGCAATTGAACAAACAATAAATAGTTTAGGGGATTTTCCCATGAAATGTAGTTTCATTTGCAATCTTAAAATACCCAATCCATCTCTAATTCCACTTATACATTTGCCATTGAATTAAAAGTGACTTAAAATAATGCATTTTGGAAAGTGGGTAATTCTATTTTCAGATGAAAAGCCCGATATATAATTCTAGAGTCCTATTACCTGTATGCTGTGCTTTAAGGCACTGTGATTTTGACACTGTCTAGATAGATTGCTCAGTTTGTATTTTGCTATGTGTTTCAAAATTAAATGTCAATGGAAATAACTTTATGATGTTTATTTTGCTAAATCTAAACAGATCTTTTTTATTTGTTTGTAATCAGTACCTGGTTTAACTGAATTATCCATAATTCTGTGGGTATTTCCATAAGACAAGTCTAGGTGTGAAAAAAATCTTAAAGATGTATTGATTTGTTGAAAGTTTTAGAAAAATGTTGCAGATGTGAATAAGTAAATAGTTTAAAATTGTGGTGTATAATTACTATAACTCATTTATATGGGCAGAGGATTTATCTTATGAAATAAGATTGAGAAGAACTTTGGTAATTAATCATAAATACAACACTTACCTTAGAAAGTATAACTATATTTTACCTAACATGTTCGTTAGTAGACTTTCTAGTTGTTTTTGACTCTTTGTTCTTTTTGCTAGAAAGTAGTGTTCTATCACAGCGTATTAGAATTCTTTTGATATTTTATCATCTTGATTTTATAGAGTGCAAAATTAATTACATTAGTATTTTGTACCTTTAGGAAATGTGCAAAAGTGATTTTTTTTTCAATGATGCAATTTCAGTGCCTAGAAAAGCACTTTGTAACCCACTGATATTTATTCTGAATTAATTGTAAATAACTTAAGGTTGTCTTGAGGATAGCAATTTATTATGCAGAACACGGTATTACATATGTTTGCAAAATGTCCATAGGAGCTAATTTGTTACCAATAAAAGACACTGTCATCTTCAAAATTTATTGACCCGATTTTTGCTGTACCCAGAGATGATCATATGGATGATACACAAATTGTGACATGAAGTCTGAATTTGGAATGTAGATGAGGAATTGTGGATAAAACGGATTTCTCCAGCTGTATAAAAAGAAAATTGGTATTTATACTAATTCTATTGTTTTCCTTACTGTTTTCATTTAACTGACTAGGATATTTATTAGAAGTAACACATTTCACCTCTAATGATCCTAAACGTAAGTAGAATTGAGAGAAATATTTTACATAAAAGACATCATAATGCAAGCCGTGAGGCTGTTTATCTTTTCTGTGAATCATTACAAGACAGATAATAAGTTCTAGGTAAATTAACTGATACTAAATAGTAAACGGTAGATATACTTATTACGCTTGTTTTGCTGTGTTTTTTATGTTACTTAACTCAAGTGGGCTCAAACAACCAGGAAGAATGGTAGCTCTTGAAAAAAGAAGTCCAGACATAGGTTAAGTATAAGATTTGGCTGGTCAAGTTCCTCACTAGACTGGCTTCTAATATGTTTTGTTTTGCTGCTGCCTCCTTACAGAGGAAGATTCATGCTCCAAAGAAGAAAATCAAGTTTTTTGTGACTGTTGGTTAAAAGTGAGATACTCTTTTTCCCATATGACACCAGTTTACTGCTCCATGGTAATGGAGCTCAGCTCAGAACCAGTTATGTGAAAGAGAGCAGATTGCTTGAACACCAGCGGTGTCTGTAAAAGTGGGGATTGGGAAGTGGATTCTGAACAGGCAACCAACCATGCTCACAGGATGAGAATTTGTATAGATTTCCAAACGGCTGTGCAATGACATGAAGGCATTAAGAGTGATGGCAGTTTTGGAGGTGATGGGTCTGAGAGCCAGAGCACTGAAGAGAGGACAGAGATCTTTTGCTTATGTAACATATCATTTGGATATGCTCTAAAAACACACACACACACACACACACACAAAAAAAAAAAAAAAAAAAAAAAAAACAAAAAATCTCACTTCTCTCAAAGTTGCCTAGCATAGTATTTTCTGAAATGTTCACATTGCATTTTTCAAGCTCTCTAAATATTTTGAAAACAGACTTTAAAGGCATGATGTGAGGTTGTTATAACTTGAAGCAGAACCATTCTACCCTATGTTACAGGAATGAAAGGCACTCCAGAAGTTAAACATATTAACCATGTGGAACTTCAGAAATTGGATGTTTAAAACTGCAACTATGAAATCAACATGCAATTAACTGCATGCTTTAAAACTGATGGACCCTAATAAAAGCAAATGAAATTATCATCATCATTCCATGTGCAGTTTCTGGGAAATCAAATACTTCTCCCAGTTAACTGCAATAAAACATAACTAGAGGATAGTATAGATTTACAATATGGTTGGATATTTTAGGTTAAATCTTATCCATTCAAAATACATAATTATAAATTAGTAAAATAGATTACGTGTTTGGTGACATTCATGTCAAAGGTAAATTTTTTTTTTTTTTTATTTTTTATTTTTTATAAACATATATTTTTTATATACATATATTTTTATCCCCAGGTCTGGTGATTCAAAGGTAAATTTTAACACTTAGTTTTTGCATTAATACTGTCAAAGATACCGCACAGCAATTACACCCATATAAATACACATACACTTTTATAGATTTTCTATTTCATTTGAATCCCTATTATAATGCAAAGTGTGTATCAGGTTATTTGATCTTTGAAATTTACCACTCCTATACCAGAATCAAAGAGGATGTATTTTTGCTTCTTAAAGATCTCACAATCCTTCAATGATTTTCTATCACCTACAACATTAATATAGGTGTGTGTGTGTGTGTGTGTGTGTGTATATATATAAATTAAAGATATTATTTGAAATCATTAAAGCCCATGAAATCAAATGGAAAAGGTAGACCAGTGGCTTACAAACTAAAATATAAAGAACATCAATATTCAATAAAAATCTAGGTTCATATATAAAATGTGTCTATAATGTACAGTTGAAGAAAATAAATTTTGTTGGCAGTATTAGTAATTGACAATAAACTCTCAAAATATTACTCTAAAATGCCTATATGGGCTTTAGAGAAAATATGCACTTAGTATCTCTGATTGAATAGAAACACTCCAGGGGCGCCTTGGTGGCTCAGTGGGTTAAAGCCTCTGCCTTCAGCTCAGGTCACGATCTCAGGGTTCTGGGATCCAGCCTCGCATTGGGCTCTCTGCCTGCTTCTCTGCTTGCTTCTCTGCCTCCTTGTGATCTCTGTCTGTCAAATAAATAAATGAAATCTTAAAAAAATATAGAAACACTCCATCCTATCAGAAAAAATTACTTGTTAATATTATTGTATTAAGTCAGAATTTAATTAATCATAGTAAACACAAATTTAATCTTTTCCAATATGTTGATATTCTCAATTAATGATAATTTTCCAAATATTAGAATTTCATAGGTAGATATCAGGTGAAAAACCTTTTTTATAGCTCTGTTAGACTGCAGTGCGCAAATGAAAAGTCTTTTAAGATTGATTTAAGTGCAATGGTAGAATGATCTGTTTTTCTATCAAAGTTTATTGGGCATCCACAGAATAATAAGACATACTATAAGTGCATCCAATAAACATGCCAAGCCAGCAATACTTTATACTTTAAATATTGAAATAGAGAGGGGAGTTCATTTTTTGTAATGGCCAGTCTGACATTTCTAACTCGTAACACCTAGTTTAAATGAAACTGGAGTTATGTACAACACATTTAAATATCTCTACTGAGTCAAATTCATTTCAGTTTTAAAATGCTTTAGCTTAACATATTTATTTTTATTTTATCTTTTTTTTAGCTTAACATGTTTAGAAAATAATACTTTTTATCCCTATCCAGAGAACCATCACTTTAACTTAAAAATATTTGGCGATTTTTAGGGGTGCTTGGGTGGCTCAGGGGGTTAAAGCTTCTGCCTTCGGCTCAGGTCATGATCCCAGGGTCCTGGGATTGAGCCCTGCTTCGGGCTCTCTGCTCAGCAGAGAGCCTGCTTCCCTCCCTCTCTTTCTCTGCCTGCCTCTCTGCCTACTGGTGGCCTCTGTCAAATAAATAAATAAATAATCTTAATAAAAAATTTGGCAATTTTAGAACCTTTTTTTTTTTTTTTACTATAGGATAACTTCTGAATTAAAATATAATGTTAACTCATTAATGTAACTATTCAGTGTGTAAATTCATAGATGTTAAATTTTCCCTTCCTAACTTGATTTGTGTCCAAGAGATAATATTTTGCAATAAAATGTATATGATTTAAGTATGCTTTATTAAATGCTGCTACAAAGTTTGTGGAGTGAGGACTTAGTCAACCTTTAATGTGCTTCACTGACAGTACAATAGAACCATCCAGATATGCTGAAATTACTGCTCAAACTCCCAATATTGAGTTCATTCAATATTAGCTGACTATAAGAGAAATAGAAGCTTTAAATAAAATCAATTTAATGAGTCTGAATGGAAAGATTAACCTCAGGAAATTGTCTTGTTAAGGATTAGATGCCCAAGGCAGTATCTTGTAATGACTTCAGTAAGTAACCGTTCAATAAAATCTCCACCTTTCTCGGTTTTAATGTCTTAATTTTCTTGTTCTAAAATTGGGAATTACTATAACTTGGATCTCTACAAAGCAAATCCCAAGGCAGAGGGCTTTTGAGCTGATAAATTATTAGGGAAAACAACATTTATTTGCAAGAATGACAAATGAGTGGCTTAACGTATTGACAATTACATATAGAGGTAACATCTCTAATCACCAAGAAAATGCAAATCAAAAACACAATGAGATATCACCTCATAACTGTTAAGATGGTTCTTATTAAAAAGAAAAGAGACAAAAAGTATTGGCAAGGCCAGGGAGAAAAGGAACCCTTGTGATTGTTGGTAGAATTGGTGCAGCCATTATGGAAAATAGTTGGTGTTTCCTTAAAAAATTAAAACTAAATACAAAAATGAAGCTATCATATGATCCAGAAATCCCACTCTGGGTATTTGTCCAATGGTAACGAAATAAAAATTTTGATGAATTATCTTCATTCCCATGCTTATTGCAGGATTATTCACAATAGCCAAGAAATAGGAACACCTAAGTGTCCATTTATAGATGAAAGGATAAAGAAGATATAGTGTATGTATATGTGTTTTTGCATTTTATTATATTATGTTATACTATATTATATTGTGTTATTTTATTTTATATTATTCAGTTGTGAGAAAGAAGAAACTCCTGACATTTGTGATAACATAGATGGATATTGAGGGTTCCATAAGGAAAGACAAATACTGTATGATTTCACTTATAGATGTAAACACTCAAAATAATAACTCATAAACAAAGAGACTATAATGGTGATTCCCAAGGGGGTGGGGGTTGGAGGAAATGGGGAGATGTTGAACAAAGGGTACAAACTTTCAGTTATAGGACAAGTAAGTTCCAGAAATCTAAGCATATAGAATGATGACTATAGATAATATTGTATTGGTTACTTGAAAGTTGCTAAGAGAGTAGATATTAGATATTCTCACCACAAATTATATAAGATGATGATGGTGTGAACTGAACTTAATATGGTAATCATTTCACTATATATATATATATATATATAGTATATCAAATCATAACCTTATACAATGTTATATGCCAATGATATCTCAAAAAAAACTAGAAAAAAAGATTTTGGATTTCTTCATTAAAACTAAATAACTATCTAATGTAAATATGATATAAAACATGGCCTTTAAACTGGAATAAATATTTGAAGTGTGAAAAAAAATGTTAGGGAACAATAATTATATAAATCCAGAAGATTCATCACAAATAGTCCAACTTAGAAAAAAAAAAAACAAATGTAGAAAATATAACTACAAAATAAATGTTTAAAAAATAAAGTAAAAATTAAAAATAAACAAATTTAATAAATTATTTTTAATGTAATATTTAACAACTTTAATAAAGAGAAATCTAGAACACAAAAAATAGGAAAGTACATAGCCAACATGACCCTAACAGTGTGGATTTTTAAGAGATAATAAGAATAATATGTACTGCTTTACATGAATGTTTCAAATATGTAAGCTTATTGAAAGATTATTTAGGAAAAAATTTTTGAACAAAAAAAATAAATAACAACTAAGAAAATTTAAAAGGCAAAAAGTAACTTTAGAAACATCATCAGAGGGGCGCCTGGGTGGCTCAGTGGTTTAAAGCCTCTGCCTTCGGCTCAGGTCGTGATCCCAGGGTCTTGGGATCGAGCCCCACATCAGGCTGTCTGCTCAGCAGGGAGCCTGCTTCCTCCTCTCTCTGTCTGCCTCTCTGCCTCCTTGTGATCTCTGTCTGTCAAATAAATAAATAAAATATTTTAAAAAAAAAAGAAACATCATCAGAGTCAAAAATCTTCAGAGTCTAAAGCTGTAATTTATATATGTTTATTTATTATATGTATTTATATCATATGTATGCATATTTATATTTTATACATCATTAAGTGTATTACATGTTTTATAACATAAAATAAGATTATCATGTTATTATATATAATATACATTGACCATAAAACAGATTAAATGTTTTTTATCTTCCTTAATAATCCAGAATAATGACAGAACTTGTCTAGTAAAACCAATGCAACAAGACATACTTCATATTAACCATCATTAAGAATATAGATGCAAAACTTCTGGATAAAACCTATAGGATTTTAATATTTTTAAAGGAATGCTAAAATGTGATCAGTTTTCCTTGTTTTGGAAATGCAGGGTTAATTAAATATTGGAAAGACTTATAATTCATCACATCACAAAACTCTGCATTTTGTGAAACAGATGATTTTTCTAAGAAAAAGTAAAAATTACCAAAAACCAGAAATGAAGACTGGGTTAATATATCTCATTATTCCCTTCATGTAAGTTCCATGGGTCAGGACGGAATAGCAGACATCCTGCAAACACTCAGTATGTGCTTGTGGAATGAGTTAATAAGTAAATGAATAAAAAAATTAATGAAAAATTACTAAAGAAATACTGCATGTAGACATTTCTTTAAAGTTAATAGCCTTGAGACAAAAGTATTTTAAAAATTGTTTTCCTTAATTAATTTCACAATCTAGTTCACTCTTTTCAAGTTCCTACTGTCAATTAGTTTTTATTATTCACTCCTTTTGTTCATATGGATTCTAATTATGAGGGAAAGAACACAATGGCATATATTCTGTTCAGGTTTATAATAATCCTTTTCCTTCCTATATTTAAGAATAAAATTATAGGGGCGCCTGGGTGGCTCAGTCATTTACTATCTGCTCTTGGATCAGGTCATGGTCCCAGGTCCTGGGATCGAGCCCCGCATAGGGCTTCCTTGTTCAGCGGGCAGCCTGCTTCTCCCCACTGCTTGTGCTCTCTCTGTCAAATAACTAAATAAAATATTTTTAAAAAGAATAAAATTATAGCTTTCTAGTATTCAACATGTACCAACTTTAAAAATAAATAAGTCAAGCAGAGAAAGACAACTATCATATGATCTCCCTGATATGAGGAAGTGGTGATGCAACATGGAGGCTTAAGTGGGTAGAAGAAGAATAAATGAAACAAGATGGGATTGGGAGGGAGACAAACCATAAGTGACTCTTAATCTCACGAAACAAACTGAGGGTTGCCGGGGGGAGGGGGTTTGGGAGAAGGGGGTGGGATTATGGACATTGGGGAGGGTATGTGATTTGGTGAGTGCTGTGAAGTGTGTAAACCTGGTGATTCACAGACCTGTACCCCTGGGGATAAAAATATATGTTTATAAAAAATAAAAAATTATATAAAAAAAAAAAATAAATAAATAAATAAATAAATAAATAATGTATTCCAATGTCTATATTTGTGTTTAAAAATATTTTCCTAGCATTTAAAAAAAATGGTTCATGAAAAAATGACATATCATTAATCATTAAAAATATTCTTAGGGGGCTCAGTGGGTTAAAGTCTCTGCCTTTCGGTTCAGTCATGATCTCAGCATCCTGGGATCCAGCCTCCGCATCAGGCTCTCTGCTCAGTAGGGAGCCTGCTTCCCTCCTCCCTCTGTCTGCCTCTCTGCCTACCTGTGATCTCTGTCTGTCAAATAAATAAATAAAATATTTTTTAAAAAGGAAAAATATTCTTAGGAATGATCCAAGATTAATAAATGTTCTATAAAATTTGATGCTTCAACAGAGGGTATGAAATTCTAGTGCACTTTATTGCTACTAATACTGTAAATGGACATGCTATTTCAAACTAATTGCAAGCATGTGAGAAGATATATATTTGCTACTTAAAAGATTCAGTCTTAAAACAACAACAACAAAGAAAGATTCAGTCTTATGGTTTGTATGTACCACCTTCAGGGACAATAAGTATCTTGGTTAAATATCTGCCTCTTTAAAATGTCAGATGTCAGTAACCTCCTAATGCTGTATTTATTCCATCCTCATCACCAGAAGTAATTATTTGTAGTTTTCTTGTGCATCTTCATTGATTTTTAAAAATGTGTTTCTATTTCTATATAGAGATAACACTTGGAAGTATAAGATATTATTGTTCTGTTATTTCACTTATAAAAATATTATCTTCTTTTTAACGTAAATAACAAGGTTTTAAGGGAAATATATTTTAAAATAGAAATTCAGCAACCTGTGTTTTTTCAATCAACACATTTTGTCAGAGAATGTTCTCTCCCAGGAGAATGAGATGCTCCATTCTCTGCAGTATCTATTATTTTTAAAACAGCTCTCTGCACAAATTCATTAGATTTTCCAGTCCCTCAGCTAAGAAAATATATTTCTTACTAAATAATTTGAATTTATAACAGCGTTTGCTATTGCACTCTAAAATCAAAGTGATACTTGCTGTGCTTACTTTTAAGAAACATCTCATTTTGAATACTCAGTGTATTAATTGCTGAAAGATAGTTTTAATAACACTAATCATCTTTCATTGATTATGTACTATTTTCCAGGCATTATAGAATGTGGATATGTATAATTTTATTTAATAATTCGCAAGAAGCCGAGACATAAAAAAAAATAATAAAACTACTCTGATATCAATATTGTAGAGAAAGCTCAGGTTTGAAGATATTACAGGACTCTCTCATGGTCTTGGAGCTCCTGAGCTATACAGGAGGTTCTAAGTTCAGGACTCCTGATCCAAGGTCCCTGTGCTTAAATATCACCCTATTTGTCTCAAATGTTGCATTCTCACCTTATTTTCTGAAAAACTTCATAGAATTTTTCTTTTTAAATTACTGTTTTGTCTTAATAAAAGTGTCGGACTTGCTTGAAGCATGTGCTTGTGCAGAGCTCCAGGCTTCTAGAACATTATTATTTAGTATTTCTCAGTCCTAAAAACAGAATATCACCATAGTAGTTTCCATGTATTACCTGTTAATGGAACCTTAAGTCATCTACAGACATGAGTCATTTCTTCTGATATATTAGATTTGATATGTGATTTATTTTGATATGTCATACAAACTAGGCTTTGTTGAAAAGCCTGTAGTGATATTCTTTTTCTTTATTTACTTATTTATTTATTTAATTTAATTAATATTTTAAAAAGATTTTATTTATTTATTTGACAGAAAGAGAAATCACAAGTAAGTGGAGAGGCAGGCAGAGAGAGAGAGGATGAAGCAGGCTCACTGTGGAGCAGACAGCCAGATGTGGGGCTTGATCCCCAAACCCCGGGATCATGACCTGAGCCGGAGGCAGAGGCTTCAACCCACTGACCCACCCAGGTGCCCCTATTTATTTTTTTATTAACATAAAATGTGTTATTTGTTTCAGAGGTGAAGGTTTGTGAATCATCAGTCTTACGCAATTCACAGCACTCACCACAGTACATACCCTCCCCAATGTCCATCATCCAGCTACCCTAACACCTCTTCCACAATCAGTCCCCAGCAGCCCTCAGTTTGCTTCCTGAGATTAAGAGTCTCTTATGGTTTGTTTCAATATTCTTTAATAGAGATTAATATGTACGATCACAAGAGAATGAAAATGTAAGAGCGGCATGCAAAGCAGTATATGGCCATCAGTAGCTTTTAATAACCAATTAATACTCAAAGGAGAGCAATCTTATAATAATCGTTTATGGGATTGATTAGCATGTAATAGATTAGATTGAGATTCAGGCATGAACTTGGAAAATCATTAAATAAATGGATCCGACCATGAAGTTCAACTTACCTATCATGGACAGAATTGGTTAGCACCATACAGAGTAACAGCACAATGGTCAAATGCACAAAGAGTTCCAGTTTCCAGATCCTTAGTGACGTACAGAGAGCAAATTGACAATTAACCCAATTTGCTTTCAGTTTTCAAAAGATAATTGGCAACAGAGAAATACATCTTTGGATTCTTTTCCTATATCTCCTAAGGCTGTGTTTCTCTATTCCAGCTCCTATTTGCCAATACTTTATTATGAAAATTTTCAAACATACAGAAAATGGGATAGAATTTTACAGAAAATATCCATACACCTGCCACCTAGACACTGACATTACACTTGTCCAATACTCGCTTTCTTTGTCTTTCTACTCCTCTACCTGACAATCGTCACTTCTTAATTGTGGATGCCACTCAAAGTAGATTATAGCATCAGCCTACTTTCCCCCATACTTCAACACATGATATATTCTTATGTGAGAATAATAGAAAATTCTATTTTGTTTACTTTTGTTTCTTTGGGAAGTAAGGCCTTAAAAAAAAAAAAAAGTCGTCTTTGGAATTGTTATCTATTCATCCCTTTACATTAATGCAGCTCTGCCACTGTCATGATTTATAAGTAATAAGGCTTGTAAAAGGAAATGACTGTTGTTGTTTCTGGCCATGCATATCATGTCTAAATTAAAAACACGGTTGTAAACTGGAGATGCTGTCACCTTTGCAGCAGCTCGGCAGGCAAATTTAATTCATAAATCCTTCAGCAGTGCAGCCTAAGACCTCATCTCAAAACACGCATATCCTCATCATAGAAAACTTCTAATTACCTTCTTCAACTGCAAGTGAGATGTTTAGGGCAGCAGACAGAAGTATACATCAGGGGTCTGCAAGGTCATTGTGGCAACTTTTTGGGAACAGCACAGAGGTCTGATGAAGATCTCAGATACTTTGGGTTTTGATCCAAGAGACTTTCCAGAAGGCAGTTAAATGAAGCATTGTTAACCATGCCAAACTGAAATTATTTCTGTCTAAAAAAGACTTCATTTGAACTAATAAGATCATGCTTTTGTATGGACTTTGAACTTTCATTTTGAGCAAACTTATTCTTGTTGTCTGGGTTTCTCATTTCTGCATTTAATCAGTGTTCCAACCTTATTAATACAGTTTTTATTTTTGCTAGCTTTTTACCCTCTCATTCCGCAATTTCTACTGACAGTATTTAAAAATACCGTGACAATGCCATTCATTAATTTATAAAAAGATTACCAGCTCCTTGTACAAATCAATATGATGGCCACGGAGGAGACACAAATAAACTGCACTTGAGGGCTTCATAGTTTTTAAAGTGAATACATAAGCAGTAATATAAAATAAAATCTTGAGTTAAAACTAATCCTGGCAATAATTAGCAACTGGGCATTATGAGTAATAAATGCCTGCATATAGAAAATTTTATTCTTCTTGATTAGTAAGAATGACTTTTAAAAAAATTCAGTATTCATATTTGCAAAACAACAAAATGTGTCCTCAGTTTCCTTTGTTTTGCCTTTTAGAAACTTTCTCACTACTTATAAAATAGTGATATGATAAAAGAAAAATGGTGTGATAAGAGTGTAATAAAATAATGTAATAAATAGTAAATAACAAAATAGTAACAACAATAATTTCTTTACAACAATAATAATGACTTTGTACATTGGCCTAGGGAAGGTGGCATACACACTAGGTAGGTAGACCACTAATTTGACTCTGGGATTCCTGGTTTGTGGAAAATGAGTAAAGATTAGGGATGTGATTTCTAGTATTTGTGATTCAAGAAAACCATTCTGGCTGAATAAGAGACTAAGTTACAATTTCAGTGTCACTGAACAACATCTCCCATAAATTCTCAAAAATACAAATGGTAAAATTAGTTAATTATTAAGTAATAATTAATTTAACAACAAATTAGTTAACATAAGGTCAACATCATTTCATAAATAAATATAAGCATCATAGAGCTGTTCTTTTAAAAACCTCTCACATTTGGCACATGACAACAATTATGTTTCAATAAAATCAGTTCTATGTTGGATCAAACAATATGGTTGAAATTGATAGTTTTCTGATTACATGGATAAACCCAAGTATATATTTTGAATATCCAACTAAATGGATACATTGCAAATTCTTCAATAAATTATCTGTAATTTAAATTAAATCTGAGTTCACATGAACCTCATATCACCATGGTGTTACAATTATAGAAAGATCAATGCAAAACCATAGGAGATGAAAAAAAAATACTAAAGTCTCCTGAAAAACATTAAAATAAATGCAAATTATAATACCCGGTCCTACTTTTTAAGGTCTCCTTTTCTCCCAGGTGCATGCTAAAGTATTCTAGAAATTCTTGGTTTCCATTCCTCACAATTTTATCATCTATCTTCACTCCCTCATACACATCACCAGTAATAATATCTTCGAGACCTTGCAAGCCCCCAAGATTTCTCCCACCCAGTGCTAAAACTGCTAAACATCAATGAATTCCGGTAACATATGATAACTATGATAATGTTCTTTATCTTGATCCCTGATAGTCCCTGGTCTGTAAATGTTTTTCAGGATACCAATAATAATCATCCTGTACCCACACAGAGAGCTTCCAAAGTCTGTATGATCAAAAGTCCCATTACAAAATTCACTTCCAAGAAAATCTAGTTTCTGCCTACTGGGTAAGTCTGCAACCTTGGCATACTCCCACGCTTTGAAGGGATAGCTGCCATTTTCTAATAAATAACATCCTCAGCATGGTTGTAACAGAACAGAAACACAAGATTCTTCTGGAGAACTAACTATGCCTCTCAGAGCTAGGTTCCAGCTGGCTAAGTCTGGAACCATGGCTGTGCTCCTTACCGAAGTGATTGTTACAGCGATGTACAAGTAAAATATTTGCTAACCTATGAAAAAGAGAAACGTTATGGTCATATGTCAACCGCATTCTACTCATGTGTTACCATGTAGGATGTGTACGTATGAATAAAGGCATGGGCCCTTAATAAAAACACATACACACACATACACACAGACACACACAGACTTTAGACTGACTTCAAAAGTCCACATGTAGCTCAATGTACATTTCCAATTTGAAAAGTCATGAGAGTTTTCAGACTTCCTAATTTATTGTCCTTATCTAATACCATAAAAGTCTGATTCTCCACTTGAAATATCAATTATAAAGTGTATATTATCTCTCAAAATGCAGGTTTGATGTCAATGCATTGCTATAATGTCATACTGACTTTGTAATTGATTTCAAGAATCCCAATATCTCATGTGTAATTGCTCTTCATGTCTTTACAATTTGAATCCAATTGTCAAGCTGCTATAGTGGAAATTAACTTTCTGTTCAGGTCAAAGGTGACAATTTTTTATCAAAAGCACAATGAGGTATTTGTAAGGTGCAACTTACACTTAAATCTTAAAAGATGGGTTACAAAATGAATCACATATGAGCTTTCATAAAAGTAATAGTCCAGTCAAATAAGGATTGCAGTTTTTATTGGCATCTCTTAAACACATTAAAAGTCAGTTGGTTCATAATGTACAACCTACTTCTGTAACTGTGGTTTCCTTTCCTTTAATTCTCTCCCTTCCTAGAGCCACTCCATTCTCACACTGGGCCTTTCCATCTTCCTTCGCATCACACAGATAAAAAACAAAAATAAGAGCAAAAATCATAAACACGAGAAAACTCCACCATTCTTTACCTCCTTGGGAATGGCAGCATCAGGAGAGGGACGCCAGGCCATTCTTGGCTGGCATAGTTCTCTTTTGCTTTAATTCTATTTTTTCATGGTTTTTCTCAGTCTCCAAACACCCTCTATCCCTTCAGTTATCATTTATCACAATCTGGATTTTTAAGGTTATTGAGAAACTTCGAGTTCAAAGTCAATATTCTTGTCAAATAATTGGAATGTTTTAGAGTAACTACAGAGCAATAATGTGTTAGCCGACAGAACAGGCAGAAAATGCTTCCGTGAAAATTAAGACATAAACATTTAATATTTTGTGTGTTGAACTAAAGGATTCAGCCCTGAAAACTTAATATTTTGGTGATATTTGCCTGGGCCCATAAAGGCATAAATGTAGATATGTATGTTACACAACTTTATCTATTTTATCTCTTGTCAAGTAGCATTGAAAAATGATCCTACCTATATAGTAAACACATCTGGCAGAGTGAGAACAAATGCTGTCTCAGGCTAATGGAGAATCTGGTTTGATGGAGGATTACGTCCTGAATGACTCTCTCCAGTTCAGGAAAATAAGTATCCATAAATTTTGTTTCAAGAATGGATAGTTTTGGAGTCCTAGAAATCGCAAATTAAGGAATATTTAGAATAATGAATGTCCAACTCACATATGTTAGGGAATGATGGGGAGTAAATAAATCTGGATTAATTGTACTACATTGACTGAGTCCTCAAGGATAAGAGAAGTAGACAGTGTGGGAGGAAGAGTGATGTAACACACCACCAGAACTATAGCAAAAAATATAAAGCAAAATAAAATAAAATAAATTATTACTGACATCATGTAGTATTGAAATCTGAGAAGTAACAGGGACTCAGCCCTGGAATCAGTCTTCAACTGAGCTGATTCAGAATTATCAACAGGAGCGTCAGTTCATGAGAATGTTGAGGATCTTTCTCCACCCAAAACAAAGCTGAGGTGATGGAGACCATGTCCTGGGAAGGCTCGTCTCACAACAGAAACAGAACTGAATCATGGACCTGAAAATAGTTGTTCACAAGTGAGTTCTGATGCCATCACCAGCAGCACTCATACTTAATTTAACCCAAGCACAAAGGAAAATTGAGAACTAAGAGGATTGAAATTCATAAATAGAAAAGAAAATCCTCTCAAATTTATCACGATAGCTGATTCCTCAGCTTTGCAAGAAGGCAGATATTTCTCAGATGTCATTTCTTAACACACCACTCCTTTAAAATGAAACCTCTAGATATGGTAATCATAGTTCCAGGACACAATGAAAATTTTCTCCCAAGTAAGATGTAGTTCAAAGTAATGGTCTCTTGACAACAATAGAGGTGAAAAGTTGCCTTGGGAAATGTGTGATCATGATTTCTTCCATCAACCCTTTTTCCCTCAGCTACAGCTGAACCTCTAGATAATTAATTTTTAGCAAGCTCAAAATGATGCTTTCACATTGGTTTTGACTGGTTTCTAACCAGTTTCTAAATTCTAAAATCAGTTTCTAACTGATTTTAACTCCCAAGAGGAATTTTATATGGTGGATGTAGGAACCTTTTCATTTTATGTATGTATTATTACTACTTTGGAGTCTTTAAAAGCATGAGATATTGAAGAATCTTATTATTGAAATAATAGAACTGCTAGGGCCCTGTGTGCATGGCAGTTATTTCGGTGTAAGACAGTCTAGGCTGTCTGAAAGAAACAAACCTACCTAGACACTGAGAACCCCTCCACACTGTTCTAACCACATTAAACTCTGAGGATGATTACTTTTAGACATTATTTCCTTTGGTCTTTAATTCACAAGGTAAGTAGTTTTACTTTGTACTTTAACTTCTGTATATTTCAATTTAAGACTTACGATGATGATGATGATCATGATTTTAACTCCCAAGAGGAATTTTATATCTAATTTCAACTTGACAATTTGATCACAGGAGGGAAATTTTTAATCAAATTCAGGACATCTGAATGTTCATCTTTTATTATTGAACTATTTAGATATTAACATTGAATCTCATCGTAGATTCTCTTTAAGTTAGGTTGGACAATGGGGCTCAGAAAAGTATTTAGACTTCATTACAGAGTAACATTGGATTAATTTAACCATGCATTTCCGGTTCCATTCAGAGCTTTCTGGTATAAAAAAAGGCTATCCAGCCTTCTTGATGCAAGGAGGCTTCTAAAGGAGAAGTGATTGACACTAAAGGGATAAAATCACAAGGAGAAACCAAAATTCTTTTGATAAAATGCTCAGTCCTCCATGGGATAGTTATAGTCCACTTAGCCATAATATTAAAGTTTATAAACATTGAGTTGAACACAGCAATAAAATGTTTTTTGCTTGCTTAGTAGGAGAGATGTTTCTTGTCCATCTCTGATAGTTGTTTTCTCTCTTTTTTCCCTCCCCAGGAAGGAGGGAATTCTACAGGTATTACATACCTCTTATGGATTGAATTATATACCCACAAATTCATGTTGAAGCTCTAATCCTCAGTGTTAATATATTTAGAGATAAATTCCTTAAGGAGGCAAATAAATTTAAACAGAGTCATAAGGGGGAGCTCTAATCTGATGGGCTTGATATCCTTATAAGACTAGGAAGAGATTTAAAAAAAAAGAAAAAGAATGGGAAGAGATGTTACAGAAATATCCCTCTCCCACCGCACCCCCTCCAAAAAAAAAAAAAAAAAAAAACCCACACAAACGAAGGAAAGACCAGGTGAGGACAAAAAAATAAGTGTCAAGTAGAGAGAACTCATCAGAAACCAACGCTAATGACTCTGAATTTCTGGCCTCCAGAACTATGAGAAAATAAATTTATGTTATTTAAGCCATACAGTGTGTGGTATTCTACTATGACAGCCAAGAAAACAATACTGATCTGTTTATCTGTGTTTCTTCAAAGACCTTAACAATGGGCTGAGCAAATGCTAACTAATACGAACTCTCAGGGTTTCTATCCAAAGCACTAAAAATGAACTATAAAGTTATAGTATTTATACCTTATTGACAAGAATGTGTCAATATTTTAATTGACAAAAAAAGACTATCTCCTACCTCTGAATGAAATCAACTTTGACAATGCGTGTGTGTGTGTGTGTGTGTTATTGCTTAAATCTCTGTGATATGAGGCTATTTAGAATTGTATGGTTTTAGAAATCAAATGAACAAGTTTACTAGTTTGAAAGGTCCACAGTGACTTGCACCTGTTGATTATTTTAATCTTCTTTAAAATACTACCTCACCTAATGTAAAGTTTGGATTTGGGGTGGTTTATATGTCAGCATAAGTATCAATTGTAACATGTGTACTATTCTAGTGGAGGATGTTGATAATGGGGGAGGCTAAGCGTTTGGGGGGAAGGAGGTATCTATATGAAAAGTCTCTGTACCTTCTGCTCAATTTTGCTGCGAACCTAAAACTTCTCTGGAAATTTTTTTGAAAAAGAAAAAAAATAAAGAAAATAAAAAGAAAATAAACTACCCCCAAATCTTACTGGACTCACACAATGAAATGTATATTTCATGCTCAAAAATTTTAGATTGTCTCCAAGGACAATCACTGTCTTTCAGGCAGTGATTCAGTGATCCTTAAGGTTTTGATTTTGTGACTGTATCACCTCAACAAAGAGATTCTATTTCAATTACCACAGCATGGCAAGAGGAATTTGGAAGTTCTCTCACAATAAGTTAATGCTTTGGTCCATACATGCGATATATAACTTTAAGTTGGAAACTATAGGCAAGAACTAGCCAAAATGATCCCACCTCTCAGGAGAGAAAAAGAAGATAGAGTAAGCAACTGAAATTATTTATTTTGTCACCCCATTGGTTGAATAACTATTTTCTGTTCCAAGTTAATAAGCTCAAACTGTAGATCGAATGGCATTTATATAATCTTGAAACTATAGTTGTCTGATGATCGCTCTCTAAGTGTCTTTCCTCCAAAATTTACTAAAATATATAGTGTTGGGCCCTCTTTTATTCAGTTTTAAAACTGTATACCTATATCTTTAAGTTTATACAAAACTCATCCTACTGGGCTATGTCACATGTCACACAATGCCACAAATTCATGAATCATTAGGAAGAAGTGTTTCTAATTACATCTATAGAAAGTCCCTGGAAAATGCTTGAGCCTGAAGCAAGTATACAATTTTCACATACCCTTTTTTGTTTGTTTGTTTGTTGTTTTTGTTTTGCTTTAGAGAGGGAGAATGGGTGCATGGGGTGGGTGGGGAGAGCAGAGGGAGAAGAGAGAGTGAGAGAGAGAGAGAGAGAGAATCTTAGTAGGCTCCACTCTTCACCTGGAGCCCTACCATGGACTGCATCTCAGGACCTGAGGTCATGACCTGAGCCAAAATCAAGAGTAAGAGGCTTAACCTACTGTGCCACCCATGCCCCTTCACATACCTCTTAATAAGAAATGTCCATTCATTTGCCAACTGCTACTGTGGTCAGCTCTGTACCTTAAACTGCATAGGATGATAGGGAATTTCTAATTGCTATGATGCTTTTTCTCACTATGAACTTTGGTGACAATTTCCCTAATTTAGTCCACTGCTTCCAACTTAAGATGTGCAAAGTACTAAATCAATATTTTAATTTAGTTTAAGTAGCCCTGTGTATTTTAAAGTCTAAAGACAGGCTTTCTGTCCATTCTAGATTCACTTATATCTTGAATGTGACTAAATTAAATAAACATTATTATCTAGGATTAGGCTCAAATTTGTTTTATAGAAAACTAAAGTCTCATATATTTACATGCACAACATTTCATTCTTTCACATAAAAGTCATTGGAGGGAGGTATTCTAGGGCACGTATGCAGATTTCAAAAATTTTTTTAGTCATTTTGGAAATTCCAGTTATCCTTACTTTTTTCCTTAAATAGTGAACTCCACCTACATGGACCAAGACAGAAATGGTAGTTGAAGCCCTGATGTCTGCATTTTTGGAGATAAAGATGAGAAGGACTCACCCTCTCCTTTTTTAAAGAAACATAACATTGATTACAACATAGTCATATGGATATAATGAATAGTCCAATGAGTAGTACATCTACAAAATGGATCCACAAAATGATTTTTTTTGTTTTTGTTCCAGTTGGACTGACAATGGTTTAGGCATCTTCTTTTGAACCAGAGGCTGAGCTGCAAAGTGAACTGTCACTTAAATCTGGTGACCATTAATCAACAACAAAAGTCGTACTTATCCTTTCACATCCTTCAAATACTTAACCGTATTTCCTCATATTCACTGGAAGTGTTCGGTGGTTTCTCTTCCATGCTTTGTGCTTCTTCTGTTTTTTGCATTTTCTGCATCATATTATTGTTTACTTACTTTTATGTCTCCACAACTAGATTGTGAGTTCTTTGAAGACAAGGATTTTAACTTATTATTTTGGAATTCCCTATACCAAGTGGAGAGTATAATGGATAGAAACTATCATTTAAATATTTATACAATGATTTAAAAACGCAGCTAGGTAAACTCTTCATTTCTTTCATTGAGTACCATTAAGAATTTTAAATTTAACTTGCCAATATTCACTGTTACGATAATGGTATGTTTACTACTTTACAATATTTTTTCTATATCCCTTTAACACATTTTAAAAACTAAATTTTATTTTTGTTCATGATATCAGTCTAAATCATTACCATTATTTTCAAGTTTAGTAGCCTGATTCTTTTTCATTTGTGAGGCAGAAGGTCCAAGCATAACCAGGAATATAAATGACGTGAATTAAACTCTAGTCTGATAGTTCACAAACTTTACTTTAGTTTTTTTTTTTTTGTATCATTAATATGTATAGTAAAAATGTGGTTTTTTCATAGTTAACTGGAGAGAGAAGGAACTGCTTGAAATTATTTACAGAGTAAACCCTTACACTGTTAGCTGATCTGATAGAGGGAAAAGTTGAATAAAGAAAATTAATATTTCATATTTGGTGCATATTGTGAGAAAACTTCTAGAAAAAATGCATCAGAATAAATGGAAAATATTTTCAAAACAAGAATGTATTTTAAAATTTACACTAAATTTATATAATGACAGTGAATAAAATATTATAACTTTATTTGGGTAAATAACTGAAAAAGGCAAGGAATAAGCTCATGTACAATGCTTTAACACACATATTGCTATTCTACTCACCTGTATCTGTGAGCAGCTCTCCATTTTTCCACTTCTAAACTACCTGAATACCATGCTGTTGCTGGGATAATTCTTGAAACTTCATACATCCTATCATCATGAGTTGAAATAAATCTAATAAAAATCTTTAAAATATCTCATCTGTCTCAAAAAAAAAGAAGTTATTATTTCAATTGGATTTAAATAGAAAAATTTCACCATTCTATGTTAATTATTATTTAGTTTATGTTTTTATAGACCTGTGTAGAAAAAGCATCATAACTTTCTAGTTTGTTATAATTGTAAAGTATATTAAATAGATGATGTTGAGCAGATAATTTTAATAAAAGCACAGATATTAATTTTCTGAGTCTCTTCATAAAAGTAGAGCAACTATAAGATGGGATAGCTGATAAAGACAGGAGATCCCTAAGATAGCCATCTGGAATATACTGGAAGCTTTAAGTCAAATTTAGAAATAACAGTTGACACTGGAAGGGGTTTTATACCAGTGAAAAGGAGTTGAATGGAAGAGGACAATTGTACATATCTCAAGGGACTGGTAGAGATTAGCACTTTGGAACCCTTTCAGACAGGGAGCCCTGCAAAACAGGACACCAAACTCAGGAGAATTTTCTGGGAATGGAGTGAAAATGTGAGGAATAATTGAGAAAAAGAAAGATAAAGTCCACACAAAAGTGATTGTAAGGAACATTACCAGGAAATCCCAGAAATTTAGCTTTCATAATTTAAACACCAAATACACACACACACACACACACACACACACACACACACAGTCACACCTGAAAGAGAAGTGGAAGCTCTGTGAGCTTAGAAAATACTATAAGTTATACATATTTCAGAAAGTTCAGATAAACTGATCTGATAAAAATAAATCAATCAATAAAATAAAATCAATAAAAAGTATAAGAAAAAAATAATAACATGCAAAATAACATGACTACACACAATGAAAACTTGTCATAGTTATGCCCACAGAAAAAAATGTGCATTTAATTATAATGCAAAGAAAAAGATTAATAAAATACTACAAAACACAAAATAACAACATAAGTCAATTTTAAAAAACTCAGAAATAAATTAATAAAATTCAGGAATTAATTTTAGAAATATAGGAAAAATAATAATTTCATCAAAGAACCCTAAACTTGAAATAACCCAAGAGCAAGTAAGTGCAATAGTAGTGCCTTACCCTATTTATTTATTTTTGAGAGAAAGAGCACACCCATGGGAGGAGAGGCAGAGGGAAATTGAAAGAGAATTCTCAAGCAGACTCCCCTCTGAGCTCAGTGACCACTGCAGGGCTTGATCTCAGTACCCTGAGATCATGACCTAAATCAAAATCAAGAGTCTGCCCCTCAACCAACTGAGGCACCTAGGTGCCCCATGAAATCACTGTACTTTAAATTAAAAAAAAAAAAAAATTCCTCTGGACATACAGGCAAAAGTTTCAAGGGGAAAAAATAAATTATCCTCAGATTTTTTTAAGCACTTTAGGATTTTAATTTAAAAATAAATTATCCTCAGATTTTTTTTATCTTTAGAAAAGATAAAATGGAATAATGTTATTAGTGTACCAAGAAAAGAAGATTTAAGCAAAGAAGTTCATATCCATCAAAGCCGATAATCAAGAAAAAATATGGAGTCAGACTATTAACAGCAAACAATTCTGAAGTATATTTTTAACATGAACTTTTCTTGAACTATCCACTTAAAGGTAGACTTCAGACATGAATATAAATACTGGTGGTAAGTTTTAAACATATAATGACTTATAGAACTAAGACTAAATGGAATTTAAAAGGGAGAAATTATGGAGCACAATGGTACATATAGAGTCAGTGTACTTATAGTAACATTATAAAACATAGAAGGAAAGAAGAGAAGAGAATAAGCATTTTTAAAAATTACTTTATCAGTGGTTATGCAGGTAGTGGCATTGATTTTGTTAATGTTAGTCTTAAGTGATTATGTGTGTAATGTAGGTAAAGAATTAATTATGATGCTTTCTATCATTTCCTGTGTCCTTGAAAACCAGTTATCTCAGTATAGAAGAAAAGAAATACAGATGTAATCTAGATAATACTAACTAAATCCTTGTTGTACTGAATTTAAATTGGAAGTATCAATATGAATGCATGAGAAATTTTATCTCTAAAAATTTTTGAAAAGTTTATATATAGATATTAAATATACAGAGGCACATATTTTTATGTTCTGTCCACTACAGAACATGGTCATTAGCTTAAAACTAATGACCAACTCAGTAACAATTAGCATATCTGGTGACTAAATTATAGTTTTAAAATGGTATATCTTTATAAAAGATATTCTGAAGGGGAGGCAAATGGGGTTTGGAATGTGAAAAAAATTCAAGATAAAACTGGAATATCTTATGATCAAAATGATAGAGAAGACATTAAAGAAAATTGCTGAGGTCATGTCAAAAGTTCTTCTGAGCCAAATTGTTTGGCTCACTGGCCAAATTGAGACAATTTTCATTATAAATATAATACTTAAAATAATAAATAAATGTAAATCCATAAGTTCATAATTAAATCATATAAAAGAAACGTAATGGTTGAAATTTGGAAAATTATAAAGAAGCAATCTATTATCTTGATAATTGGGTAAAGGGAGTGAATGAAATAACCATTTTTTCTGAATTTCCTGTATGAATTATATCAATGCATGTACAAATTACAGAAGTGTTTTATTCAGAAAAAAATCCAATGAATAAATTTAAAAGGAGAGATATTCAAAATATCACTAGTTTGCAATTTTCAATCAATAAATGGATATAGGCAACCAAAGAAAGGCAGGAAGGAAAGAACAGATACTATATTCTTCCTAATAAAATGACATAACACTAAGTATAACTTTAGCAAAAAAAAAAAAAAATGAACGTATGTCTGGTTAAGACTCTAGCTTTAGCTTCCAAGTTGCAGGAAATATGACAACAGAGTATATAATTGATTTTTACTTTTAATGGGCAATTGACAAAATTTAACCTACAGAAAAATCTACAAGTTAACTATCACAGATTCTACTACAGGAATACACACACACACACACATATGAAAAAAGATGGGGGGAAAATCTATAATTGAGATAGATTTTTAAAATTGACCAACTGGCAAATTATTTTGTGGATTGCAATAACTGATTGAAAAGTTTATATAGAAAGGCAAATGACCCAGAATAGCCAATACAATATTGAAGGAGAACAAAGTGAGATTTCACACTACGCAAAATCTCAAAACTTACTATAAAACTATCAGAATCAAGACAGTGTAGTATTGGCAAAAGAACAGACCTATAGGTCAATGAAACGGAACAGACAGCCCAGAAATACACCCACATCAATATAGTTAACTGATCTTTGACAAAGGAGTAAAGGCAATGCAGTAGAGCAAAGTTAGCTATCTCTAACAAATGGCTAAAACATAGAAACAAATGAACCTAGCCATAGATCCTCCACAAAAATTAATTCAAAGTGTATTGTATACCTAAATATAAAATGCAAAATCATAAAACTCTTGGAGGGAAACATAGGAGAAAACTTAGATGACCTTGGTATAACAATGATTTTTTAGATACAACATCAGAAGCATGATCCTTGAAAGAAATAATTGATAAGCTGAACTTCATTAAAATTAAAAGGAAAAACTTGCTCTGGGAAAGAAAAGACAATGTCAAGAGAATAAGAAGAGAAGCCATGGATTGGGAGAAGATTTTGTTTATTTAAAGATCTTATTTATTTTGAGAGAGAGAGAAGGCGGAGAGGAAGAGGGAGAGACGCAGACCCCACTGAGTGTGGGGCCTGAGGCAGGGCTCCATCTCATGACCCTGAGATCATGACCTTGAGTTTATGACCCTGAGATTATAACCTGAGCTGAAATCAAGAGTCAGATGCTTAACTGACTGAGATACCCAGGCACTCCTGGAAGAAAATAGAGACTAAAGCAGCAATGACATACCACTACACACTTATTAAAATGGTCAAAATCCAAAACACTGACAATACCAAATACTGATAAGGATCCACATTCTTATTATTATTCATTGATGGTGGGAATGCAGGTGATATATTTTGGGCAAGTCTGTCAGTTTCTTACAAAGGAAACATACTTTTATTCTTATTATATGATCCAGCAACCATTTGTATGTCTATAATAAATCTACTCATAGATGTCTACAGAAACTTTATTGATAATTACCAGAATGTGGAATAGGTGACTGCATAAATAAGCTGTGATCCATCCCAACAATGAAGTACTTTTCATCACTGAAGAGTAGGAGCTATCAAGACTTAAGAAATGGAGGAACCTTAAATGTATATTATCACTGAGTTGAAAGAAGCCTGATTTCACCTATAAGACACTATGGAAATGTTAAAATTGTGGACAAAGGCCAGTAGTGGCCCAGGAATTGGAGAGAAGGGGTTTTGGATAGTTGAAGCACAGAGGATTTTTAGGGCAATTGGAAAATACTGTTTATGATGCTACAATAAAGGGTACTTATCATCCTGTATTTGCCCAAACCTATAGATCATACAGCACCAAGAATGAACCCTGATGTAAACTGTGGACTTAGGGTGATTATGACATGTCAATGTAGGTGCATGAGTTATAACAAATGTATCAATGGAGGAAGAATTTGATAGTTCTATGAACCCAAAACTACTCTAAAATGTATTTAAAAATAAATTAAAATTAAAAAATATGAGCCAGACTAAATATACATGTGCAGGAATAATCATTTGGGAAACTATAAAGAAAGGGAGACAAGTTATTACTACAAAAATTGGGCATATTGATCATTTTGAAGAGTAGGAGAGAGCTGGCCTGGGGTTGAGGCACTTAGATGGGCTTCTGGCATGGCTGGTAAAGATCAATTTATTGGTACGGGTGTGTGTAGGACATTTTCCTAATAATAGATCACTGACGTATGTCTTGAGGCATGGCGTACAGCAAAATTGGGATGATTTTATTTATTTATTTTAGAGAGAGATAAAGTGAGAGTGAGAGTGGGAAGAGGGGCAGAGGGAGAGAGAATGAAAGAATCTCAAGCAGACTCTGTGCTGAGCATGGATTCTGATGCAGGGCTTGAACTCACAACACTGAGATCATGACTTGAGCCAAAACCAACAGTAGGGGGCTGAACCAGCTGAGCCATCCAGGCGCCCCAGGATGATTTTCTTAAAGTGGACAAAAGGTCAAATTAGAGGAGGTAAGCAAACCAAAAGGAAATCCAAAAGTGACAAGAAACTCCAGAAACTTGGTGATGTTAACAATATAGATGCAAATTAACTACTCATTCTGCTGCATAATTAAAGCTAACAAAAATCATGACTAGCTTCAGTTTTTTTGAATAAAAATTCTAGATGAAAGATGAATGGGTAGTCAGTTCTACTTTATAATGAATTTTATGGTAAGACATATTTTCCCTAACATCTATGGCAGATTTTTTTTTTTAACTATAATGGTTAATAGTTGTATCAATTAGAAAATATTCACAAATGAGTGATGTATTTAATAACAGAATTCCTGGTTTCTGAGATTAACTAAATTCCTTATTTCTGAGGTTAACTGTATTAAGAATGTATGTTTCAAATATGTTTTAAGTTAAATTATAAGATGTAATTATAAGTATACCTCCTTCATTGAATATCTTAGGAAATATTTCCCTTCTGTTTTATGTATTAACGGAAAAAGATAAGAATATATTGAATATGTAGTTCAATATGATCTCGGCTAAAAATGATTCTAAATAAGTAAATGGATTTTATGAAATATTTTTGTATAACAGATGCTAATATTAGCCTAGCCAAGTAGCATTTATGCTCTGTAGAGAGCTAATCAATTTATAGTAATCACTTTGATCCTTATTTAATTTATATGCTAAGTAGATGAACTGAATTAATTATTATTACTAAATAAACTGTTCCTTATTATTAAAATTTTTCTGGCTTTCAGATAGTCATAGATTACATCCAATCCATTGTTTTTAAATAAAGAAATGTAAAGCTTTAAATATGCAATATAAAAATCTAACATATACTGTACCATATATGTCTAACATCTTATGAAATGATCAAAATCATATTATATTAACTCAAGTCCTTTATAGTATTTGTTGTAGAACATTTCTAAGAACTCCAAAATAAATAATACTTTTTATTATAAGTAAAACTAGAAGGATGGTTTTATTAAATAAATTATTTGTCCTATAATAACATGTTATTTTTGGCAGAATGTTTAAGTAGTTTTAGTTCCATTTTATAGTAATCTATGCAAATAGAGAGTGATAATTATAAACATCTGTGTTGATGAAGAAGAGAGCAGGGAACAAACATTCATGGAGTAGCTTTTCACGTGTGCGACTTTCAAAGCAAACTGAAATGTCAAGTGTGCCATGAGTAGTGCCAATTATAATTATCTCAAGTTATATTAAGCATGGTTTTAAACATATGTAGTAGTTATACTAGAATTAATATACCAAATTATTAACAGAGGTTATGACTGGGCAAATTTGGGAGACTTTCCCATTCTTCACTTGATCTTAGCCAAAAGGCCGAGAAGCGATGAGACTTTCCCATTCTTTATCACTACTTTATCAGTTTACATTTGCTTTGAAACCAAGGGTATAAATGAACAACAACAACATAATGAAAGAACTGTAAGGGTTTTCACCAGCATATTTTGCTAGATTGGGAATTTGGGCATAATCTGTATTACTTAGTAGTAAACTTGCATCGGAAGCTGATGAATTTATCTTGATATGCGAAGTTCACTTTTCTTTTTTTTTCTCTGCAACTGCTACTACTGGGTCCCTCTAGGAACTTAAGATTTACCAAATAAAGGTTTACTTATAACTACTAATAGTGGGGTGGGGTCATGATAAACCTTGCCTCCTCTCACCAGAATTTCTTCAGATCCTGTATAAAAGAGATCTTATTTCTGGACACCTATAATAATTAAAGGGCTCAGTAAACAACGCTAACATAATTTGTGTAAGATAGTGTTAACATATTGCATAATTTACGGAAGTGTAACTGAATTCTTATTGTTTGAGTTTTATGTCATGTAATTTTTAAAAATCATCAAAAATACATCATTTACTCTTAGGTACACATTTATTCTCTCACTTTGTTACTTTATTTTCTTAACTATTGAAAATAAGTTAAAATACTAATTTAGCTAAATTCATTGTCATTCAATTACTTGGTTGCCCTATGATGCTAAAGTTTGAGAGGTTTTGATCACACTTTAAATATGGCAATATCACATGAACGTTCCCTGAACATAGGTTTTCTTGACCATATACTCACCACCCTTCATTTTTCTATGTACCTTCTAGGCTTCTTTTCCCAGTAGCCATAAAAGCCATATATTTTTTTTGCACAAGCTGCTTAAGGGTTGCAATAAGTAGAGATTATAAAACATACTGAGACCCTACATGACATTGAAACTCTTCTCTTTTTGCTAGATTTATCATGGAAATTAAAACCTTAGCAGGAAGCCATAGTAAGAACCGAGGCCCAGGTAAAATTGTATTGCACTCAATGGAAAAAACAAACAAACAATCAAAAACAGAATTCTTGCATATAAGTATTTTCATACATTAGGCTTCTCAGTTTCCATCTGGAAATTGGTTAAATACATCAAATTAATTAGTTCTAAAGCCATTGGTTCCACTTTGCTCCTAAACTCAATCCCTACCTGTTTGACCTATCTCAGTAAATGTCAACTATGTTCTTTCAATTACCCAATCCAAAAGATTCATCTTCCATTTATTTTCTCTCACACTTTATGCCCAATCCATCACCAAATCAATTAGCTCTATGTTTAAACCTATATTCAGGACTCCACCACAACAGTATGTCCATTTTAAACCTCGTTCAATCTACAATTCATTTATTAGATAATATTTACTGAGTAACCAAAATATTTCTAATACTGCTCTGTTGTGGATTTACACCAGTTGAAAATCAACAACAAAATCCCTGCCCCCTTGAGTGTTACAAACATGTAATTTTAATCTCAACTGCAATTCCTGAAATAGCCACCAAATAGATCCCATGGGATCCTTTCTCCCATTTACACATTTTCTATACCCTAGCCTTTAAAACAAACAAACAAACAAAAAACTACAACTAGGCACTTAAAAAAAAAAGATTTTATTTATTTATTTGAAAGAGATTGAGAGAGCAAGTGAAAGAAAGAGAGAGAGAGAGCGTGCAAGTGGTGGGGAGGGACAGAGGGAGAGGTAGAAGCAGACCCCCCATGGAGCAGGGACCCCCCCCCCCAAATGCGGGGCTCAAGCCCAGGACCCTTTGGTCATGACCTGAGTGGAAGGTACACGCTTAACTGACTGAGCGACCCACGTACCCCAAAGAGCAGATAAACACTTATTAAAAATCCTTAGATGCCTTCACCTTTCAATAAGAATAAAAAGCTAAAACCCCTGGGTGGCTCAGTCTTTAAGTGTCTACCTTCAACTCAGGGGCTCAGGTCATGATCCCGGGGTCCTGGGATCAAGCCCCGTCTCGAGCTAACTGCTCTGTGGGAAGACTGCTTCTCCCTCTCCTTCCCCCCCTCCCCCTCCTTGTGTTCCTACTCTTCCTATCTCTATCTCTGTCAAATAAATAAAATCTTAAAATAAGAAAAAAAAAAAAAGCCCCATACAATATTCAATGACTCCTGACTCCCAGCCACATCTCAGTCGGAGCATATCTCCTCAGACTGTTCACTCACTCCACTTCTAAATACTGTTTTTTTTTTCTGCTGTTCTTGAACATGCCAAGGACATGCTTACCCCTTGGGCTTAGCATGTGATCTTTGCCTGTTTAAAAATCTCTCTTCCCACGTATTTTCTTAACCTCCGAATCCATAATCATGCTTCTTATGTCATGAAAATAGTCGGCACCTTGGATGTAAATAATTTCCTCTGTTCTCTATTGTCCACCAACTGGATTATAAGGCTCCTAAGGAAAAAGACTGTGATTTTTCACTGCTGTATATGTAGCACCCAAAATAGAAGGTTAAATTACATATTGAATGTGTATATAAATGGATGAGTATATGCAATATTAATTTAGCATTCAAATAAAATATACAACCAAGAAAACTCTTTAGAAATTATACGTGTGCACTTTCTAAAGTATACAACTATTCACATGTTTGTATACCTTCTTTATATTTATGTATTATTTACATTTATAATGTAAAGACGTTTCATATTTATCCCAACTAACAGCATGATATTTCCCTATGATAAATCTTACAAATAGGTTCGGTCACATAAAAAATCATGTTTGAACAATTTACATAGTTTTAAACAATTGTGTGAAGGTTATTAGAAATTACAACTTGGATAGATTAAAAAGTTTTCTAGAATTTTACTTCCTGTTGTTTGAGATTTAGCTATGGATACCTGCTGTCTGATTTGCTATAGCCAAGACATGAATTATATTTACTATGGCCTTCTAGAGGGCTGCAGGATAAGTACTCATCAACTTTTGTATCAATCAAATAAAAATTTCAATAGAAAAAAATGATTGATGAACACCATCAGGACATTCAGTTGATGATAAGGCCAAGAATTTCAAGTAACGTATTTGCAAATTTTGACATTTTTGCCATACATAGAAATAAATGAAGATATAGGAAATGTCGCTTTCATACATGGGGGCAACCCAACTTGGTCAAGACAGAAGTCAAAAACATGAATGTTTCATGGAATTCTATTGCTTCAGTGAAAGGCAGCCATAAACCACACAGCTGAGTTAAGAGATTTCAAGGTGCTTTTTGCGCCTACAAACCATTCCTGCACAATCTAAGTTGTTTGTCATCACCTCCAAAATGGCACTGAGGGCATCAGATCAAGCACAGGAAATAAATGGGCATTCAGAAAGAGATGAATGAATGGATTTAGAAGTCAAAGCACAAGGATGTATGTGACATGATTCCAGATGGGTTCTGTACTCTGACAAGAAAAAGATGAACTTTCAAAGAACCGAGATAATGTTCATTAGGAATATAAACTCTGCCGTGACCAGCTCTGTGTCAAACTGCATTAAAGACTCCTTGCAATCTAGAGTATTTATCCAACTAGGAGTATAACATTTGCTTAGATTTTAAACCTTATGTTTAATACATGATAATCATGGGTAATAAATTTTTCACAAATTATATTTCATTTGACAGCCAGGATGATTTATTAGGTTCGTGAATTCATTTAAAATTCAATACCTTTGGGTGCTGCATCACTGAACTTAATGAGCCAGATTCTCCCACTGAGTAAGTTGCTTTCAGGCTCCTAGGGTCCTATTAAATTAAGTTCTTCAGTACATTAAATGCTTCCCTAGTGTTTTAAAGAGTTAATACATCCTGCAATAGGGAAGTACCATATGAATTAAAAATAAAATTAACATGCCTTTTTTTTCCCATTCAAAGAGTAGTCTCTTTACTTAAAGTCTCATTTCTTTAGATTTATAAGGTTCTTTAATACATAGAAGTATTTCCAGACAAGTGAAATAGATGACTTGTTTTTGTTCTGTCATTCACAGAGAAATTGCTTTACAAACATCATTCCCCTTTCTTTCCATCTTTGCTGTTATTGGTATAACATTGCTTCTGTAATTGTAGAATCAGGTGAATACAAAACTAAGACTGAGTTTTATTTGTTTCCTGGGAACACAGGCCCTTTGGTGACTAGTTGGTCTTTTCTAGTCTCTCCCTTCAGCAGTTTCTATTTGTAAACACTTTGTCCATTAGTGGGAGCAGATGGGTAGTAGTAAGTAATCTCTTTTAGCTCATGTTCATATAATTTTGCTCTAGTACAAAACAGAAATATAGAAATTGACATCAATATACCTTAAATATCATACTGCTTAAACATTATTACACATAGGAAGAAATACAACTACATGAGTTACAGTTAATGTAATTTATCTGGTAAGAAATATTTATTCACACAATAAAGGACCTTAAGAAATAAGGAGTGAAGAAATAAGCAAGAAAGCTCTCCTAATTACAACATATTTAACAAATACAAGCACACATATGAATAATTCTTTAAATAGAGTTAAAAACATATGGTGCATACTTTATGGCAATTAGGGAAAAAGCAGAAATGTAATATGAAATCATTTACTGTAAATAATAGGGCTATCATACCATCCTACAAAGGCATATGCTATATATAAATTCTTGAAAATTAGTGAGATGCTCTGAATTATAAATAATATATTCTCTTCAGAAAATTATTCCAACCCTGTCTCAGCTGTGTGTTTCTTATATTCATTTATTGATGGAAGGAATAGTCTTCACAATTAGTATTTTTTTCTTGCAAGTTAGTGTGATCATATGATTTTCCTTTCTAATTTCTCCCTTTCTCTCTAATCCACATTAACTACTTTGATATTTTGTGTTCCAGTTTAAAGTTTATTTTCTTAGAGGCCTTTCTGGTCCCCTAAACTGATAAAACCATGGTTCTATGTTCCTTTAATGCCAGTGAATGATAATATTCATCATACTTTATGGTAGTTACATGTTTAGAAAGATGTTTCCACTCTATGATTTACACGAAAGCAGGAATATTAGCACATAATGTCTTTTTTATTAATACCATAGAGTGAGAGGCACCTGGGTGGTTAAGTTGATTAAGTGTCTGCCTTCAGCTCAGGTCATGATTTAGGTCCTGGGACTGAGTCCCACATTGGGCTTCCCGTTCAGCAGGGAGCCTGCTTCTCCCTTTCCCTTTGCTCCTATCCCCTGGTCATGCTCTCTCCCTCTGACAAATAAATAAATAAGATCTTAAAAACATACCATAGAGCTGAATAATTAAACTTTTCATAATAAACATGCTTTTGAATGTAAACTTCTATAATGTCAAACAGGAGAATTAGCAAATTATCCAATATTTAAATGTTTAACTTAAAAAAAAAATAACAGATTGCTTTTCCTTAGATTCCTTTTTGCTCTCTATCAATATTAGAATGTGGGCAAGTGGGGGCGCCTGGGTGGCTCAGTGGGTTAAGCCTCTGCCTTCGGCTCAAGTCATGGTCTCAGGGTTCTGGGATGGAGCCCCACATCAGCAGGGAGCCTGCTTCCCTTCCTCTCTCTCTCTCTGCCTCTCTGCCTACTTGTGATTTCTGCCTGTCAAATAAATAAATAAAACCTTTAAAAAAAAAAAAAAAAGAATGTGGGCAAGTGCTGTAGGTCTTTGGCTAATATTCAGTAAGCTAAAAATATTTTATTAACAGGCATTGCTGATTTTTATGTATTTTAAATTTTAAAATTCACTTTATTGTTATGGTTTTCTTTATAAAAGAATGTTTGTTCACTGCATTGTCTCCTTGGTTGTCTCGGAATCAGGTTGTGGGCAGCCCTGGGTGATCCAGATGTCCGGTGGCTGGGACAATGGGGAGACCTTCTTCCAAGGAGGGGATTCATACAGTGTCCCAGTCTGCCATCAAGGAAAATTTGGAGGCAGCAGGCCTTTTGGAACACAAACTACCTTGTTATATACATACAATAAGTTTTCTATTTCTCAAAAAATGAATAAATAAATAAATAAATAAAAATTAAAAAGCGAATAACTGGAACGCCTGGGTGGCTCAGCGGGTTAAGCCTCTGCCTTCGGCTCAGGTCATGGTCTCAGGGTCCTGGGATCGAGCTCCACATCAGGCTCTCTGCTCAGCGGAAGCCTGCTTCCCCGAAACCCCCCACCTGCCTCTCTGTCTACTTGTGATCTCTCTCTCTGTGTCAAATAAATAAATAAAATCTTAAAAAAAAAAAGCGAATTACCAAATGAAATGAAAAGCAATACCATATAATATCAGTGCTGAGAAATAACTGCTGTTTATCTCCTGGTGTATGTTCTTTCAAATGTTTTCCTATTCATAAACTTACATTAAATAGCAAAGATCCTTTTAAGCTTAAAAGTTTAGACTTTTATAAATATGGAAGATGGGTCGGTACATCAGGAATACAAGTATTTGTTTCCATGGTATGTTTTGTAACACGTTATGGGAGAGAGAGCTGAAAACAACACAATACAGGTTATATGTTGTCATTTTTCTACTTGGACTAATGAACTTGAGTGTAAAGTTTATCTGGACAATGGCAGGAAAAAGCAGGCATCAACATGGATGCCAATCATAGAAGACACCAGAATACATTCTCCTGAGTCACTTTCAAAGAGGTAGAAAATGAGTTTACACATTACACTGGTGGCAGAACAAGACAATGAAATTCAAAGATTTCTTTTAATGTAATTTTATTTTTATCTGCAAACCAGGGACTATGCGTTCATGTATTACCATCTGCATAGATGCTTCATACTATAGTTAGTATTTTAAAATGTACTTTTTTAATTATGATTTTCCATCCCAAAATATTCTACTACATTGTTTCATATTTAATGCCTACATAGAATTTCATTATAACTATGCCTCTGTAACAACAAATTTTTATGAAAAAGTCTTGTACAAAATCACAAATTGCAATGGCATAGCAATTTAAAAACTTAGAAAAGTAACTGAAAATGTGTCCAATTTCTTTTTAAGTACAATTGAACAGGGCCACAGATTGGTCTTCTATTGAACATATTCTGCATTCTAAATTTAACCTGCTAGAATTCTATTTAAATATCATCCTATTTAACCTTTTGAAATACAGGATTTGCTCTTCAATAGGAAGTTGGCATCCCATCAAAAAATGAAACCAAATGTACTTTGACATAATTATTGCCTACAGTAGCAAGCTTTTATTTGTGCATTATGGGTTGTGTATAATAAAGATATGGTTTCAGACTAATTTATTTTGCCTGTGTAAGATGGAAGAAATTCAAGTAAGGGGGAAAACACACACTTTACTTCAGGTTTATGAAACAAAATCTACATAATATATGACAAATATTTCATTCATTGCAATGAATAAATGCTTATTTAGCATTAAAATTTACAAAGTGGCATCACAAACCTTTCTTGTCAAGCAGCTAATGGATGAAAAAAATAAAGTATGAAAAAGTAAACAGAATGATATTGACATTATGCTGCAATTAGTTATCTGAAGGTCAGCATTCTGATAGACTTAAGGAAGGTGCCTAGGTTGTGTATGTGTGTGTGTGTGTGTGTGTGTAATGAATAGGAGCAATACTTCACAGTCCAGGGTGTTCAAATCCTATATGTGGAAAAAAAGAGAGAAAGAAAAATAGGATGGCAAAGGGGAAGGAAGACACAGGCAAACCTGGGAGAAGTACCTGAAAACAAAACAAAACAAAACAAAACAAAAAACAACTGTCTATGGTGATGTAAATTGGGAGTAAGCTCTAGTTTTGTTTTGTTTTGTTTTTTAATTTTTTAAATTAACATATAATGTATTATTAGCCCCAGGGGTACAGGTCTGTGAATTTCCAGGTTTACACACTTCACAGCACTCACCACAACACGTACCTTCCCCAATGGTAAGCTCTAGTTTTAAAAAACTCTGATTCAATTTATAAAGTTTGCTGGGATGCCTGAGTGGGTCAGTCAGTTAAGATTAAGTGTCTGCCTTTAGCTCAGGTCATGTTCCCAGCATTCTGAGAACAAGCCCCATATCCAGCTCTCTCTGTTCAACAGGGAGTCTGCTTCTCCCTCTCTCCTTCCCCCAACTCATGTTTGCTTTCTTTCTCCCTCTCTGATATAAATAAATAAAATATTACAAAAAAAAAACAGGAACAATAACAAAGAAAATAAATTATAAAGTTTGCCAGATGACTATAGCAGTTTGTAATCCACAATTTTGAACTGAAAAACTAAATTTAAGCACTTGTTTATTTCAGTAATGCTAAAGTTGAGGAGAGGCTTATTTTTTTCTCTGATAACAGAAGATTGATAAAATCATGTCATTTTTCAATCACTGACAGGTTAATTAAAGTCAGATAATTATTCCTTTACACAGATTTTTATGATATTGGAATACTTGAAGATTCTGCTACTAACTTGGATTTTCTTTAAGGTCATTTAAGTTGCTAAGTGATATAATGGAAAGGAAGAAAATACTTCTAATGTATGACTCATGCTATTGTAAAACTTTCAAGGATTTCTCTCCTGTTTGAAGCTTATCCTGTGGATTCTTTGAACTAAAAACATTTTCTGGTAAATACCACTTAGGAATTAGTAAAAACAATTGAACTGGACACTGTTTATCCCATGTTTCTCTTTATTCCACCTTTGAAATAGGAATATTTAATTGTAGCATAAATTATTCTGAAAATATTTTTTTAAAAATGATGCCAGAAAAAGCTTAGAAAAAGACATATCTTTTATCTGAATGTCTCTATAACCAAACATTTTTCCTTCTTTTCTACACCATGCCTGACTTCTTAGCAGCAGGTAGCTCACTATGTCTAAAATTAGCCTCTATAATCTTTAGATATACATCATAGTTTCAGATACCTCTTCTTCAATGTAACCAAAATTTCCCCTCCTATCTTCCAAAACTTAAAAGATGTTCCTGCTGGTAACCAGGTTTCCTCCTGAAATATATGGGAGAGTCAAGAACACAACAAAGGAGTTCGTTGCAAAATTATCCGTCTGAGGAGGATAATAGTTTGTTATAAGCACAGACACCTTATAGTGTATAGTACAGACACTGTATGGACAATAAATATACATCATTTGCTTTTTGTTTTTGTTTTTGTTTTTAATTTTTTATTTTTTATAAACATATATTTTTATCCCCAGGGGTACAGGTCTGTGAATCACCAGATTTACACACTTCACAGCACTCACCAAAGCACATACCCTCCCCAATGTCCATAATCCCACCCCCTTCTCCCAAGCCCCCTACCCCCAGCAACCCTCAGTTTGTTTTGTGAGATTAAGAGTCACTTATGGTTTGTCTCCCTCCCAATTCCATCTTGTTTCATTGATTCTTCTTCCGCCCACTTAAGCCCCCATGTTGCATCACCACTTCCTCATATCAGGGAGATCATATGATAGTTGCAAACACCTGCTCTTTGTTTTTAAGCTGTCTTAGCTGATTGGAAGAAAGCTCAGAATCAAGATCTTGAAAGAAACCGTAAGAGATAAAAAGAGATGCAGAGGGTTTGGTTCACAAATGTAACTATTTTACAGGGCCCATCACCTCTCAAACATCTTATCATACCACATTTTTTCATATTTTTTCTATGCCTAGGATATTTTGTTAAGTAGTGCAAGCTCTACTGGCACACTTTTAACACTTCTGAGCAATCTCAGCCTTTTATAAACAAAGTTTTACATATTTTAGACTTTGACTCTTATTTACATATATATATATATATATTTGCTTTTTCTTTGAAGAGTATTACTATTTTTAGGAAAAAGATGACATTTTTGACAATTATTTTTGTATATCAGCTGTGTGATCTAAGAAATCCCATTTGTTTAAAACTCTTTCTGATCAGGATGCCTGGCTGGCTCAGTTGATTAGGTGGCTATCTTTGGCTCAGGTCATGACCCCAGGGTATTGGGATTGGATCCAACCCACTTCAGGCTCCTTGCTCAGCAGGGAGCCTGCTTCTCCCCCTGCTTGTGCGCTCTCTCTCTCTGACAAATAAATAAATAAAATCTTTAAAACAAACAAATAAACAAAAAAATTCTCCATGATCTGAGAAATTCCTTAGCTTTTCTTTATTCTTGGTGGGATGTGGCTCCACTTAAATGGAAAGCAACTCGAGTATCATTGTGCACAGTTATTTATAAGATCAAAGAATCCTACATCTGGCAACTCTTGATGGTACTGTGGGTAGTAACCAGGTCTAGTTGGCACTACAGTTAATAGGGAATCAGAAATTAATAAAAAAAACTAGGAGAAAACCTCTAATGGGTCTCTGACACTTGGTCTTCTGCTACTTTTGTTTAATTATGATTAAATAAATGATGACTGATCTAGCCCTGCTCCGTGGGGAGTCTGCTTTCCATCTCCCTCTGCCCCCTTTCCCCTGCTTGGATATTCTTGCTCTCTCTCTCACATAAGCAAGCAAACAAATAAATAAATAAATAAAATATTTTAAAAAATTAACACAAAATGGATCAAAGACTAAACATAAGACTGGATATTCTAGAACTCCTAGAAGAAAACAAGGAGGAAGATCCTCAACATTGGTCTTGACAAGGATTATTTGGCTATGACATCAAAAGCATAAATTAAAAAAAAATCAATAAGTAGGACTACATCAAACTTAAAATCTCTGCACAGCAAAGGAAAGGGTCAACAAAATGAAAAGGAACCTACAGAATGGGAGAAAATATTTGCAAACCATATATCAGATAAGGAGTTAACATAAAAAATGTATAAAGAGCTCATGCAAATCAATAACAAATATCCCCAAATGGTCCAATTAAAAAATGAACAAAGGAACTAAATACACACTTTTCCAAAGAAGTTATATAAATGGCCAAAAGGAACATGAAAGATTCTCAACATCACTAAACATCAGAGGAATGCAAATTAAAGCAACAAAGTATCACCTCACATCTGTTAGAATAGCTATCATCAAGAAGACAGGTCTTACGCATTGGTGAGGATGTGGAGAAAAAAGAACCCTTGTACACTGATGGTGGGGAGCAAATTGGTTCAGCCACTTATGGAGAACAATATGAAAATTTCTCAAAAAACTAAGATTTTTCATTAAATTTTATAGTTGGAATGAAATATTATTCAGCCATGAGAACGTAGAAAATCCTGCCATGACATGGATGAATCTTGAGGACATTATGTTAAGTGAGATAAATCACACAGTGATATACAAATGCTGTATGATATCACTTACATGTAAAATCTATAAAAAACGGAACTCATAAAAAATAGGTTAAATTGTGGTTATAGTTAGTTAGGGGTAGGAGAAAAGGAGAAATGTTGGTACAAACTTGCCATTAGTAGAATAACAAATCTTGGAAATTAAATGCATAGTATCATCATTATATACAAAAATATTATATTATAAACATCAAATTTGCTAAGAAACTAGACCTTAGTTATTCTCACCACAAAAAGAAATACTTTTGTGATATAATAGAGGTGCTAGATATTGTTACAGTTGCAACCATAGGACAATATACAGATTCATTAAATCAACATTATATACCTTATATTTACACAATGTTGTATGTAAAATGTATTTCAAAAATATTGCACAAATAACAGTTATAATTTCAGGGATTTTATGATTGATAAAAAGTAATTCCTGGTAAATTAAAAGTATAAATATGAAAAATCAAACTTTATAAATATTTTAGATATATAATAGAATGCTTATATGAACATGGGAAAGAAAATGTCTATTTACTAAATCAGTCAAGAAAGAACATACAAGAAAATTATAAAATTATATATTTGATAAGTTTACCATTATAATTTGTAATTATAAATTTGATAAGTTTACCATTAACATCTTTGGAAGTCATCTCACCAAGAACCTTTCCTGATAAAAGGAACAGGGAGAAAATATTTGCCAAGTAACTGTGATTATATTTGTATCACTCTTTTTGGCAAGCATTTCATTTTTCCTGCCAGATCTCCTAGAAGAATGACTTTGCTTGTCTACTGCTTATTCAAAAGTTGTGTGGTCATTGATTTGCTTTGATCAATGAAATCTGAATCAAACTGTCATGTGCCTGAGTGTCATTTCTGGGTCAGAGCTTTAAAAGCCTATTATCTGTTGACTTCCTTTCTCTTTTCCTTACCTCTGGGGACCAGAAATATCCCAGACCTGAGAGTAGTCACTCAGCAATGGATCCCAGAGTGGGGATGATTCACAGAGAATTTGATGGTAAGTGAGATAAAAACTTGTTTATTTCTCAACTTATTTTTTTAACCATAATGTAATTTAATCATATGCTAAATCATATAATTTAACATAATTTAATTAATTATAATTAAAATTCAAAACATAAATAACACACTTTAAAAAAAAAACTTAACAAATCAAAAGACAAACTGAAAATTTTATGAACAAGTTACTTACAGAAAAGAAATCTCAGATGGTCTATAACTACATTAAAACTCTAAGTAAATGTGAATGCTCTCTTGGTAGATATCACTTCATTTTAATTCCCAGTGTCCTAGTCACCTGACATGAACTCCCAAAGATCACATCTATAAGAATCCTCATACTGTGGGTTGGGGCTTCAACACACAAGTTCTGGGGGACATAATTCAGTCCACAGCAGTCAACAAGCCTCATGCACCTTGGGGTGCCTACCCATTAGGTTATGATTGGACACTGAAACTCAACTAGGGTAGTTTGCTCAACTTTGTCAGTTTTTTGTTTGTTTGTTTGTTTGTTTTTTAACCAGGATGTTCTGCTCATTGTCCTTCAGTTGCTCTCACAGGGCTCGCAGAAGTCATCTATCAAGGACTGCAGCCTCGGATCCACGGGGATAATGTAGGTCAGTTCCTAACCCAGTAGGAGACACATACTGTGCTTTAAAGTAATCATCAGATTTAATTCTTCTAGTCCATACTTAGAAGTTATTTTTCCTTTTGATGACTTGCCTAGAACTCAGGTGTCTGCTCTAACTTTTATTCCTTTGAGGCTAAGACATATAACACCATGAACTAGTTTTTTTTTTTTTTTCTGTCAAAATTATCAAATGGTCTGTACTTAATGCATTAGATTGTTGATTTAAATACATTTTAATAGTTTACTTGTGGAATATCCTTCTCATATGAGAGTAATAGAAACTCACTTTTGAACAATATTAAATAAGAGGATAGCACTACCTCCTTATTCTACTTCTGTTCATAAGGTTTTTACTTTATTATTGAGATTGAAGCTACTGGGGTTAGTGCTGGATCTTGGCCTATGCTCTACAAGTCAGCATATAATTAGGTAGTAGAAAGCCTATGGGTACTTTGCTTTGTCACTTAAGTGGTTTAGATCTAAAGTGCCCAAAATAAGGGCTCTATAGCTGCTAAATCCGTTCTCTATTACAAAAAATCATGTATACTTTCTCTCTACATGGGCTTCTAATCATTACTGACCTGACTTTTCAGGCTGTCCTAATAATATGAATCCTAGAGCCTCCAATACAGAGTGCCAGTGGTTTAATATGGATTTTATCACAAATATATCCTCCCCTGGCCTAGCATAAAAACTCAGAAATGATGAGGGGAGTGAGGTTTCTTTTTCTCTATATCTCAGAAAATATGTTATATTGTTTGATGTCAGGAAGGGACTCAAACTAAAGGTTAACACTTTTTCTTTTTTTAAACCATTAATTTACAAAAAAGAAGACAAATTCATTTTTCATTTATTTTATAGAATGATTAAGTTTTCCTCCATGGGTTTCCAAGAGTTACAGAAATTATTGTCACAATTAAGCTGTTATTATAATTGTTTCTTTTAAAAATTATTTATTTATCTATATATTAGTCTATTTATTTATGAGAGAAAGAGAGACCACCCCCAAGTGGAGGGGTGGGGCAGAGGGAGAAGCAGGCTCCCCAGTGAACAGGGAGCCCAATGCAGGACTCGATCCCAAGACCCTGGGATCATGACCTGAGTAGAAGGCAGACGCCTAACGATTGAGCCACCCAGGTGTCTAATTCTGTTCCTGCTAAGTATGTACGAGATACTACATGAAATCCTCTTATAATGCTTTGGGAAATCTAACTTAATATTTATTTATTTACTTACACACTTATTTATATATTTTTTATTTTTAAAAAATATATCATTTATTTATTTATTTGAGAGAGAGAGAGAGAGAAAGAAAGAGCAGGTGAGTATGGGTGGTAGAGGGAGACCAGACTTCAAGCTGGGCAAAGAGTCCCATTCAGGGGATGAGATCATGTCCTGAGCCAAAAATGTCAAATGCTTAAAGTACTGAGCCTACCCCCAGGCACCCCTAACTTAAAATTCAGCAAAGATCTACTCGGAACTAGTTTGTATACCATGTACAGATGGTGTGTTTTGAAAAGGCAGGCTTATTTACTTTACTTCTTCAGTTAGCAATCACAACAGATAGTGCTTATAAAGACTGACTATATGCCATTTTGCATTTATTACCTTATTTGATTCTATGACATAGGTGATTATTTCCTATATTCTTTTTTTAAAATTTTTTCAATTTATTTATTTCCAGAAAAACAATATTCATTATTTTTTCACCACACCCAGTGCTCCATGCAGTCCGTGCCCTCTATAATACCCACCACCTGGTACCCCGACCTCCCACTCCCCGCCCCTTCAAAACCCTCAGATTGTTTTTCAGAGTCCATAGTCTCTCATGATTCACCTCCCCTTCCAATTCCTATATTCTGCACCTATGGAAAGCAATGCTTACAATTTAAGAAACTTGTCAAATTTAGGTGACTAGAGAGAGATGGAGTTGAGATTGATTGATCAAAGATTTTATTTATTCATTATAGAGGGGGAGAGAGAGCAGGAAGAGGGGCAGAAGGAGAGAGAGAGAATCCCAAGCAGACTCCGCCCTGAGCATGGATCCTGACTCAGGGTTGGATCCCACAATCCTCAGATGGTGATCTGACCCAATCAAAGAGCCAGTTGCTTAACACACCTGCCACCTACCTAGTTGTCCCTGAAGTTGACATTTAAATGCTGATATTCTGACTACAGAGACAGAGCTCCTAATCATTATCCTCTCTTCTCTATCAGTAGACCCATGTGGGGTAAAATGTTAAACACACAAATTTTTGATTACTCTCCTTGAATATTTGAGTGCAAAATTTGATAACCTACAGTTTTAAAAATTTATCATGTGATTCTGCTGACTGCAAGGTATTAAGCCTCTGATTTATGAGGTTTAAACTTTTCAGCTGCAGTTCCCTGATGGGCATGAGTTTCCAGGTTATTGAAAGCTTAGTCTCATTAAAATTTATTATTTTTCAGCATTCTCATTCATCATATTTTAATATTATAAGTCTATTTCAGATAGTGCATGAAAACAGTCCCTGATTCCAAGCTTTGACAAAGACTGTTCCTTTAAAACCTGGTTAAATATTTGTGTAACTGACGCATTCATCATCAAAAGGTCACAGCTCCAAAGGGGGAAGAAAGTTAATCTGGGGAACCCTAACTGAAAAACTTCTTTCTAGTTAACATATGCAGGACTGTCACTAGTAGGGCAGGAAAAGCGCTCTATTATTCCATGACTCTTACGGTGTCTGCAGTTGCCTAAATAGACATTTGCTCACAAATTGAAGCAATTTCTGAAAAACAAACAAACAAACAAACAAACATGTATCTAAGTTTAGACTTAAAAATCCAGTAGGAATATACAATACTACCAGATTTAAAATAGGAGCATGATTCAGTAAGAAGCATAAAATACAGTAGTGATTATCACTGTTTTAAGTCCTACACTTACTACACCATTAAGGAGGAGGGAGTTGCATACATAACACCGTGACTTACTGATGGTTGAATCTATTACCAGAAGACAGATTTTTTTTTCACATTTCTGAATTTATATGGCGGAAAACTGCAAGAAATATAATAATAATATCCCCTTCATTTTATATTTAATTTCAGTATGTTTGAAGGTAAAGTCCATGATTGGAGGAAAAGATATTTCAAAAATGAGAAAGTTTTGGAGATAATTTGGAGAAGATCCTGCCACCTACAATATGATAGAGATTTACATTCTATATTTTCCAGAGTCTGACTCATAGTAGGAACTGAGAATATTTCAAAATAATGAACCTACAATCTCTCCATAAAGGGATTGGTTACTTGAAAACTAATTCTTCTTATTTTCATACAATCTCACTTCCATCAGCCCCTTTACATTTTTTCCCTCAAAGTCTGCTTTTCTTTATTTTTTATTTTTATTTTTTTAAAGATTTTGTTTATTTGACAGACGGAGATCACAAGTAGGCAGAAAGGCAGGCAGAGAGAGAGTGGGGAAGAAGCAGGCTCCCCGCTGAGCACAGAGCCAGATGCTGGGCTGGATCCTAGGACCCTGGGATCATGACCTGAGCCAAAGGCAGAGGCTTTAACCCACTGAGGCACCCAGGTGCCCCTGCTTTTCTTTATTTTGAGCACAATTCCTTATATAAAACTTTATGAATGTGAGGAACTTCAGGTTGTAGGATGTTAATCATGTTTCCCTGTCTTTTCCTCAAAAGTCCTAGGTGATGTTTTAGCTACTGTGATGTTAATAAATTGTTGTGAGCAGTTTGTAGCTATTCATCAATTGCTAAGACCAGGGTGGAAAACAAACTATTCTGAGACACCTTAATACACTTAGCAACTTCTGATACTATTTTGCTTAAATTTTAGATTCTATATACCACTTCCTGACTAATAAGGTAGTTTTATTCTAATCCCTTCAAAATCTAAAATTTTCTGAGTATCTTGATTTTATTGCTTTTATGTGTCATGGAAATTAAATATTATCTCCACTTATCTATCTCTCACTCAAAAATTATTTTTGAACTCTATTATAAGCATTGCTTTTTGCTACTCAGAGGAAATGTACAGATAAGTGGACAGAACTTGCCTGTGCAATTTGGAGGTTTGTTTGGGGGGGGTAAAGAATATATATGTTGTGAAACTAAATGCATAGTAAAATTAATAGGCTTAATTCTCCCTGTTAGATATGAGAAAGAAGACATCTCTCCCTTTTCTTAGAGCATTTACTTTAGAAAAATGTTTAATTATAACTGATTTCTCTTTGAAATGTAAGTAAATGTTTTAAAGGCTAAATAAGACTTTACCAACTTCAAAACCCAGAAATGTCTTTCTCAAATACATAGGAGCCATTTCTTTGAAATGTAAATACCAAGGATATAATGCCTCTAACTCTCATTGTCTGAGAGAGGATAGGAGTCTAACATCTGTGGGGTGTCTTGCTCCCAAGTTGTAAAACTATATATGAGAGGTTTATTTTTTCCTTTAGATAAAGCCAATTAACTAACACAGATGGTCAACCCAATTAACAAGTGTATTTAGCATGAATTATATGTGACAAATCATGCTGTTAAATAGTCTACTTGAGAACTAGGTGTGGTTTATGTCTTGAGAACCTGTGTGCAATGGATCGTATGTGCTTGCTCATCTACAAAGGTGAGATTTCCTCCTGATTTTGTAATCACTAGTACATTGTCTGTGATGCACATCATATTCTGCTTTAATGTTTATTCAATAATAAGATGTTTTTCTTTCTTTTTCTGCCTTTGTGGAGAGATTTTCTTGGTTGGCAGGGGATTTTGTTTTTAATTATATTTCCCCAACAACATACAATCTGTTATCAATGTTTATTTGCAAAGTAATTATCCCCAAGGCACTCAAAATCCACTTTTTTTTTTTTCTCTCTCTCTTTCTCTCTGGGAAGATTGAGAATAACAACACTCAATCTAAGGGGAAGGATACTGGTTAGAGTTTAAACATAAGTAGGTGGATCCTATTAGGTTATTTTCACTTTCAGAGAAAACTCCGGGTTCATGTTGTAAAATTAGCATTGGGAAAACCTGTGACAATGAAGCAACTGTATTTTTTTGTTGTTATTTTTCAGCATTCAGGAAGTATGTGTGTTTCTTTAGATTAGTTAATTGCTTATTATCCTGTGTTTTGTGGTCTGGTTTTCCTCATTCATTAACTGCAAGAAAGGAGGGCACCGTGGATCAGCTCCAGGAAGTGATGTGGATATTACCAAACATTAGATTTAGGTTGGGAATAAGGTAGGTAGATGATCTGAATTGTCCTCAAGGACAATATTGTCTTCAGCAAGCAATACAGATCATAAAACAGCCAAGAACAGTAGCAGAGCTGATCAAAGTTGGAGAAATGGAGCAGTAAGTAGTTGGTAAAATCCAAGGTTGGTAGAGTCTTGGGTTAGTCTCCTCAGCGTGGTTTGCACAATGTCAAAAAGAGAAAGAGAAATCAAGGTCTGTTTCTCTACATTGAACTGTAGGGTTTAATCCTTGAGTAGGAAAATAATTTGTTACTTAAATTTTATCAACGGGTAAGTGTTTAAGCAAAGGGAAAATAAGAGTTTATGGTCTCCGAATATTTTCTCTCCATCAACTTATTTCAAACCTAAACCTCATTTTGTTAACCTCAGAAACAAACTACAGAGTAGAAAAAACTAGGGAATCAATTCAGTTTGAAAGATGCTAGGGAAATCTTCAGAGAGGAGAGGACATGAACATTGCGTTTAGAGAATATGCAGATGTTTACTGTTCATGTTAAAACATTTTCCAGTGTAAGCTGCAAACGAATGCTTTAAGTTCATTTGCCAATATCCTTCATGTAACTTTCCTTATAAAGATATCCACCTTAAACATTAAAATATTTGAATTACTTCTCCTTGCTCCCTGTAAAAGACCAAGAGTTTAAATATGGACCAATAGATGCTTACTGCTCCAGACTCTTTTTAAACTACAGCTGAGCTTCCTAATCTCATGATGCAATGATTTATCTTCTGCTGCAACAGCTCCATGTGGGTTTGGGAAATGAAGGAAAACACAATGCCTGTTTTCTGTATTATGTGCTTGTTTTTTTTGTTTTGTTTTGTTTTGGTTTTGGTTTTTTTTTTTTTTTTTGCCACCTTAAATTTTTATATAAGGTGAAGTAGTGAGGAAATTAAGCAGCTCTGATCTATGACCTTTTACCTATCTTCTATTTACTTGATATTATTTCTCCCAAGACTACTAACTTCCTTGGAATTTCTATAAGAAATGTACACTATAATGTGTGCTCTCTCACTTTTAATTAGCACTCACCAACATTCTCCTAGAAACATTATGATTTAAGGGATAAAGTAAACATCATTTTAAAGGATAAAAATTTAAATAGAGTCAGTATCTTGTAATACATCATGTGGATTAGTTCTCTTTCCAATGTGAGAGATTTTATTTTTTTTAAAGGATTTATTTATTTAATTGACAGAGAGAGAGAGTGATCACAAATAGGCAGACAGGCAGGCAGAGAGAGAGGGAAGCAGGCTCACTGCTTAGCAGAGATCCCGATGTAGGGCTCGACCCCAGGACCCTGAGATCATGACCTGAGCTGAAGGCAGAGGCTTGACCCACTGAGCCAACCAGGTGCCCCCAATGTGAGAGATTTTAAAAATTATCTATGAATAAAATATAATGTCATATATACAAAAAACATTTAATTGTACTTGGAACTCAATTAGTGGAATAGCTAAGAGACAATTTTGTACTCATGAACACCGATTATCAAAGCCCCTGAAGGTAGATCTAAGAGACTATCTCATCTTGGGGTACCACTAGATTTGTAGGTGAACTTTAAAAAAAATATATTTTATTTCTAGCAACCTCTATACTCCACGTGGGACTTGAACTTATCATCTTGAGATCAAGAGATGCATGCTTCACTAATTGAGCCAGTTAGGCACCCTGAAGATGAATTTAGTTTAGGAGAACTTTTCTACAGCCAAGTAAAATTTTTCATGAATTTAAATTTTATATATGATCATGTGTTATTTATCGCCATATTAAAGAAAATCCCCTGGGACGCCTGGGTAGCTCAGTGGGTTAAGCCTCTGCCTTCAGCTCTGGTCACGATTTCAGGGTCCTGGGATTGAGCGCTGTGTCGGGCTCTCTGCTCAGTGTGGAGTCTGCTTCCCCCCTCTCTCTCTCTGCCTGCCTCTCTGCCTGCTTGTGATCTCTGTCAAATAAATAAATAAAATATTTTTTTAAAAAATCCCCACACTTTACTACTTAAGCAACATATTTTTATTTCACTGTTTCTAAAAGTCAAGAAAAATAGAAGAGCTTAATCAGAGGTTCTGATCCTACGTCACCCTGAGTCAAATTTGCAGGCAAATTGTCAACCAAATTTCATCCTCTGTGAAGGCTTGACCACTGCTGGGAGGTCTGCTTGTAGGAGTTTCAGTCATACAGCTAGGAGTTTGTGCTGGCTGTCCCCGAGGGTACCATTGTTCTTTCCGTGTATATGTCCATCTTTCAAGCATTCTGTTCTCCTCACTAACCAAGTGAGTCAACCTCACTAACCAAGATAGATTTGGATTCCTTGGATTGTGACTGGGCTCAGAGAGAAAGAAAGAGAGAGAGAGAGATTTAAAAGAGGGAGAGAGAGATACAAAGAGAGATGAAGGAGAAGAAGAAGGAGACAGAGAAGCAGCACAAGAAGAAGGAGGAGAAGGAAGAGGAGGAGGAAATGAGGAAGATGAACAAAGAAGAGGAAGAGATGGAGACCAGGAGAAGGAGAAGAGGAGGGGAAGGGAAAGAAAAAGGAGAGAGAAGGGAGAGCCGGAGAGATAAAAGAGCGAGTGAACACCAAGCACTAGTCTACGAGGAGGGAGCGAGGGCACTCAAGACTAAAGTTTTAGTATTTTACAATCGTATTTTAGAATTTACATTTCAAACTTCCTGTGGTATTTTATTCCTTATAAATGAGTCATTCATCCTTGCCTATACTCAAGGGGGGGGGATATTAAATTCTATTTCTTGATGTGAGGAATATTAAGAATCTGAACATATGTTTAATATCACCACATGTCATAAAACTATTTAAATCCACTTTAGAACTTTAAAGAAATTATTTTTTTCAGATAAACACAATTTTCAATGGAGCAAAAATAATTTTCCAGCTGTGGAATGGCATAGAAGTTTATTATTGAAAACACACACACACACACACAGCAAATTCACACATAATCAAATACATAACCTTCATGCATAAAGTTTTGTCAGAGGAGAAATGTTTGACTTTTCAAAAAGCCTCATTCATTAAAAATGAAATTACCTTTGTGTTCATTTTAGCTGTAACCTTTAAGCAATCAATGACTATATACTCCCTGTAATCATTCTTTAAAATTAGAATTATTGAAAAGCTTTATGATCACTGATGAATGAAAGAAAGTAATATTGATTTTTGACTAGGAGAGATGATCTCAGGCAGTAAACACGTGCAGTCCTAGAAGAAATCATTTCACTCTCCTTTCTGACATTATTGAAAAAGGTCAATTTTAAATACATTCAGGTTTAAAATTTGATCACACATTACTTTATGATACTTTAGATAATGTTTTAATCAAAGTAACTCCAGGATGAAAAGATTATATTGCATCAATTAAGATATTACAATAGCACAAATATTCAAAATTATAGAAGCGTGCATATATATCACTTTTAAGTCAATTTCTTCTTACCTTATTTTTTGTCATGTTTTCTCATTGCTGTTGTTGTTCCTTTGTTTCACTAAACAAATTAATTTGTGTAGTTACATCTATGTAAATGTGGAAGACAAAACTACTCCTCTATGACTAATCATCATTTAATAGGACCGCTCTTTCGCTTATGATAGGATGGACACAGAAGAAAGCTGACATTTTCGGGCCATTGGATTAATATTACCAATAATTCTTGTAACATTTTAACAGTCATGATTTATGTGATAGTCTGTAGCTTGAATAATGCATGTGGTTCCCTATGTAACAAATAGTAAGACAATTAAGAAAAGTCATAACTTACTATTCTTAAATCTTAAAATTTTAAAAATAATAAAAAGAGAGGCTGTACATTGAGGGGATGTTTCATCATCTTTAAATGTATTTGTTCTCCATTTCCTAAAATTTCCCCCTTTTTAAAAATTAAATCATATGTTCTTTCTCTAATCTCACTTCTCAATTTTATTATTCCTTGGGAAATATTTTCACTATAAAAAAATAAGCAGCCAAACCTAAATATGAATTGATTAACTCCACATTGCTATAACCTCTGGTTATTATTCAGTTTTGTTTATTTCCAATTTCCACCCTTGGAATCATCCAATTCCTTGCCATCCATTGCATTCTACTCCAATTTCTCTCTCTGCCCATTTCCAGTCTCCTGTGTATTTCTCATGCATTAAATCTAATGTCTTCTTCTTATGCAGAACTCTCTCCCTGGGAAATATATTTTTCTCCATGGCCTTAAGTCCCATTTGTATTCAGAGGTTCTAAAATAGACATCCCAGGACCAGATCTATCTTAATAACTCCAACTTACTTTATTTTTTTTAATGTTATTCTAGTCACCATACAAGTATTTCATTAGTTTTTGATGTAGTGTTCCATGATTCGTTATTTGCATAAAACACCCAGTGCTCATTGCAATGCATGCCCTCCTTAATACCCATCACCAGGATAACCCATCTTCCCTTCTAATCTGAAACCCTCAGTTTTTTTTCCCCGGAGTCCATAGTCTCTCATGGTTCATCTTCCCCTCTCATTGCCCCCACCCCCCACCTTCATTTTTCCCTTCCTTCTCCTAATGTCCTCCATGTTATTCCTTATGTTCCACATATAAGTGAAAACATATGATAATTCTCTTTCTCTGCTTGACGTATTTCATTTAGCATAATCCCCTCCAGTTCCTTCTATGCCAATGCCAATTTTGTGTATTCAACCTTTCTGATGACTGAGTAATATTCCATTGTGTGTGTGTATATATATATATATATATATATATATATATATATATATATACACATACATACATATATATGCCAGTGCAAATTTTGGATATTCATCCTTTCCTTTTTTTTTTTTAAACTCAAAAAACATTTTTTTTTTTCATTTAAAAAAGTATTTAGAACACATAAAACAAGGCAACATTTATTCTTTCTTCTCGTCTTCTGGGGCGGGGTCTGTTGGCGGCTCCTCCACCGTGGCGCTGTTGCTCTCCGAGCCAGTGTTACTATCACTGGTCCCTTCCTCAACCATACTGTCCACCCCCTCCTGCCCGCTCTCCTTGTCCTCAGGAGTAGATGTGCCTTCTTCACCATTCTGTTGGCTTTCCGTTGCTTCTTCAAGGTGTGTCTCCTCTGTCTCCGTCGGGATGCTCTCATCGTCCTTCTTCTCTTCGGTCTTACTTGCAGCTTGCTCCTCCTCAGCAACCATGCTGCTCTGACTGCGTTCAGCTTGTTCTGCTGCCTCTTTCTCTCTTTCCTCCTGCCTTTTTCGAGCCTGCTCCTCTGCCTGTGCAATTTCAGCAGCAATTTTTTCCATATCCACTTCTACTTTTAAACCGCACAACCTTTTAAGTTCATTGTTAAATGAATCTGTGCTTTCCAGGAATTTCCTCTTCTTTTCCTGGTGTCGCTCCTCTATTTGAAGAAGTTCAGCTTCTAGTTTTCGCTGATGAACCATTAAGGACTGGACCTGTCGTTTGAGGACCTGCATTCTAGCTGTTGTGACAACTGACCGAACATCCGGCACCACACTCTCACTGAGGATTTCACTGATGAGGCGGTGGTTTCTCTGGAAACGGGCGGTGGCTGTATGCTTCATTGAAAAGCCATCATCATAATCGTCTGGATCTTCAGCAGGCTGGATGCTCATGTACGGCTCTCCTTTCTCCATGCGAGACTGTCTCTGTCGACTTTCTTCCTCTAAAGCAGCTTCTGCACGACTTTTTGCATTTATGTAAGCAAGGTATGCGGGGGAATTATGATAGGCCTTCATAGATTCATTGTACTCTATCTTTTCTGCTTCGTATTCATTTAAATATTCTTGTTTTTCTTCATCAGTGAGATCTCGCCACATGCCACCAATAATCTTGCCAATCTCCCACAACTTTAGGTCAGGGTTGGAAGCTTTAACTTGGTCCCAGACCTTTCTGCTGTACCTCATGTAAGGCATCAGCGGCTTATCTGGTGGCTTTGGGGGTTTTGGAATCGTAATACCAGAGGATGCTGTGACCCGGCTGTTGGTGCCCGGGTTCCCTCCCAGCCTGTAGTTGTTGTAGGCGAGATGACTATATGGATTGTATCCCACAAACCCTGGTGTGCTGGGCATTTGTGTTGCAGGAGCTGGGGTGGGAGGTGGGGCATAAGATGGTCTTTTTGACATTTTGGAAGATTAAGTTCTCAGTTCCTTAAGAATGAATCTGAGACACCGCGGGCAGAAAAAGCCGGGTATTCATCCTTTCTGATGACTGAGTAATATTCCATAATATATATATATATATATATATATATATATATATATATACCATATCTTCCTTATCCATTCATCTGTCGAAGGGCATATTGGCTCCTTCCACAGTTTGGCTGTTGTGGACATTGCTACTATGAACATTGGGCTGCATGTGTCCCTTCTTTTCACTACATCTGTATCTTTGGGGTAAATGCCCAGTACTGCAATACCTGAGTCATATGGTAGGTCTAATTTGAAATTTTTGAGGAACCTCCATACTGCTTTCCAAAGTGGCTATACCAACCTGCATTCCCACCAACAGTGTAAGAAGTTTTCCCTTTCTCCACATCCTCTCCAACATTTCTTGTTTCCTGCCTTGTTAATTTCTGCCATTCTAATCTCAATGTGGTTTTGATCTGAATTACCCTGATGGCTAATTATGCTGAACATTTTTTTCATGTGTCTGTCAGTGATCCCTATGTCATATACCACCTTACTTTATTTAACCAACTATATCATCTGTTTATAATCAGACAACCTAGCTAAGTATATAGTTTTTTTGTAATCCAACTGTATTTTGTAGAAAGCTGTTTTGAAACTCTCTTCCATTGTTTTCCTATCCAAACTATCACTTAGTCTTGTCAATTTAATATTATCAATATAGAACTACATCCTTTTGCTTATCCCTCCTACAAACAATAGTTTTTCATTTTTTAATTTTTATTTATTTATTTTATTAGCCTGCTGTTTTGCTTTGGACAGTTTCATCTCTAGCAAACACACCCAAATCACTCTCAAAACTGTAAAGAACTCTATTTTTCAATAACTTTGATCATTGAATTCTCACTCTTAAATTATACTCTGAACTTTATCAATGTATTTAGTTTAAATACAAAACTTAACCTGCCCTATGAATCTTTATTTTCTATTTCAACTTCATCCTATATTTGCTTCCCCTTGATATCTATATTTAACCACTGTGACCTTCTTTTATTTAATCTGAAAGCTATGCTCCATTTTAACTTAGAGTCTTTTTACATATGCCATTTTCTCTTTCTGACACTGTTTTTCTTGATATTTGGATGGTGATTTCAGAGACATTTATGTGTTCTCAGTTGAATTGTCTCTTCCTCAAGCATCTCTTAGAAATCTCTCACCTTAAAACCAAATCACATGACCAATATAAAAATATATCATCACATTCTTAGTTTTGCTTCAATATATTCTTATATGCCATAGGGTATTTTTCTGTTTAAAATTATTATTCATTCATTGGATGATATTGGTAAAGGCTTCTTACTTAATGGTGGTAAACTCCATGGGGTCAGAGATGCTATCTCAATCATCTATCTTCCACACCCAGTATAGTGCCTGGTAGATAGATGCACCCAGGACGTGTTTTTAGAATTAATAAATGATCATTAAGCTTGTGTTTATAGACTCATTTAATTTTAGTACAGAATTAGTAAAGAAAAATAAGATTTTTTGAACAAATGATACTACAAGCACATGTGCATTGGGCTTGAAATTTGCTAAGCAATGGGTTTGGCATTTATAGAAAAAAAATTCCTGCTGCCATGTTCTCTATAAAGTGTTTCTGATATGACTCCATTCCCTTACACTTTCTACATGGGACACATGGTCTCAGTGAAAATACTATTTGATTCTGGGCTTGTAACTTAAAGTCAAAAGTCCTTTGTATGACACCTGAAATTTTTAGACTTCTGATCCTGTTTAATTTTGAAGCCACACACTCCTGATATACTTATCCGACCACTTTTGTTCTAGACCTATAACACATAGATTATGTTTGAAATTGTATATTCTTTATCTTTCTGCACTCTACCTCCTGTGGGGAGGAGGTGCCGAATGTTGACACTGTTGGCCTAGTGAATTTTTTCAAAACACAATATTAAGTAAATATTGCCCAAAGTTGAGAGGGAAATTGGAACCACAATAGGTCTGTCAAGAAAAAAACACATTTGAAACATAAACAACTAGAAAAGTTAGAATAATTGAAGTGTGCGTGTGATTGAGGGCATGGATGAAGATTTGAGTTACAAAATTCAAAGACACATAACATTCCTGCAATCCTGGATCAGCAGAGCCATTTAAGAATCTTATATCATTTCCTCCCACCATGAAACTACCACACATCCCATAGTGCTATAACTGTTTATGGGAATATCTTCTCCAATACACTCTGAGATATCCTGAGATATCTGAGATATCTCTGAGATATCCACATTCAATTTTATAATCATTCCATTATGAGAGCTTATAAATGTTAAGTTCTTAATAAATATATTTTGAATTATCTAAATACAAATGGATGAATAATCAACTGCATAACCCAAATTCCTGATTTGCAGACAGCTAGTTTCCTCTCAAATATTCTTTTTTTTTCTTTTTTGTTAAGATTTTATTTATTTATATGACAGAGATCACAAGTAGACAGAGAGGCAGGCAGAGAGAGATGAAGGGAAGCAAGCTCCCCACTGAGCAGAGAGCCCAATGTGGGCTTCCATCCCAGGACCCTGGGGTCATGATCTGAGCTGAAGGCAGAGGCTTTAACCCATTGAGCCACCCAGACATCTCCCTCTCAAACGTTCTATGATATACTTAGTATCCCAGTAAACAATGAATCCACTTTCATAGCCTTTTGAACTAAGAGTTTTTGTAAACATTGTCAGTCTTCATAAGTAATCTATTTTCTTTTGGAATAGTAGCAATCCATAGTCAATTTTGTTTCAGGTTTATACAGACACAGAATAAATATGATAAATATTGAATGAATAAAGGAATGGATAACTGAATTCAATTCCTTCAAAGTAAAATTTCATCTTTGATTTCAAAGTTTAGTTACAGTCCAACATGCTTGAATTCTAATTCTCCATATAACATTAGAAAGCATAATTTTTATTTCAAATAAGCATGGAGGAGCTGGATTCCATAGAAGTTAATTAAGTAGCTCATTACATTTCATCCTAATTAGGTAAATCAACAAGGCTGAATGACTATTTTCATAGGTCAGCAAAACAATAGGAAACATTATAAGGATACATTTATTTAGAAAACATTTATATATTATTTAATATTTTCTAGGCATTATATTAAGCAACTTACAAATAGTAACTCATTTAATTATTTTGGCAGACCTGTTATTATTCTCATTTATTAATGAAAAAATTGAGGCACAGATTGGTTAAATAACTTGTTCAAAGTCAACAGCTAAAAACGTAAATTCTAGTTCACTCTAAAGGATCTCTCGAGAGTGCTTTTAACCATATACCATGTGATGTTAATACACACATTTTTATCTGTTTCACCAGTGTTGTATAGAGTATTCTATAAATTGTTTAATGTTTTTGTGTTATATAGAAACTATAATAACAAATAGTATTTAATTATCTTGATGTGAAAAATTATCACATTAGGAGCATAATTCAGAGGAGTAAATTTCTCTGCCTCACAGCTGTATTGATGGGATGTCTGGATATCACTTACTGGTTTTCTGTTCATTTCACACTCAAGGAATCTGTGGGAGTTCTGATACGAAGACTCTGTGGAAAACTCTGCTTCTTAGCTCATTCAGGTTATTGGCAGAATCCACTCATGTTTGGAGGAATGAGTTCAATATTTCTCTGCTGGTTATCAATCAGAAATTATGCTCATCTATTAGCAATAATCATGCCTTGGATAAACCTCATTGGCTATGATACTGCCTCTGAGCAAAGTATATGCTCATATTCTAGAGGCAGATGGTATCACCTATCACAAGACCTTCCCCCCTTCATTTTTAAAGCCAATAAGAATCTTTTTACATGAAATATATCTCATGGTCCTAATCTTTTCTGCCTGAAAAAACCCGGGCTTTTTCAGTCAGGACCAACAAGAATACTCTCTCTTTCTCAATGTAAACTGATTTGGAAATTTAATTAATTATTGCCTGTAGAACTGGAAAAAAAAAGTAGACAATTTTGGTTATATACTTGGGAACTTCAAACTATTTATTTTATTATTATTATTATTATTTGGATTCAAGTTTTTATTTAAATTTCAGTACATTAACATACAGTGTAGTAATAGTTTCAGGTGTAGAATTTAGTGATTCATCACTTACAATACCTGGTAGTCATCACAACAAGTGCCCTCTTTAATACCCATCACCCAATTAACCTTTCCTTATCTACCTTTCCTCATCTACTTCCCATTCAGCAACCCTCAGTTTGTTCTCTGTAGTTAAGGGTTTATTTTATAGGTTGCTTCCCTTTTTCCATTTGTTCATTTGTTTTTTCTTAAATTCTACATGTGAATGAAATCATATATTTGTTTTCCTTTGCGTGACTTATTTTGCTTAGCATAATGCTCTCTAGCTCTATCCATATTGTTGCAAATGGCAAGATTTTGTTCTTTTTTTTTTTAAGGCTGAGTAATATTCCATTGTATAACTACCACATCATCTTTATCCATTTGTCAGTCAACGTACATTTGGGCTCTTTCCAAATTTGGGCTATTGTTGATAATGCTTCTATAAACACTGGGGTGCATGTATCCCTCTAAATCTGTATTCTTGTATCCCTTGGGTAAATACCTAGTAGTTCGATTGCTGGATTATAAGGTGGTTTTATTTTTAACTTCTTGAGGAAAGTACATACTGTTCTCCAGAGTGGCTGCACCAGTTTGCTTTCCCACCAACAGTGCAATGTCCTTGCCCATACCTGTTGTTTCTGGCCATTCTGACAGGTGTGAGGTGGTATCTTATCATGACTTTGATTAGTGTTTCCCTGATGATGGGTGATGTTGAGAATCTTCTAATAAGTCTGTAAGCCTTCTGGATGTCTTCTTTGGAAAAGTGGTTATTTATGTCTTCTGTCCATTTTTTAACTGGGTTATTTGTTTTGGGGGGTGTTAAGTTTGATAAGTCCTTTATAGGTTTTGGATACTAACCCTTTGTCAGACATGTCATATACAAATATCTTCTCCCATTCCAAAGGTTGCCTTTTAGTTTTGTTGATTGTTTTCTTCTCTGTGAAGAAGCTTTCTATCTTGATCCCAATAATAATAATAAGGTCCCAGTAGTTCAATTTTGCTTTTGTTTCCCTTGCTTCTGGGAATGTATCTAGTAAGAAGTGATAGCAGATGTCAAAGATGTTACTTGTAGCGTTCCCCTCTAGGATTTTGATGGCTTCCTGTTCTCACATTTAAGTCTTTCATCTATTTTGAATTTATTTTTGTGTGTGGTATAAGAAAATAGTCCAGTTTCTTTCTTTTTTCTTTTCTTCCCACATTGCTGTTCAGTTTTCCTGACACCATTTGTTGAAGAAACTATCTTTTTTCTATTGGATATTCTTTCCTGCTTTGTCAAAGATTAGTTGACTATAATGGGTATGGATCAATTTCTGAGTTTTCTATTCTGGATCTGTTTTTGTACCTGTACCATTCTGTCTTTTATCACTACAGCTTTGTAATACAACTTGAAGTCTGAGACTGTTTGCCTTCAGCTTTCTTTTATTTTTCAAGATTGGTTGGACATTCAGTGTCTTTTGTGGTTCCATACAAATTTTAGAACTATTTGTTATAGCTCTGTGAAAAATGCTGGTAGTATTTTAATAGACAGTGGATTCAATGTGTAGATTTCTTTGGGTACTATAGATATTTTAACAATATTTCTTTTCTTCCAATCCATAATCACAGAATGTTTTTCCATTTGTGTTTTCTTCAATTTCTTTCAATTTCATAAAGAATTATGAAATTCTTTCATAATTTCTTTCTACAATTTCTTTTATAGTTTTCAGAGTGAAGATCTTTGACCTCTTTGGTTAGGTTTACTCCTAGGTGTCTTATGGTGTTATGTGCAATTGTAAATGGAATAAATATTTACAATTATTAGATCTTATTCTCGGATAGACCCCTTTATTATTAAGTAGCATCTTCTTCATCTCTTGTTATAGTCAAGCTTTTCTGATGCAACAACAACAACAACAAAAGCCACTCTGGCTTTCTGTTGACATCCATTTGCATGGTAAATATTTTTTCATCTTCTCACTTTCCATCTACAGGTGTCTTTAGGTCTTAAATGAGGTTCTTGTGTGCTGCATATAGATGGGTCTTGTTTTGTTGTTGTTGTTGTTTTAATCCATGCTGAAGAAGTTAAAATTATGGAAAATAATGAAGCAAAATAGAAGAGGGAAAGAAAAATATTGTTTCACAGATGTAGACCTAGAGAACTCAGTGACTCTGTAAATTGAAATAACATTCATATAATAGACTCCCAGAGGAAGAGAGGGAAAAGAGGACAGAAGGTTTATTTGAGAAAATTATAGCTGAAAACTCCCCTAATCTGGGAAAGGAAACAGACATTCAAATCCAAGAGGCAGAGAAAACTCACATCAAAATCAATGAAATCGGGCCAACACCAAGACATATTGTAGCAAATTTGCAAAATACAGAGATTAATTTAAAAAAAAAATCCTAAAAGAAGCAAGACAAAAGAAGTTATTAACTTCCAAGGGAAAAAGAATTAGTTTAGCAGCAGATCTATCTGCAGAAACTTGGCAGGTAAGAAGAAAGTGGCATGATATAGTCAATGTGTTGAATGGGAACAATACATAGCCAAAGATATTCTATCCAGCAAGGCTATCACTCAGAACAGAGGGGGAAATAAAGGATTTCCCAGACAAACAAAAACTAAAGGAGTTTGTTATCACTAAACCAGTCCTGTAAGAAATATTGGAGAATCTTTGAATGGGAAAGAAAGACCAAAAGAATCAACATTTCTTTTTAAATATTTTTTGTAACTACTTCAAGCTGACAGAAATTCAGTAAAGATATAGTTCACATATATATGGCTAGTTATATTGATTCATAATTTTTATCATATTCTCATGTTCTATATTATGACTTCACTGAGATAAAATTAACTTTCTATGGTATTATTCCTTACCTCATTCAAATACAAGTAAAATCTATTTTCTCTTAAATCCTTCCATTTTGTAATTATAATAGTAGAGTAGTTGAATAGTAGAATAAACCTTGGAATGGAAAGGAAGGATAAAAGATAAGCAAACAGGGGGCACCTGGGTGGCTCAGGGTTAAGCCGCTGCCTTTGGCTCAGGTCATGATCTCAGGGTCCTGGGATCGGGTTCTGCATCAAGCTCTCTGCTCAGCAGGGATCCTGCTTCCGTCCCTCTCTCTCTGCCTGCCTCTCTGTATACTTGTGATCTCTGTCTGTCAAATAAATAAATAAAATCTTAAAAAAAAAAAAAGATAAGCAAACAACTTTTAATTTAAAAAAAGGTATTTATTTGGCTTCTCAAGAGGTAATAAAGAAGGGAGGTTAAAATTCAGGAGGTAGGGGCGCCTGGGTGGCTCAGTGGGTTAAGCCACTGCCTTCAGCTCAGGTCATGATCTCAGGGTCCTGGGATCGAGTTCCGCATCGGGCTCTCTGCTCAGTGGGGAGCCTGCTTCCTACTCTCTCTGTCTGCCTCTCTGCCTACTTGTGATCTCTCTCTGTCAAATAAATAAATAAAATCTTAAAAAAAAAATTCAGGAGGTAACAAGGATAACATATGCTAATATTATTTCTTTAGGGTATAACATTATCCTGCTACCATTGTGATTTTAGTATTCACAACACTGTCATTTTATAACTGATTTTTTCAGTATCTGATTTGTTTAGTATCCAATATTACAGCATAATTAAATGGGAGTCAAGAAGAATTCCTAATGTGTGAATTTGTATGTTATGTAAATATGAGAAAGAGTACATTTGAATTTAAATTTTCATCATGTGTTTTCTGGAATTTCTGTTTTTTCTCTTCTTATTCACATTCTTAATAATTTCAGGAATACATTATTATCAATGCATCTTCTAGTACATAAAGCATCATTATGTAAATTATAAATACTATTGTGTATGAGAAGCTGAATTTTGAAAAAGTACAATTATTACAGGAATCTCACACCAATGTAAGACAAATAGTTGGGCGGTGGCAGCAGGGAAAATATAGTCTGATGTCTTTGAATGCCATTGCTTAACCCTTGTCTATCTGGAAGATAAAGAATTATATGCAATTTGGTTTAGTAATTTAGATATTTAAAACAATGACATTTGTTTAAAAATAAATTTAGGAATGAAAGAAAATGTTAGAAATAGCTTAATTAAGAATTTTACATTTTTACATTCAAAGGAAAAATAATCTTCAGGATAGTATTATTAATAAAAGAACTTTGTCTTGATTTACATATTTTAGCTAGAAAATTTCCAGATCATCTCTAGCAATAGCTAGCAGAACAAGATTTACGAACCCCAAGAAATCATTTTTCATGTCAGTGTCATTTTAGAATAAATTGATGGCTCCTAAAACTTAATTTAGTTTGAGTCTCTTCTGATCATATTTATAGTTTTACAGATAGCCATGTTCAACGGTATTATATTATACATCACAAGAAATATGCAAGGTTTAAAGTAAGAATCTATTTTAAATTCTCTGATATTCAAGAATCTTTATCAAATTGTGCTAGGCTAAGGATTTTAAACAAAACATTTAACCTAATAAAACACTTGATCCCAATAGTAAACCCGCCAGTACCAATCTCCACATTTTATTTTTACATTTTCTAAAGCACATCTGCCAGAGCAATTAGATAAAGAATTATGAGTGCAATCTGATATTAGATGAAAAGTTTAAACTTTTATATGTGAATATACAGAGGAATGCATTGATTTTTATGTTAGTCCTGAAAAGAAAGTTCATCTTTTTGAAGTAAAAAAAATTTATAAATAAATTTTTAGTGTGATATGTTGGATCATCTTAGAGAATAAACTTCCGGTTTCTGCTGTTAATAATAGTATAATTACTTGTTGAATAATTTGTAAGTGATCAAAATGGAGATAATTAGAGTGTTCAATAACTGCATAAAGGAAGGAGGGAATATTATTATGATATCACAAACAAAATATAATCATTATTTTGCCTTAAACTTTAATTTATTTTGTCAACTACTTTCTTCAAAGAATATACAGCTTGACCTAGAGTGGTTTGTTTTTTTGTTTGCAATTTTTTTTTTTTTTTTAGTTTATTATGTTTGTTCCATGGTTAAGGTAAAAATATTTAGAGTTACATTGACTAAAACTAATAGAATCTTTCAACTTGTGATTGTTCACAGGGTTTGTTTTGCATTAATTTACCAAATAATCCCTTGGTAGAGTTAAAACCAAATAGCTATTAAAGATGTACAGGGTGTCTGGTTAGCTCAGCCAGTTAAGCATCTGCCTTTGGCCCAAGTTATGATCCCAGGGTCCTGGGATTGAGTCTCATGTTGGGCTTTCTTCTCAGTGGGGAGCCTGCTTCTCAATTTCCCTCTTCTCCCCTGCTCTTGCTCTCTTTCTCTATCTCAAATAAATAAAATATTTAAAACAAATAAAAATGAATAAATTAATCTTAATTAAAGAAGAGAAAAATGCATGTATATGTCACAGCTTTCTATTGCTACCACTGGAAAAAAATAAGGCAGATGTTATTTTCAATTAGTTGTATTTTTTTAAAGATAAATTTAATATGGTGAATATTTATATGCTTAAAATTACCCATTGAAGTTATAGAGTGTTTAAACTTTTTAAGTTATAACTTTTATATATAGATATATCTATGTAGATATATCTATATATCTCCAAAATCATTTTAGAGCAAAACATTTTAATTATATATATTTTCCTAAATTATGTAGATTAATAAGTTATAGAATCTACATTATAATCTAATTTTCATCTTTTGCATTTTGTCAATGTAATATTCAAGCTATATTCAAGCTATTTGTGACCCCAAGTTTGATAACACATACAAACATGTGTATCATAAATATAATTTGGATTAAAATAATCTTAATGGACTAGACCCACAATATCCTATTTTATTGTGGTCTCTCTTTTTCTTTCTTTTTTTTTAAGATTTTTTTTAAAATTTTATTTATTTGACAAAGAGAGACAGCAAGAGAGGGAACATAAGCAAGAGAAGTGAGAGAGGGAGAAGCTGGCTTCCTACCCAGAAGAGAGCCTGATGTAGGGTTTGATCCCAGGGTCCTAAGAACAGGACCTGAGCTGAAGGCAAACACTTAAAGACTCAGCTACCCAGGCGCCCCTGTGGTCTCTCTTTTCTAATGTCACCTCCCTGTTTAAATTAACCTGAGTGCTTGCTCTACCTGTTACTCTACCTGTGGAACATCGGTCTATTATTTTCACACAATGAAAGGTGATACAATTAGCTTTGAAAATGGAAGAAATAAATGCTATAAAAATTATTTTCTCCAGTAATTTATTGCTATTATTCTCATTTTTTAGTTTTACTTAATTTTTACAATAACATCTTAGGTAATGAAGATATATTTCTAGATGAACTTTCTAAATGAATTGCTAGGCTTTTAAGATGGGTTCATCAATTTTTTAATGGTCTAACTGCTTGGTAACTGATTAATTGTGACTAGAGCCCATTCTTTAGAACTTTAAAATCAATACCTTGCACTCTCCTAAAAAAAGGAAAAGTAAAAACAACAGATGGTGGATACTTATGGCAAGATTATTCATTTATGTTAGAATACTACTATAAGTCAAATTAATAAATGCATGAATGATGAATGGAGATGGAGTAATATTAATGACCCACTGGGTTTCCTGTTGAGGGGTAAAAATGAACTAAAGGTCATCTGTATATTTCTGATTTAGTTAACCTGGTAAATAGTACTGTCATTCACATAGTTGTATTATCAACTAATATATTTTGGCATCTTGATTGAATTCATGCTCTAACTAACTCATTGAGTCTAAGAGTACCATTTTCTTTCTTTTTTTTAAAGATTTTATTTATTTATTTGACAGACAGATATCACAAGTAGGCAGAGAGGCAGGCTGCGAGAGGAAGGGAAGTAGGCTCCCTACTGAGCAGAAAGCCAGATGTGGGGCTCATCCCAGGACCCTGGGATCTTGACTTGAGCTGAAGGCAGAGGCTTTAACCCCCTGAGTCACCCAGGTGCCCTATAGGAGTACCATTTTCTTTAGCTACAAAAGATTTGAGTATAATTTTAATTTACTCTATTAAAGCCATATTTGCCAAGTTTAACACCCTGAAGTGTAGCTAAGGCTGAATATCAGGGAAAAAAAAAAAAAAGTTTTCTAAACTGCCAGATGCATAGGTTTAGCCAGTCCAGTGATTGTAAATCTAAAGAAATGGTTATTATTTATAAAAAAGGCAAGACACTTCTAAAGTATAGATTGCTTACATTATTTTAACATTTTTCTCTGTCATAAAAGTTTGGTCCATAAAGGATATTTTATTTTAATTTTTCAAGAAATGGAGGGAAAAAAACCCAAAATAGACCAATTCATATGGGTAATTTTCAGAAACTTTTTTTTTTTAAATTTTTTATTTTTTATAAACATATATTTTTATCCCCAGGGGTACAGGTCTGTGAATTACCAGGTTTACACACTTCACAGCACTCACCAAAGCACATACCCTCCCCAATGTCCATAATCCCACCCCGTTCTCCCAAACCCCCTCCCCCCAGCAACCCTAAGTTTGTTTTGTGAGATTAAGAGTCACTTATGGTTTGTCTCCCTCCCAATCCCATCTTGTTTCATTGATTCTTCTCCTACCCACTTAAGCCCCCATGTTGCAACACCACTTCCTCATATCAGGGAGATCATATGATAGTTGTCTTTCTCTGCTTGACTTATTTCGCTAAGCATGATACGCTCTAGTTCCATCCATGTTGTCGCAAATGGCAAGATTTCATTTCTTTTGATGGCTGCATAGTATTCCATTGTGTATATATACCACATCTTCTTGATCCATTCATCTGTTGATGGACATCTAGGTTCTTTCCATAGTTTGGCTATTGTGGACATTGCTGCTATAAACATTCGGGTGCACGTGCCCCTTTGGATCACTACATTTGTATCTTTAGGGTAAATACCCAATAGTGCAATTGCTGGGTCATAGGGCAGTTCTATTTTCAACATTTTGAGGAACCTCCATGCTGTTTTCCAGAGTGGCTGCACCAGCTTGCATTCCCACCAACAGTGTAGGAGGGTTCCCCTTTCTCCGCATCCTCGCCAGCATCTGTCATTTCCTGACTTGTTGATTTTAGCCATTCTGACTGGTGTGAGGTGATATTGCATTGTGGTTTTGATTTGTATTTCCCTGATGCCGAGTGATATGGAGCACTTTTTCATGTGTCTGTTGGCCATCTGGATGTCTTCTTTGCAGAAATGTCTGTTCATGTCCTCTGCCCATTTCTTGATTGGATTATTTGTTCTTTGGGTGTTGAGTTTGCTAAGCTCTTTATAGATTCTGGACACTAGTCCTTTATCTGATATGTCGTTTGCAAATATCTTCTCCCATTCTGTCAGTTGTCTTTTGATTTTGTTAACTGTTTCCTTTGCTGTGCAAAAGCTTTTGATCTTGATGAAATCCCAGTAGTTCATTTTTTCCCTTGCTTCCCTTGCCTTTTGCGTTGTTCCTAGGAAGATGTTGCTGCGGCAGAGGTCGAAGAGGTTGCTGCCCGTGTTCTCATCAAGGATTTTGATGGATTCCTTTCGCACATTGAGGTCCTTCATCCATTTTGAGTCTATTTTTGTGTGTGGTGTAAGGGAATGGTCCAATTTCATTTTTCTGCATGTGGCTGTCCAATTTTCCCAGCAACTTTTTGCTTTTAATTCAGGATCAATCATTCAAATTTGGAAAGAAAATACTCATGTGGAACAAAACTTTAAAAAAATTATACAAAAAATATATTTTAATTCTATTCCTATAAAAACCACAGTGTTCAAATAAACCCTGAAAGTTAATATTGACTCTTATCAAGATATTCTTCTTCTTTTTTTTTTTTTTAAAGATTTTATTTATTTATTTGACAGAGAGGTCACAAGCAGGCAGAGAGAGGCAGGAAAGCAGGCTCCCCATGGAGCAGAGAGCCTGATGCTGGGCTCCATCCCAGGACACTGAGATCATGACCTGAGCCGAAGGCAGAGGCTTAACCCACTGAGCCACCCAGGCACCCCATGATATTATTCTTATTACTGATCAAACATATAAGCTTAGGAGTTACATAGCTACAACCCATTACAATATTAAGAAAAAATTATGAAGAGAAAGCTCGTAAATCTTCATAAACAATTATTGCAAAATATAAATATTAACATAGAGACATAATACTTGAAATAAACATAATCTTTCTCTACATAAGTTGCTCTATTTCCTAAACTTATGTCCAAATATGACTAAATATTCCTAAACTTATATTAAAATGTGTTGTTTGTTTTTATCTGTGGAAAATGCAGGGGCATATTTATAGATTTGCATTGACTAAACCATGGTATTAATTATTTAGCCATCAGAAACTTATATCTAATTAATATAGCCATATTTATTATGCAATAATTCAGATTTATCACTTGCTGCTGCAAAGTGCAAGTTATCCAAGCCAAAATCACACACACACACACAAAAAGTATGCCATCTTTGTTTTAACTTTTGAAATTTGATTGTTGCTACATTCAAAAAAAAAAAATTCAGAACATTTTAAATGTCCTGGAAGATAAAACTTAAGTCGGTTTTTGGTTTATTGCCAAGAAAGAATGATAAATAAGCTAAAATCTAAGCCAAAACATTCAGAGTTAAAATGCTGACCCAAAGAAGATCAGAACTCTTATTCAAAGGATAAAGAAAGTTCTTGGGGCCTCCACAGGAACCAGAGCATAGCATTTGAATTTCAAAAGTTCACCTAAAAATTTAGTGAGCTTTTCAGATAAGTGGGTTAGTTGAAACATGAAAAGTAAAACTACAGAAAAATATAAATCTTTCTGGAAAATTATCTCTATATCTTAATGTATTGCCATCAGAAGATTTTAGAGGAGTCATATTAATTTGTTTTAGGCCTAGAAACATTTCAAAAATTTGATTTAAAAGAAGAAAATTTATATTTACTTTCTCTAATATAAAATGCACATAAACACCTAGAAAATTTTATGGATAACTTATGTCATTTGTTACATAAGAATGACACCTATTTTGCATGTTTTAATCAAAAGATCAAGATATTGCACTGGGATATTCTGGTTCCAATAGTTGTGTTGTAACTTCAGCCCACATATTCATTTTCAAAACTGATGTCATGTCTAGATAATAAAGTAAACCAGATGGCTTTTGCATGTTGTAGTGTTAAAGCATAGGCTTTGAAGCTAGGTTTATTTCTGATCAAGTCCATTTCTAACAATTTCTCAAGATCATATCCCAGTTCATAAGCCTTTTTAAAGACTAGTATTCTTATCTTTAGAATATGAAAATTAGTAACTCCTTATCAATGTAGTAGGGAGTACAAAGATAATGAAATAATATATCTAAAACACTTAGGATAGTGACAAACATATAGTAGTTAGAAAAATTTAAAAAATGGTGTTGTTTTTGGGGCACCTGGGTGGCTCAGTGGCTTAAGCCGCTGCCTTCGGCTCGGGTCATGATCTCAGGGATCTGGGATCGAGCCCCGCATCGGGCTCTCTGCTCCGCAGGGAGCCTGCTTCCCTCTCTCTCTCTGCCTGCCTCTCTGCCTACTTGTGATCTCTTTCTGTCAAATAAATAAATAATAAATCTTAAAAAAATAATGGTGTTATTTTTAAAACGTATACCAAATTACATTTCTTCACTATGATGTGTCACAAAGGTCTAAGCATCTGTTTATTCACATATAGGTGGAGCCAATATATACTTGGTAGTTCTTAAATACTATTCTGAGTACTAGAAAAGCACCAGAAAAGAAAGTCCCAGCTCTCATGAAATATTTATTCCAAATTGTAAGAAAAAATTAGAAACATTGATTTAGTAACAGATTTGTATACGAAGAAAAGGAAATCTTAATAAGTATTAAAAATGTAAACAAAAATGCTTTTAGCCTAATTTGGGGTAAACATGAGTCCACATATATTTAGTTTTTAGATCTTATTTCTTTTGAAATTACAACAAATAAAGATATCTTTTATTGGACAGATTAACAAAAAGCATAATTTTTTATGTTGGGAAACTTCCCTCTTGCACTTTTTATCCCAGAATACAAGGCCTTGGTTACTTCACAGTCTGTTGAAAAAATTATTTATCTATCAACTACCTTATAGTATCTGTACATGCTTACTCTACCTCACAACATCTATACAGATAAAACTTAACACAAAAGGTTCAGGAAATGTCAGCAGAAATCTTCTCAAAAGAATGACAGCATTTGTCTCTTAGGCCCACAGGCCTTGTGGGCCAAGTAATATCCATGATCCTTGACATTTGCTTATCTAACACTTCCTCAGATTATATCACATGTGCCTCATATGTTTCCTTTACCTATTTCCTCCATAGTTGGATTTTTGTTACTCACCATCAAACATAATATGACAACCCTAGTGACACCCGAGTACCATACTTAAAATCAAAACTCTTTCACATCTCGTGAGAATGCATTCATTCTTCCACACATTTCTTTGCTGCATCTTTTATATAAGTTCCCTAAGGTTAAGGTTTATATTCTTACTGTGTAATTTTTACAACCAAGAGCAGTATTGAGCACATATCAAAGAAACAATAAATATTTGTCAGATGATTAAATATCCCTTAATATGCATTGTTTAATGATGCAAAAATGGTAAAATAGATAAGACCTCTGCCTTTAGTGAATTAAAGTTGACTGGGGAAATATTTCTACCCTCTGATTACATTCTTTCCTTCCACCCCCAATATTGTTGTTGTTCATTTTTTTTTTCCTCCAGAATGATAACAACGTGGTTTTATTTCCCCATTATACAACTTTATTATGTCAGGGAATGATTTTAAGGTTTTATTTGGCAATTTTGCTCTAATGAGGAATGTATTGCTTTGAAAGGAAAGGAGAAATGAAGGTATTTAACAAAAATTAAATTTATTTACATTTATTATTTAAAAATGCATGTACATTAATGGAAACTTGGGAAGAAATAGATAAAATAAGATGGAAGAACTGCAAAAGGTTTGCTTTCATGTCAACAATAGAACTGAGGGAGACTCTGTAGTGAACCACATGAAATAGAAGGGTCACCTGAGAGTAAGCAGAATTTGATTGAACTTTTGTTATTTCAGTGATGTTTGCCTCAGTCTTTTGGTCATGATGCAATATGAAAAATGGCCACTTAAGTGAAATAAATATTATATGATGACAGCAATACAGGTATTTGGCTTAACTACTCTACCTAGAAGAATGTTGGGGATGGTTTGAGAGGGGTTGATGCAGTAGCTTGTTAATTCTAGAATTTAAATTTTAGACAGTTAACAGACAGTGTAATATTTATTTCAGGTGGACAATATAGTGATTCAACACTTCCATACAAGACTCAGTGCTCGTCACTGCAAGGGTATTCTTTAAACCCCGTCACATATTCTGCCATCCCCTGCCCACTTCTCCAGTAACCATCAGTTTGTTCTCTATAGTTAAAGTTTCTTGGGGACCCCTGGGTGACTCAGTCAGTTAAGCATCTGCCTTTATCTCAGGTCATGATATCAGGGTCCTGGGATCGAGTCCTGTGTCAGGTTTCCTGCTTAGTGGGGAGTCTGCTTCTCCCTCTCCTTCTGCCCCTCCCCTGCTCATTTTCTCTTTCTCTCTCCCCAATAATAATAAAAATTAAGAGTTCATTTCTTGGTTTCTTTCTCTCTTTTTTTCCCCTTTGCTCATTTGTTTTATTTCTTAAATTCTACATATGAGTAAAATCTTATGGTATTTGTTTTTCTCTGTCTTATTCACTTGTATATTAAGAGTGATTTTATTGTTCAAAAATAATAAAAAATAAAAGTGATTAAACACCTACATTTTTAAGTTTCATAAATATTTATTTAGGTATTAAATAAACAATTTATTTAATTATCAAATAATAATTATTATTAGATAAGAATTTATTTAATCATTAAATAATTAAATAAATAATAACAAATCCATATATAATATACAATAAATTCATATATAATATTTAATATATAAGTAGATTTATAAATAAAGAATAAATAAATAAGTTTAATGAATAAATAACTTATTTAATTTTAAATAAATAAATAATAAGATTAGTCTGAACTGCATCTGCTATATAAAGTACCAAGATTTAAAAAAAAAGAATGATAAATTACTCAATATAAGTATCATAGCAAATCTTATCATTGAGTTATATATGCTGCACTTGGGTTCCATCATGAAGGAGAGCTTAAGTGTCCTTATTTACTTAGGGGAAGTATATAGAGTGGATCAACAGACAGTTACATAACAGAATATTATTCAAAACCTGCAATAGGCATCATCTCTATTACAATCAAACCATTTTTATTTGAATATGTCTTAAATGTAATGAGTAATGAGTAATACAGATGAGTTGAAGTAGAAAATTTCTATTTTTGAATAAATTTTCTAGAATCATTTAATGTTTAAAACTACATAAAATTATAACTTTGGTAAGAAGTAACTGAAAAGGAATATTGGAAAAAGCAAATTAAATAAAAAATGTGTGATCAGTAAAAAAGCCACAAGTAAAATCCTGAGTTTTATTAAAATTTGAGTATTAATGTTAGCTATGTAAATATTAAAATTAATGGAATTCAAACCTTAACAAATAAATTTACATAAGAAAAGAATACTTAAAACTACTGAATTAGGGCACCTGGGTGGCTCAGTTGGTTGGGCGACTGCCTTTCACTCAGGTCATGATCCCAGAGTCCTGGAATGGAGTCCCACAGAGGGCTCACTGCTCAGTGAGGGGTCTGTTTCTCACTCTGACCCTCTCCCCTCTCATGTTCTCTCTCACTCACTCTCTCTAAAATAAATAAATGAAATCTTAAACAGACAAACAAACAAAAACAACTACTGAATTATCCTGGCCCAGGGAGCTGTGGTGAAGGAGCAGGAGAAGGAGTGACTGTGTTGGCAGTTAGGCCTAACCATGGACAAGGAATATGATGCAATCATTCTGGGGACTGGCTTCACTGAATGTTTCCTGTCAGGCATATAATGTGTGAATGGAAAGAAAGTGCTGTATATGGACTGAAACCCTTACTATGAGGGTGAGAGCCTCCACACCCCTGAGGAGCTGTACAGGGTTTTTTAATTGCTGGAGGGGCCCCCTGAGGCAATGGGAAGGGGCCAAGACTGGAGCATTGACCTGTTATTCAAATTCCTCATGGCCAGTGGGCAGCTGGTAAAGATGTTGCTGTATACAGAGGTGACATGCTACTTGAACTTCAAGGTGGTAGAGGCAGCTTTGTCTAAAAAGATCTATAAAGTACCATCCACTGAGAATGAAGCCTTAGCTTTCAATCTGATGGGCATGTTTGAGAAATGGTGTTTCTGCAAGCTCCTGGTGTTTGTGGCAAACTTTGATGAAAATGATCACAAGACCTTCGAGAGTGTTAACCCCCAGAGCACCAACTTGCCTAATTAGGGCCAGGACATCATCGACCTCACTGGCCATGCCCTTGCCCTTTACTGTACTTATGACTACCTGGACCAGCTCTGTCTTGAGACCATCAAGTGCATCAAGTTGTACAAAGAGCCCCTGGCTCCATATGGAAAGAGTCCTTATTTATAACCACTCTATGGCCTTGGTGAGCTGCCTCAGGGCTTTTCAGATTGCCATCTTTGGAGAGACACATATGCTGAACAAACCTGTGGATGGTATCATCATGGAGAATGGCAAGGTAGTGGGTGTGAAGCCTGAGGGAGAGGTGGCTCACTGCAAGCATCTGATCTGTAACCCCAGCTACATTCTGGACTGAGTGTAGAAGGCTAGCCAGGTTATCTGCATCATCTCTAGCTTCAACCATCCCATCAAGAATACTGATGATGCCAGCTCCTGCCAAATCATCACTCCCTAGAACCAACTTAACAGGAAGTCAAACATATATGTGTGAATGATCTCCTACAGACACAACATGGCTGCCCAGGGCAAGTACATCGCCATTGTCAGCACCATGGTGGAGACTACAGAGGTAGAAAAGGAAGTTGAACCTGCCTGGAGCTGCTGGAGCTCACTGACTAGAAGTTCCTAGAGCCACGTGTTCTGCTTCTGCTCCTATGATACTACCACTTCGAGACAACCTACAATGACTTCAAATTCATCTACAAGCACATGGAAGGCTCTGTTTTTGACTTTGAAAACATGAAACCACAAACAGAATGTTGTCTTTGGAGAAGCTGACCAGTGACTTCTGATGCCCTCCACACATACTTCAGCCCTTGTGCCCTCTCCCCTGACCTAAGTCTGTTCTCTTTGAAGGTTGGGGAGATGGGTTGAATGAGTACCCCCATTTCTAGCATTCTCTGCTTCCCCAACCACATTCTACATTCCTGTCACCCACCTCATTGATTCACTGACCAAATCCTTAACCTTAGCAATGGTTTGGGAGATGCGGGGTTGAATAGCATTCTCTTTCTTGGCCCTTCCTTATTCTGGGAAAAGAGGGTTCTTTTCCTTGTGTGTATCTCTTCCCCCTCCTCTCCTAATTCTTCTGCTGTATTTGGGAAGTACGTGAAAAAAAAACCTGACTTCTTGACCCACTGCTCTTACCCCTATTGTAGTGGCCTTTGGAGATGCCCCCTGCTTCTCCCCAGTAACTCTCTTGTGTGTTGGAGAGAAGTGTCCCTCCCAGCACAAAGTTGCATTCCCCCTACCACCACCACCTTGCTCTCATTAATTTATTCTAATTTATTAACTTTGGCTCACTGCTCTGAGAAAGGAACATTGTGCCTCTTACCCGCCACCTTCTCCTGCAGCCTGGGTTGGGAGAGGGCTTGGGTGTGGCCCAGTTAGAGGCTGATCTTGCTGTTTTTGTTTCTTCTTTTTGTTTTTGTGTTCTCTGGCATTTGCTGAGGGGGAGAAAAAAAATGTGAGCAAACCAGAAGGAGGTGGAAAAATGGATCCAAACCCTAGTATGACCTGCCCTTACCTTGCAAAGTAAATGTGTCCACTTCCCATACCTCTAGTGTATTTCACAGAAAACCTGCTGATAAAACTGTGTTGAAAGCTGGGGGGGAGAAAAAAAAAAAAGCAAACCTACTGAATTATCTTAAAATTCTACTGAAATTTTCAAATTTCGAATTTTATTACCCTAAAATTATATCACAAAATAATGTCACAGAGAAAAATTTAGGATAAGTACATCTAACTATTTATAACCATTTAAATCACTTAATTGATTTTATATTAATATTATTTTAAAATAAATACACTTTTTGTTTTTACAGTGACACACTTCTTCATTTTCTTCTTCTTCTTCTTCTTCTTCTTTTTTTTTTAAGATGTGTTTATTTATGGCAGGAAGGAGATAAAGAATGACAAGCAGGCTCCTCACTCTCCTCCCCAGGGCAGAGCGAGACACTGACTCACTCTCATGACCCTGAGATCATCACCTGGGCCAAAACCAAGAGCCAGACACTAAACCAGCTGAGCCCCAGGTGCCCCTAAAGAGTCACATTTTCTTTTTTTTTTTAAGATTTTATTTATTTATTTGACAGAGGGAGATCACAAGTAGACAGAGAGGCAGACAGAGAGAGAGAGAGAGAGAGAGAGAGAAGCAGGCTCCCTGCTGAGCAGAGAGCCCAATGCAAGACTCGATCCCAGGACCCTGAGATCATGACCTGAGCCAAAGGCAGCAGCTTAACCCACTGAGCCACCCAGGTGCCCCAACATTTTCTAATAATATGGAAAGAACTATGTAGATAAGTATGAATTAATTTACAACCAATTTAGCACATTTTAACAAGTTTAATACAAAAATATTATTTGTAAACAAATTTCTCACTGTCTTACATTTTATTTATTTATTTATTTTTGGTCAAAGGAGTATCTCCTTTAAAACTATCTTCCTCAGATGCTTCTCTTACTTAAAAATGTCCTTGGGTAGGGATGGGGGTAGGGGGGCTACCTGGGTGGCTCAGTCAGGTAAGAAACTGCCTTCAGCTCAGGTCATGATCTCAGGGTCCTGGGATGGAGCCCTGCATTGGTCTCCCTGCTTGGTGGGGAGCCTATTTCTCCCTCCTCTTCTGCCTGCTGCTCCCCCTGCTTGTGCTGCCTTGCTGTCAAATAAATAAAGTCTGTAAAATAATAAATAAAACATGAAAGTGTCCTTGGAATTACTAACAGTTGTAAATATATTATAAGAAACATTATCTTCACAGTGGAGGCTAACAGGCTTATACCTACTGATACAACTATTACAAGAATCCTGACAGTTTGGAAATAGTCAAATAAACAGAACATACAATGATCAAATCCAAACACATGTTTATAAGACATTTTTCTTTGACACCCTCATTTTATCTCTGAAGAGACATTTTGTCAAAAGTAAATGGTGGATAAATACAAATACTTAATAAGATATATAAGATATTATAAGATAATTTTTGGCCACAGAGAGTATAGATGAAAATCAAACTAGCAAAAGATATTACAGTGCATGTAGTTTACCTCTAATGAATGAGTCCTCAGCTTTACTCCACCTCAAATTCTAGCAAACTGTGCTAAGTTTAAATGATTAAGTATACAACCTGTGTCCTGTGTAAGCAAGGGGCAGGACAGCTGTTTTAAAATCTTATTTAAACTCAAAGATGCCATAAGAAAAACAATTTGGAAAAAATTAGATGTGGTAAAGCTTAAACTGTTTCATAAGGGAATAGAGCAGAGCACTGAGATTAATATACTCCTATCTTTTACCTCCAGGGCCCTTTCAAAACTATAAAAAGCCAAAGCCTTGTGTTTCTCCGCTCCTAGGAACTCGGGGCTTCTTTGATCCATACGGGTTGCAGAGACCACTGAAAGATGAAAAGGCCTTGAGTGGGTAAGTTCGCTGAATCCACTCCGGTTTATGATTTATTTTGTATATGTCTTTTGCTCAGCCTAAAAGCTGATCTGACTTCAAAATCAACGTACAAGCAACCTTAACATCTTTTGAGTTCTTATTCTCTCCTGACTTTAAACCTGAGCACGCTTTTGTGATGTGGCCAACCTCAGAATTGCAACAAGCCTATCTCCACACTGACTCTGTCCTATTCAATCTCCCTTCTCACTCTTAAACCATATGTATAAAAAAGAAGCATCCATAGAAATATGAATTTAGCAAAGAAAGTGGCAAAACACTGTAATGAGTGAAAACTTTGAAAGTGGCATTAACCTCTACCACCATCAATGTCATCTTCTGTTCAGCATCTCTATAGGTCTTTTTTAAAACTTTACAAATATCTTTTTAAGTTTTTATATTGTATGTCAGAGGAGGACATATCTTAGAATGCTGTTGTCAAGAAAATCAGAGTATAATACTCTACTAGCTTCAGCAAGTAAAATCAGTGTGGATGACTCCACACATGTGCTATGTTATAGCTCTAAGTTATGAAAAGTTATATAATACTTGGAAGAACCTCTAACAACTTGAGTGTTTCTTACAAGCATTTTGAAAGGTGTTTTTTTATCCTTCACTTATGATTTATAAATTTGTAATGACATTTTCCCTGCTAATTAGTCTACTGAAGTGAAACTCGACTACATAAACAGTTGCATGTGATAGGGCCACCTTGTCTACATTTAACTGTAAGACACACTAAAGAAGAGGTTTTCAACCTCTAGAGTAGGCTGTTTTTTTTTTTCCTTTTAGCAACTATATTAAATTATGGCTTTAAAAAAGCTATTATTAAATTTCCCATTAATCTGAAAATCTATGTCCTCAAAATCTACAGTATATATAATATGATGTTGCAACAGATTATTGAATAAAAGATGTTTAAGCAGTAAGGAACACAATAGATAGGCTTTCCTATTCCCAAACGTCTTCTGCAGACATAGCACATTGCTGTTTGAATTGTGTGTTGCTTTGCTAATCAAATTAACAAAAACATTGGGGATAACAGAAGTTGCAAGTAAAGTGACGTATATTTGTGAATTATAACCACAAAATATATATAATTGAAAAGAAAAAGTCATTGCCATCATCATGCAGTCTTAAGAAGTACTGTTCATTTGTACACATAGCACTCTTATAACAGATTTTTTGTTCATGTAAATAGTAGTCCTGTCTAAAAGAAATAACAGATATTACGTAGATCCCATATCTCATAATAGCTTGTAACTCATAACTGTTTCCATGAAAAGAATGCCTGTATATTTTGGTTTACAATCCTAGAGTATTATTCAAGCAGATTATGATTATTAAATATATTAACAAATTTCTAACACTTATTTCATGTATGAACATGTATATCAGTTAGAAATAACATTTGGGAATCCCACTATAGAAGCTTAAGAAAATGGAGAATTTTTTTCCTTTTAACATAGAAAAGCTTATAAATCAGCAGTCTATGGCTAGTATGCAAGCTTTTCATAGTCCCCAGGAACCCCAGCAATTCTATTTCTCTTTTACTAACTTTAGTACATGGCTTTCATCAGAAAGGTAACCTTACACTTCTACCCTTCACATCTGCAGGCCAGGCCAGCTGCAAAAATTGTAGAAAGATTTGAAAAAGCTTATCACTCTGCTGGGTAAACTGAATTTAATGAGCCATTTCAGAAGTCACACACAAATGATCTCAACAGGCTTGCATCTAGACCTAGGAAAACATGGGGAATGTAACATTGTGCTGAGTTAAAACTGGGATTCTGTTACTAAGAATGGGAACATGCACACTGAAAGGTCAACAGCAATATCTGATGACATAAATAATAATGAATTCAAATTAAATCTTCAACAATGCTACACTCACGTGAAATATTAACAGGTAAAAATAGTAAAATTTAAAAAATAATGAAAGAAAAAGGTATAATTTATTAGTAGGCATTTTATGTGTCAAAACAGGCAAAAAGTGACTAATTCTACTAGTAGTGACCAAGTACATAAAACAAATAACATTACGTGACTTTCCAAAATTCCATTTTGGGGAATTTACTTTTTTTAAGTCTCTAAGATGAGGAACAGAAATTTATATTTTTATTAATCTGCATCCTCAAGATATTCAGAATCTGATAGTGTAAATAATATCAGCATGAAGAAAGCTCATCATTGATTAAAAGTTTAAAAAGTAGAAATGTCTCTTCATGTCCTCTGCCCATTTCTTGATTGGATTATTTGTTCTTTGGGTGTTGAGTTTGTAGAGCGTATCATGCTTAGCGAAATAAGTCAGGCGGAGAAAGACAACTATCATATGATCTCCCTGATATGAGGAAGTGGTGTTGCAACATGGGGGCTCAAGTGGGTACGAGAAGAATAAATGAAAGAAAATGGGATTGGGAGGGAGACAAACCATAAGTGACTCTTAATCTCACAAAACAAACTGAGGGTTGCTGGGGGGAGGGGGTTTGGGAGAAGGAGGTGGTATTATGGACATTGGGGAGGGTATGTGCTTTGGTGAGTGCTGTGAAGTGTGTAAACCTGGTGATTCACAGACCTGTACCACTGGGGATAAAAATACATGTTTATAAAAAATAAAAAATTATATTAAAAAAAAAGTTTAAAAAGTAAAAAAAAAAAAAACACTATAATTATAAGAACATAAGGATATGATATAATTCATTTGCTATATTATGCACGAATGTGTTTTATAGTTTGATAACACATAGAAATTTACTGCTCCATTCAATGTTAGAATTAATACAATCACAGAAGCAAGGATTAAACAGATAAAAATCAAAATGTCATCTCTATTACTACCAATCATCTGAAAAAAATTGTCTAAGGATGGTCATATAGGAGTGTTCTTATTTATCAGCTGAGATAAGCTTTCCTAAGAGGCTAGAAGGCTACACAAGCTAAAGGACAGGAGTCTGGTCTTTGATGCTGTGGCATTGTGTAGAATGTAGAGCACAGCAACTGCTCTCTATGTGAAGATAAAGAAAGGGAAAGATCAAAAATCATAGGCTCAGGCTTTCCTTCCCAGTAACCCACCAATCATATAAATAATACCATCCCGCATGAAGAGAAGACGTGAATAAGTGAGTAGTGGACAGACTCTGGAAGGTGTATTCATAGGAAAGCCTTCTGGGGAGAAAAGAAGAGTTGAAAAAAATTTTGTAGAGATCACTCTTGAACTGTCAGCTGTACATATGCACAGAAAATAAATAAAAATTGCCAAAATTGTGTCTAGAACTCTAGATGATTGAAATATTTCACTGTACTTGTTAAATGATCTTTAGATCCTAACTATTTAGACTATAATCATATTCTCTGAGCTAAGAAAGAAATGATGTGCTATGTTTACTTTGAGAAAGAAAGTACCTTTATTAATAGGACCAAGTAACACCACTAAAACTCATGTTTATGAAAAAACACTGATAATTACATTTTATTATGTGTGTTCTAAGGAGAAAAATAATTGTGTTCTGCAATGTAATTTTATAAAGTACTATTCTTAATGCTTTCATTAAATAAGATCATTATGAAAATGTTTTGCACACAGAAATATTTTTGAATACATTTTAAAAATGATCACAAAGTATATGGGGTTTGAATGTGTTGCATTATTTTAATACTTTTACAACATAACTGGAATTCTTAAAGAGAATACGGATTTGCATAAGGCTGATAATCTTTTTTCATTTCTTTTTGTGATTCAGCTGCTGTAATATCCATTGACAATGATAATTATTTGGTTTATTATCCATGATTATCTCTAGATATATGTGCATTTTCTTCAATTAGACTATAAACTCTAAGTGGAAAATCAAAATGAAGTCACCTCTTGTCTCAGCATTGGATTTTAAACTCTCCTTGTATCCAGAGTTTCCCAATTGCCCATTGCACAATTTTACTTGGGGAGTAGAAAATGGAAAATCAATGAAGTAAATTATGTTAGAGGAAGAAGGTACACAGAGTAAAGATTTTCATAACCCTCCCTCGTACCCCACATGCTACTCACTCTGAAATGCAAACATGCACATGAACAAGCAGTTTTCAAATGCATTATATATTGTGATTAAAGAGCTGTGTGCAACGCTGAATTAATATGAAAATCAGAACTACTATCACTATTTATTTCTGTATGAGGAGAAAAATCTTCCAGACATTAAAATATTTCAAATGATTTTTTTTCTATCCACAAACCATAATTATGGTGGAAGAAGAGTGAAAATTGTATACATGTAATATTAAAATAGTTTAAAATTATATTTGCAATATTAAAATATTTTAAATATTGTATATTATTTTATTTAATGTTTTTATTAATATATAATTCAGGGCCAGATGTGAGCATGTATTTTCTGTAGTCAGACTAATATATTAGCTTTTATCAAATAATAAAATAAAATAATATAAAATTTAAAAATTTTCCTTTAAAATAGGAGCTGTTCCTTAATTAATTAACGTTTAAATGGCTGCTAAATCACAGGAATAGTTCTAGAAGAAGTTCTAGAACAAGCAATGCACTAATGAATGAGAATGAGAATGAGCTAACTAAGAAGAGTGTACTACCTGACAAGAAAACCTCCCCTCATGGAGCATAAATTCAACTGGGATAGACAGAGTAAAAAAAAACATAAATATACAATGTGTTAGCTTATAAATATAAAGGTGAATTAAAGAGTAGTCCCTGCTTAAGGGAAGGTGATTAATGACAAATAACAACTCCAGTTCTATTTAATTGAATGATTAATTCTACCTCCTTTCCATTTAACAATAATTCTGTCATCAACCGGACCCACTACACAAAGCAAGCAGCTTTCAATGTATGTCCTTTCCCTTTTATTGCAACTTAGTTTTTAAATTGCTCCACAGTAAAACAATGAATCAATATGGATTATTGACAATGAGTCAATATGAATAAGTTATTATTGCTTATTATTGTTTCTGAGGAATAAGCAGAGCTATTAAATAAATGTAAGTAAAAAGGGATAGCAGGGGGAGGAGTCAAGATGGCGGAGAAGTAGCAGGCCGAGACTACTTCAGCTAGCCGGAGATCAGCTAGATAGCTTATCTAAAGATTGCAAACACCTGAAAATCCATCGGCAGATCGAAGAGAAGAAGAACAGCAATTCTGGAAACAGAAAAACAACCACTTTCTGAAAGATAGGACCCGCGGAGAAGTGAATCCAAAGCGACGGGAAGATAGACCCCGGGGGAGGGGCCGGCTCCCGGCAAGCGGCGGAGCAACGGAGCACAAAATCAGGACTTTTAAAAGTCTGTTCCACTGAGGGACATCGCTCCAGAGGCTACCCGGGGCGAAGCCCACGCGGGGTCAGCGTGGCCTCAGATCCCGCAGGGTCATAGAAGGATCGGGGGTGTCTGAGTGTCGCAGAGCTTATGGGTATTGGAACGGGAAAGCCGGCTACAGAGACAGAGCCGACAGTAAGCTCGCAGCTCGGGGTGACCTTGAACCGGTCGCAGGCTCGGTGAGCTCGGAGCGCGGCTGGAGGTCAGCCAGACGGGAGTAACTGGGCGCGGTTCTCTGAGCGCGCACTGAGGAGTGCGGCCCTGGGCTCTCGGCTCCTCCAGGCCGGAGACCAGGAGGCCGCCATTTGTATTCCCGTCCTCCGGAACTCTACGGAAAGCGCTCAGGGAACAAAAGCTCCTGAAAGCAAACCCAAGAGGATTACTCACCCCGGCCCCGGGTAAGGGCGGTGCAATTCCGCCTGGGGCAGAGACACTTGAGAATCACTAAACAGGCCCCTCCCCCAGAAGATCAACAAGAAATCCAGCCGAGACCAAGTTCACCTACCAAAGAGTGCGGTTTCAATACCAAGGAGAGCAGCAGAATTCTAGAGGAGGAGAAAGCAAAGCACGGAACTCATGGCTTTTTCCCTGTGATTTTTTTTTTAGTCTTGCGGTTAACTTAATTTCTTTCTTTTTGATTTTTTGTTTTTTTTTTCTCGCCTTCGGGTAAAATTTTTTTTTAACTGTTACCTTTTTCTTTTTTAACGATTTTTTACTAGTTTATCTAACATATATATTTTTTCTTTTTTATATTTTTCTTAGGTGTTTTCTTTTCTTTTAAATTCTTTTCTTTTTTTTTCTTTTTTCTTTTTTTTTTTTTCCTTTCTTCCTTTTTGAACCTCTTTTTATCCCCTTTCTCCCCCCTCACGATTTGGGATCTCTTCTAATTTGGTTAAAGCATATTTTCCTGGGGTTGTTGCCACCCTTTTAGTATTTTACTTGCCCCTTCATATACTCTTCTCAGGACAAAATGACAAGACGGAAAAATTCAACTCAAAAAAAAAGAACAAGAGGCAGTACCGAAGGCTAGGGACCTAATCAATACAGACATTGGTGATATGTCAGATCTAGAGTTCAGAATGACAATTCTCAAGGTTCTAGCCGGGTTCGAAAAAGGCATGGAAGATATTAGAGAAACCCTCTCGAGAGATATAAAAGCCCTTTCTGGAGAAATAAAAGAACTAAAATCTAACCAAGTTGAAATCAAAAAAGCTATTAATGAGGTGCAAACAAAAATGGAGGCTCTCACTGCTAGGATAAATGAGGCAGAAGAAAGAATTAGTGATATAGAAGACCAAATGACAGAGAATAAAGAAGCTGAGCAAAAGAGGGACAAACAGCTACTGGACCACGAGGGGAGAATTCGAGAGATAAGTGACACCATAAAACGAAAGAACATTAGAATAATTGGGATTCCAGAAAAAGAAGAAAGAGAGAGGGGAGCAGAAGGTATACTGGAGAGAATTATTGGGGAGAATTTCCCCAATATGGCAAAGGGAACGATCATCAAAATTCAGGAGGTTCAGAGAACGCCCCTCAAAATCAATAAGAATAGGCCCACACCCCGTCACCTAATAGTAAAATTTACAAGTCTCAGTGACAAAGAGAAAATCCTGAAAGCAGCCCGGGAAAAGAAGTCTGTAACATACAATGGTAAAAATATTAGATTGGCAGCTGACTTATCCACAGAGACCTGGCAGGCCAGAAAGAGCTGGCATGATATTTTCAGAGCACTAAATGAGAAAAACATGCAGCCCAGAATACTATATCCAGCTAGGCGATCATTGAAAATAGGAGAGATTAAAAGCTTCCAGGACAAACAACAACTGAAAGAATTTGCAAACACCAAACCAGCTCTACAGGAAATCTTGAAAGGGGTCCTCTAAGCAAAGAGAGAGCCTACAAGTGGTAGATCAGAAAGGAACAGAGACCATATACAGTAACAGTCACCTTACAGGCAAAACAATGGCACTAAATTCATATCTCTCAATAGTTACCTTGAATGTTAATGGGCTAAATGCCCCTGTCAAAAGACACAGGGTATCAGAATGGATAAAAAAACAAAATCCATCTATATGTTGCCTCCAAGAAACTCATTTTAAGCCCGAAGACACCTCCAGATTTAAAGTAAGGGGGTGGAAAAGAATTTACCATGCTAATGGACATCAGAAGAAAGCAGGAGTGGCAATCCTTATATCAGATCAATTAGATTTTAAGCCAAAGACTATAATAAGAGACGAGGAAGGACACTATATCATACTCAAAGGGTCTGTCCAACAAGAAGATTTAACAATTTTAAATATCTATGCCCCCAACGTGGGAGCAGCCAACTATATAAACCAATTAATAACAAAATCAAAGAAACACATCAACAATCATACAATAATAGTAGGGGACTTTAACACTCCCCTCACTGAAATGGACAGATCATCCAAGCAAAAGATCAGCAAGGAAATAAAGGCCTTAAACGACACACTGGACCAGATGGACATCACAGACATATTCAGAACATTTCATCCCAAAGCAACAGAATACACATTCTTCTCTAGTGCACATGGAACATTCTCCAGAATAGATCACATCCTCGGCCCTAAATCAGGACTCAACCAGTATCAAAAGATTGGGATCATTCCCTGCGTATTTTCAGACCACAATGCTCTAAAGCTAGAACTCAACCACAAAAAGAAGTTTGAAAAGAACCAAAATACATGGAGACTAAACAGCATCCTTCTAAAGAATGAATGGGTCAACCGGGAAATTAAAGAATTGAAAAAAATCATGGAAACAAATGATAATGAAAATACAACGGTTCAAAATCTGTGGGACACAACAAAGGCAGTCCTGAGAGGAAAATATATAGCGGTACAAGCCTTTCTCAAGAAACAAGAAAGGTCTCAGGTACACAATCTAACCCTACACCTAAAGGAGCTGGAGAAAGAACAAGAAAGAAACCCTAAGCCTAGCAGGAGAAGAGAAATCATAAAGATCAGAGCAGAAATCAATGAAATAGAAACCAAAAAAACAATAGAACAAATCAACGAAAGTAGGAGCTGGTTCTTTGAAAGAATTAATAAAATTGATAAACCTCTGGCCCGACTTATCAAAAAGAAAAGAGAAAGGGCCCAAATAAATAAAATCATGAATGAAAGAGGAGAGATCACAACTAACACCAAAGAAATACAAACTATTATAAGAACATACTATGAGCAACTCTACACCAATAAATTTGACAATCTGGAAGAAATGGATGCATTCCTAGAAACATATAAACTACCACAACTGAACCAGGAAGAAATAGAAAGCCTGAACAGACCCATAACCAGTAAGGAGATTGAAACAGTCATTAAAAATCTCCAAACAAACAAAAGCCCAGGGCCAGACAGCTTCCCGGGGGAATTCTACCAAACATTTAAAGAAGAACTAATTCCTATTCTCCTAAAACTGTTCCAAAAAATAGAAATGGAAGGAAAACTTCCAAACTCATTTTATGAGGCCAGCATCACCTTGATCCCAAAACCAGACAAGGATCCCACCAAAAAAGAGAGCTATAGACCGATATCCTTGATGAACACAGATGCGAAAATACTCAACAAAATACTAGCCAATAGGATTCAACAGTACATTAAAAAGATTATTCACCACGACCAAGTGGGATTTATTCCGGGGCTGCAAGGTTGGTTCAACATCCGCAAATCAGTCAATGTGATAGAACACATCAATAAAAGTAAAAACAAGAACCATATGATACTCTCAATAGATGCTGAAAAAGCATTTGACAAAGTACAACATCCCTTCCTGATAAAAACTCTTCAAAGTGTAGGGATAGAGGGTACATACCTCAATATCATCAAAGCCATCTATGAAAAACCCACCGCAAATATCATTCTCAATGGAGAAAAACTGAAAGCTTTTCCGCTAAAGTCAGGAACATGGCAGGGATGTCCATTATCACCACTGCTATTCAACATAGTACTAGAGGTCCTAGCCTCAGCAATCAGACAACAAAAAGGAAATTAAAGGCATCCAATTCGGCAAAGAAGAAGTCAAATTATCACTCTTCGCAGATGATATGATACTATATGTGGAAAACCCAAAAGACTCCACTCCAAAACTGCTAGAACTTATACAGGAATTCAGTAAAGTGTCAGGATATAAAATGAATGCACAGAAATCAGTTGCATTTCTCTACACCAACAGCAAGACAGAAGAAAGGGAAATTAAGGAGTCAATCCCATTTACAATTGCACCCAAAACTATAAGATACCTAGGAATAAACCTAACCAAAGAGACACAGAATCTATACTCAGAAAACTATAAAGTACTCATGAAAGAAATTGAGGAAGACACAAAGAAATGGAAAAATGTTCCATGCTCCTGGATTGGAAGAATAAATATTGTGAATATGTCTATGCTACCTAAAGCAATCTACACATTTAATGCAATTCCTATCAAAGTACCATCCATCTTTTTCAAAGAAATGGAACAAATAATTCTAAAATTTATATGGAACCAGAAAAGATTTCGAATAGCTAAAGGGATATTGAAAAAGAAAGCCAACGTTGGTGGCATCACAATCCCGGAGTTCAAGCTCTATTACAAAGCTGTCATCATCAAGACAGCATGGTACTGGCACAAAAACAGACCCATAGATCAATGGAACAGAATAGAGAGCCCAGAAATAGACTCTCAACTCTATGGTCAACTAATCTTCGACAAAGCAGGAAAGAATGTCCAATGGAAAAAAGACAGCCTCTTCAATAAATGGTGCTGGGAAAATTGGACAGCCACATGCAGAAAAATGAAATTGGACCATTTCCTTACACCACACACGAAAATAGACTCAAAATGGATGAAGGACCTCAATGTGCGAAAGGAATCCATCAAAATCCTTGAGGAGAACACAGGCAGCAACCTCTTCGACCTCAGCCGCAGCAACATCTTCCTAGGAACAACGCAAAAGGCAAGGGAAGCAAGGGAAAAAATGAACTCTTGGGATTTCATCAAGATCAAAAGCTTTTGCACAGCAAAGGAAACAGTTAACAAAATCAAAAGACAACTGACAGAATGGGAGAAGATATTTGCAAACGACATATCAGATAAAGGACTAGTGTCCAGAATCTATAAAGAGCTTAGCAAACTCAACACCCAAAGAACAAATAATCCAATCAAGAAATGGGCAGAGGACATGAACAGACATTTCTGCAAAGAAGACATCCAGATGGCCAACAGACACATGAAAAAGTGTTCCATATCACTCGGCATCAGGGAAATACAAATCAAAACCACAATGCAATATCACCTCACACCAGTCAGAATGGCTAAAATCAACAAGTCAGGAAATGACAGATGCTGGCGAGGATGCGGAGAAAGGGGCACCCTCCTACACTGTTGGTGGGAATGCAAGCTGGTGCAACCTCTCTGGAAAACAGCATGGAGGTTCCTCAAAATGTTGAAAATAGAACTGCCCTATGACCCAGCAATTGCACTTTTGGGTATTTACCCTAAAGATACAAACGTAGTGATCCAAAGGGGCACGTGTACTCGAATGTTTATAGCAGCAATGTCCACAATAGCCAAACTATGGAAAGAACCTAGATGTCCATCAACAGATGAATGGATCAAGAAGATGTGGTATATATACACAATGGAATACTATGCAGCCATCAAAAGAAATGAAATCTTGCCATTTGCGACAACATGGATGGAACTAGAGCGTATCATGCTTAGCGAAATAAGTCAAGCGGAGAAAGACAACTATCATATGATCTCCCTGATATGAGGAAGTGGTGTTGCAACATGGGGGCTTAAGTGGGTACGAGAAGAATAAATGAAAGAAAATGGGATTGGGAGGGAGACAAACCATAAGTGACTCTTAATCTCACAAAACAAACTGAGGGTTGCTGGGGGGAGGGGGTTTGGGAGAAGGGGGTGGTATTATGGACATTGGGGAGGGTATGTGCTTTGGTGAGTGCTGTGAAGTGTGTAAACCTGGTGATTCATAGACCTGTACCACTGGGGATAAAAATACATGTTTATAAAAAATAAAAAATTATATTAAAAAAAAAAGGGATAGCAAATGTAAAAATATATTTTAGTTCATGGAAATATCTGGAAGTTACAATAATATCATTCATCAAATACCAAAGTAATAGACTTCCTATGTCCATGCTAGTCCTCCACTATTCTACCTGGTTCCAGACATAATTTTTAGACTTTTTTCATATATGAGATCCTTAAAATCTACAATGATTTCATTAAACACACATACAAAAATTTAACATTGAAATTTTTTGCTCTGAGGAAGGAGTATAGTATATACTGAATTTGTATATTTGCTAAATAGGGAAGACTGGTTATTTAGCAACAGCTTATATTATACTACATTTTATTTTTCCTCCTTGTTTTCTTTCTTCAGAAATCTACCCAAACAACAATAAATATGTGTTACTTTTATAAATTAAAAAGATATTTTCCAGAAGCAAAATTTACATGGCTGCCTCCACATCTAACAAATCGTTGCAAACTCTAAGAGAGAATGTGGTATTTGACAATTTTATTAAGTAGCACCTAGAAGAACACCATCTGTAGAGGCAGGATATGGAGAGGTAGAATATGAGCCCTGGGTTTCTCTGGAAAAGGCCTGCCTAGATTCTCCCAAGGGAAGTCAAAATAGGTTTCTATACTTCTTTCTCCATTAGTGTTTATATGTCATGTGCTCCAGAAAGCCCTAACATGGGATCAGATAACTCTTGCAGCAGAACACAATCTTCTTTAGAGTTGACTGCAGAAGGCTCTCCTAGAACATTGCTCCCAGCAGTCAGGACAAAAATCTTTCCTTGAAGAGGGGTCTGTCCACCACAGAACTTGCCTTTTAGCTCTTGTAAAACCTAATCTGTTTGCTTCTTATTTATATACATTTCCTTCTAAATCCTCAATATCAACCTATCATAAGTACAGGAATTAAAAAATATTTAGGCAATTTCATAAATTCCTTTATATTCAAACTTGGACTAAAATATGCTTTTGATACTAAAAATTTTAATGGTTTATGAACCAAATCTGTCATGTAACACATATCATAATAAGCTTATAGCTAAGTTCAAAAAGATTACTGCAAAATCAGTCATTTCATTGCATAATCCAATATTCAGGTTGATGTACAAGTTTAAATAGAAAACATTATTTGATATTGAAATGCACTTTGTGAAAGGAGAAAGGGTAAATTTTTAAAGTTGCTCTGAACAACTCCCAGTTCTGAATGATTTATTGGCCTTCTGCCACTCTCAAATGGCTGCCAGTCAATGTGACATGTGGCATCTTTCAGATAGTGTGGCTCTTTCAAGGAAGTACTTTTCATGATAAAAATGCAACTAAAGGACCATGAAGAGGAAAGTGTGGTGTTTATCTCAATAGACCAAAACAGTTATTTCAAAGGTGAAAATCATTCATAGAGATAGTCTCAAGCCTAGTATTTCAATAATATGATTTCCGTCCATATATTTTAGTCCCAAGAGACAGTGCTACTTCACTCTTATAGAAAATAACTTACCTAATCAAGCTGGATTTCAAATCTTTTCCATGGTGTCATGTTTAAATTACTGGCAGGACTTGGCAATTAGAAGAAGAGGAGAGCTTTCACAAGGGAACCAGACATTGTTCTTGGCTTCCCTGATTTTATGCCCAGCAGCAGAGACTTTCTCAAGGGCTGAGGAAAGGCAGTAATGCTAAGCAGAGCTGATGTTCAGAGGAATAAAAACTTCTAGAGCTTTTTCCTGTGCTGATTTTGATTCATCCTGAATCAAAGTATTATCCTGCCATTACCGTAGCTACCTAACACTGGTAATGCCTATCATTTGGTAATACAGATTTTTTTCTAATTCTTACGTAATACAAATGGAAGAGAATCTGGATATTAATGGGCAATTTAGACAGTTAATTTTAGACAGTTATAATACAGTAAACTTACAGTGATACTTTAGGGATTATACCATAAATGTACTTGGAAAATTTCATCACTGGCATTGCCAACCATCATTAAATATTCAACTAACACACAACTGTAAATGATTACATTTTGCTGAATTTTTATATTGCTCACAAGTCTTTTGGACAACGACAAGATTTTCCCATAAAGTAAATTTAATTATTCAATGGCCAAAGCATACATGTTTATCAAAGAAAATTTAAAAAAAAATAAAAAGCACATACAATTAAATACCCTACACTGATCATAATTATTAATGCTTTATGTATATGTTTACCCTACTGGTCCTATGCATGAGAGTACATATTCAATTTTGTAAAGTGAAAGATTTATTTTGCACATAAACTCACCATTGTTTCCTTAAAAGTAAATGCAATGAACACATTCACATACAAACTTTGTTTAACTGGAAAAAGAATATTTAGCCAAAAGCTACAGATTTAAGATTTCCTTGTTATGTAAGTCAATAGAACTTTCCAAAAAAGGGTGCATCTTTTAAATTTCATTTTTCCTAAAACATAATTTCAGTGAATTTCTATTCTTATTTTTTGTTTCCAATATATTTGTGGAATGACATACATTACACTGAATTTTTTTAACATTAATGAGATCATGTCCCCTTTCTTATTAATGCTGTGCATTTTACCATCTGTGGTTCAGTATGTTGAATACTACAATGATTAAAGTAAACATTTTGGAGCCAAATTAGCTGCTTCAAATTCCAAATCTGTCACTAAATTGTTCTGCGGCATTGAGCAAATTTCATAATCCTTTAATGCCTCAGTTTTGTAAAGAATGATCAGGAGTTTATTGCAATAATCCAAGAAACTTAGAGTATCTGTATCAGACACAAAAAGTTTGACAGTAGTATTAAATGAATAACTATACATAAAACAATAAGGAAAGTGCCATAGGGAATATGGGTACGTACATTGTTTTAATAATTTAAAATTTCTGGGGTGTCTGGGGGCTCAGTTGGTTAAATGTCCAACTCTTGATTTATTCTTGGGCCCTGAGTGGGCTCATGCTGAGTGAGGAGCCTGTTTGGGATTTTCTCTTTCCCTCTGCCCACTACTCTCACCCCACTTCTTGCTCATGCTCTCTCTCTCTCTCAAAAAGAATAATAAATAAATTTTTAAAAAATCTCTATGTATAAGCCTTTGATTCATCTGGACTTAATTTATTATATGGAATGAGAGGAGTTTTATATTTTTACCCCAAAAACTTACCCCCAAAACTTTTGAACAACTAAGTCTTTTACAATTATTTATAGTATGTATTGTTGACAGACTGGTCTCTCTTTACATATTCTGGACTGTGTGTTCTATCTAATCCATTGTTCAGTATTCATTCTGATATAGTTTAGAAATACAGGTGAGGTTCAGTGAGGTGGAGTCCAGAGTCGACATCAAGAATGAATTCTTGAAATGTCTTGTTACAAAATGGTAGTTTAGGGGTGCCTGGGTGGCTCAGTGGGTTAAGCCGCTGCCTTCAGCTCGGGTCGTGGTCTCAGGGTCCTGGGATCGAGTCCCGCATCGGGCTCTCTGCTCAGCGGGGAGCCTGCTTCCCTCTCTCTCTCTCTGCCTGCCTCTCCATCTACTTGTGATTTCTCTCTGTCAAATAAATAAATAAAATCTTAAAAAAAACAAAAAACAAAAAACAAAAACAAAATGGTAGTTTATTAAAGCATGGGGGCAGGACCAGTAGGCAGAAAGAACTACTGCACAGGGTTGTGAGGGGTGGCTGATTATATACAATGGGATTGGGGGAGGTAAGGAAAAAGGGAGGTTTTGAAAGGACTTTCATATGCTAAAGAGGACCAAGAAAAAGGAGGCCTTGTCTGTCAAGGTGAGGTTGTTTTTCCCTCTAACAGGGCATTAACATGAAGATAATTGAGAACTTTCCAGAAGAACAGTATACTTTGTGGGCTTCAAGTGTCTGTCAATGGGCTGCAGGTTATAAGAACATTTAATTGTATCTACATTTCCTTATGGATACTAAGCTATGGACAGAAATGTGTTGTTCTTGTTAATTGCTAAGACTTTTGTAAACTGAGGGAGACTCAAGTCTTGCAGGGTTGTGAGCTCTACAAGTTAACTATTTATTTTTCCTTTCCTTAGCTTTAGGACAGCCAGGAGTGCCTGAGAGTGTCACATATATCTCATTCCGGGGGGGGGGGGGATTGTAGGGTGTCAGTTTCTTCTCTTTCCTCAGCTTGCCTTCTGTTCCTACATCAGTTCCAATGTTTCCTGGGCAATATTTAACCACTGTCTACAAACTTGGAAAAAACCCTCTACACTTCTGTGGGACCACATTCTCTGGACAAATTCCACCTCAGTCCAACCCTTCTTTACTTGTCCTCTAAACTTTGAATTCTAGGAGTATCCCCAAACTGGGTCTTGGGTCTTCCTTCAATCCTATCTTTCTTCCCATTTGGTATTATTTATTCACATGGCAGTATACATCACATTGATGCTGACAAATCCCTAAATTACCCCAATGGCCCAGAATGGTCCTGTACATTGCTGGGTGGTGTATATGACTGCCTAATTAACAACAATGTGTCATAGACATCTCAAAGTTACCTGATCGAAAGCAGACACTTTGTCCCTTTCTATATTACCAACTTGTTCCTTTGCCTTATCTCCCCATCTCTCTAACATGCTGAGCATATCACAACATGACTGTTTTCCAGTACTGAAATCTGGGAGTCAGTTATCATTTCTTCGTTTCTCCTGTCCATAAATTAGTTCATTCTAAAGCAAAAGCCTTGCAATTACAGTGGGAAGCATACTTTGAGTCAGACAAAACTGATATAATTTCTGGCTCTTGGGTTTACCAACTATATCATACATGGTAAATTACTTAATCTTTCTAAGTATTTCTATCTGTAAATATAATGCATAACTTCTGATTTGATTACAGAATTTCATTGAAACTGCCATTGCCATGTTTATAGATCTCTTCTCTCATTATTATTATACTTATTAAGTACCTAAATGTTTTCTCTTACTTTTATAATACTTACTAAATAAGTATTATACTTATTAAGTACCTAAATGTTTTCTCTTACTTTTGCTAAATAATACTTTTGCTAAAGTGTTAAATGAATGATAGAGATAATACTTGGTATAACTACAAAGAGATGTGAAAGTGCCTTTGAAGCAAGAAATACAGTTTGCTTCTTAAAGAAATTGTTACATTTTATTAAAATGTGAAATTCAAGGTGGTACATGTGTTGCTTTATTTACTATGCTGACAAAAATACTAAAATTGCATCTTAAACAAAAAATGCTTCATCTTATTTTCTATTTATCCTTTTAACAAAAAATTCATAATGATCATTTTTAATTATTGCTGTTTTAAAAAATTACCTGTAATAAATATTCTCGATTTTGAAAGATGAGGATTTATACTCCTGTCTTGTCAACTTGAATATTCTTGATGCTTCCTTTCCTAAGATTAGGTTACAAATTCAGGATATTAAGACTGAGAACACATCTTCTGTGCATAAAATATTTGAATTTCCTGGAAAGAACATCAAGTAATAAAAAGCTTTGCTCCTTCATCCTATAAACAATGGGTAATAGAAATAATTCTGAATTTCTTAGTATATTCCGAGTAGTAATTAACTCAAATTTTTTGTGAGGGATATTTTATTTATTAAACTTAAAAATAAAAGAACAGCTCATATTCAAGTTTAATTATATGTAAAAATACATTAATATAATGACTTTTCAGTCAATACATAGTTTCTGTTTAAAGGAAGCATGCTCATGTTGAAGAACAAAAACAGGTACAATAACTATCTATAATGCCGACCCCCCAGGCTTTAGTTTCTCATCTAGCAGAGCCAATCAAAGCAATGGCCTCAATAGACATGGACTTGGTCATTATCCTCCCTGCTCTTAGTATGTCTTACTCTCAGAGACATTACTAACTATATTTGCATAAACAGAATATTATAACTCAAGAGAGGATTTCACTGTTTTCTGTTTTACTGACGCGAGTTAACATAAAACTTTAGTCAGAATTGTTCAGTTTTATTGGCACAGTGAGTACAAATTAGCCATTGTATTTAATCAATAGTTTGGGATAAATTTTGCTAAAATTGCTGAGTGTATCTTTATTGCTTGTCTCAACCATTATTGTTATAAATCTTGGCAAAATCTATAAAGTGTTCCTTGTAAAAATTCAAATGTGTTTCATACAGCTTGTGCTAGAAATGGATTTTGAACATTTCTTGATCATTTTTTTCTTCTTGGTATTAAGAAAAACTTTCTCTCTAAATTAACATACTCAAACCTATCCCTCTAGTAATAGAGGAAACCACTTTACTCTAATTTTTATTAAAGAACTAGGTAATATCGGTCATTCAATCAGACTTCACTGTCCACATCAATATCAACCTTCATGGAAGGTAGAAAGAACAGATGGAATTCTGAAACTAAACCTGGCAAAGCTCACAGAGAACTTGAAACCTGCAAAGTCTGAGGCAGTTCCTCCTTCCATGGTTCAGCTGTGCTTTGTGAGTTAATAACAGACCATGTGTCTGGGAATATTACTTCTGATCCTTAAAATCTACATTTGTTTATGTAAGTGTTATAAGGGGCTAATTAAATCCATTCTAATCCCCAAGAGGCACTGAAACCTTAATCTCTCTTGAGCCATGCCTGCAGAATTGTTTCTCAAATCTAGATATCTGGTCTTCTGGAAGAGACATTAGAGAAAGACCTCAGTGGAAAAATCAATATTAGGAAGTTCTGCCAACTGGCAAAGCAAAAATCTTCAATAAATTGATCCTTTGATTTCTATATGTCAAATACTAAGCATAGGTCATCTTTGAATCATGGAAGGGCGACCCCAACCAGAACCTCAAACTGAAGGTTACTTAGATTCTTCCAAAAACAAATAGTCTTTGAAAGGAGATGGCTTACAGTGAAGATATCCAGACCAAGGAAATCATTATGCGAGAAAGAAACACCTATCAGTCATATTTCATAGAAAAGGATCCACATTTTGTCATATTCAATCTGTATGCTTTGAGTATTTCTTTCCATGACTATCTTTTTTTATCTCTATTTCTGTTTTAGTGTTACCCATAAAACTATAATTATAAATATTTCTTTCATCATCTTTAGTCATCCATAAAGGAGTTTAATAAATGGATGCAATTTATTTATGATTTAGTTAGAACATATATTTGAACCATGGTTGAGTTTGTACACATTTCCCTTGAGGTGTCAATTAGTTCCTTTTAACACTGATCCCTTTGTCATGAAACATTTGGGTTTATCAATATTTAAAGTTGACTACTTGTTTATACTTTGTCTGGAGGATAGCAGAGTATTAGGTAACTAAAAATCTAAAACCCCAATTATTCCACATCTAGGAAGGGAAGTTTATGCCTACCAGGGGCACAACACCTACAGATAATTTATAGAAGGCAGCTTTTATAACTATACTTTCAAAAAGATAAGATTTAGAAAGACAATAGGTCAAAATGGTATGTATTTAATACTTTTTAATATTTATAGACTTCAAAAATATGATTCACCCTGTTCTCTGTATGATGGGTTTTCCATTTTATATCCCTACCTGATTAACACTGGCATGGCACTGAAAGCAAACAATAAAATTTCTCAATCCTAATGACTGCTATTGAAATTGCATTACCAAAACCTATTAACTATTACAGCAAACTTGAAAGAAGTGAAACATATTGATGAGATAGGCAAAATAATGAGCTCTCAAAGATATCTAGATTCTAAACCCTGAAACTGATGAATATGTTACCTTAAGTGGCAGAAGAGATTTTGAAGATGTGATTAAGGATAAGGACTTTTAAATAGGATTGCTTTAGAATTGGGGGTGACCAAATGTAATCTTATGTCTTTTTGCAAGTAGAAAAGTGAAACAGAAAAGGACGTAATGTGTGAAGGACCTGATACTCTCTTTATTGATGACTTTGAAGATGGAGAAAGAGAACAGTATGGACTGAATTTATATCTCTCCCAAATTCATATGTTGAAGCCCTAACCTTTAATGCATTCGTATTTGGCTATAGAATCTTTGGGAAGTAATAAGATTTAGATGGCATCATGAAAATGGCATCCCTAAGCTGGGATTAATGCCCTTAAAAACACAGGAAGACACACAAGGGATGATCACACAATGATGAAAAGCCCTGCGGCACACAGTGAGGTGTCTGTCTACAAACTAGAAGGTGGGCTTTCTCTAGGAAATGAATATATTGGTACCTTGGTCTTTGACTTTCTAGCCTCCAGACTTGTGAGAAATAAATATCTGTTGTTTAATCTATTCAGTTTTTGGAATTTGATTGTATCAGCCCAAGGCAACTGACATAAGGAACATGAGCTGAGGAATATAATTGGGCTCTAGAAGTTAAGAAAGACAAACACACAGATCTTCCTATAGAGTCAAAGGAAGAATGCAGTCTTCCTAATACCTTTATTTTAGTCCAGGAAAACTGGTGTTGAACTTCTAATCTGAAAAACTGTTCGATAATGACTTTATGTTGCTTTAAGCCACTAAAGGTGTGATAACTTTTACAGCAACCATAAGAAACTAATAAATTTGGCAAGTGAATATATATGTTCACAATGGTCAATTAATATCACACAGTCCCATTATTTCTCTTCCCTCAAAAAGAAAAACAAACAAAAACAAGAAAGACAATTTTACTAAATAACTTTATTTTTGAAACTCTCTTTGTTGAACCTCTAACAAATTTGAAATTTTTGAAATCTTAACTACTCAACAGGAATTCTATAAAGCTTCCTTCTCTCTAACATCTAGCTTTTTGATATCACACTTTACACAAGTCATAAAAATGGAGAAATTTCTACACACTATGAGTTTAGTAAATACAGGTGAGCTATAAAATGTCAGTGAGGCCAAGGAAGTCCTCATGCAAGAAGTAGATGATAATGGGCAGCCAAGGTTTAAATCAGAGAAGCCCTTGGCCTAATATTGCCCTTTCCAGGTAGTACAATAGCTACTTTATGGGAAGAATATTGCACATTTATAGAATTTTATGAGAGATTTAATTATACGAAGAAGACACAAGAAAAAGATATATAAATCATGTAATTAGATAGTGTTGGCACATTTTCCTGTGATAGCCAACCACCAAGTAGGTCTTCAATGATCTTTTCCTCTTGGTATTCGTGCACATGAATAGTGTCTTCCCACATTGGTCTAGAACTGCTCTGGGTGACTTATTAGGTATGACAGAGTTAACAATGTGTGATAGTGTGCAACTTGAGGCTAGGTCATAAATAGCATGATAGCTTCCATTTTGGCCTCTTGCATTTTTCACTCTGGAAGTAGCCAACCATCATGTTAGAAGGACTTTGACATAACTTTAGGAGATATTCATATAAAAAAAAAAAAATGAGACTATCTATCCCCAGCCAACACCAACTTAGGAGCTTTGCAAATGAGTCACTCTGGAAGTGAATGTCCCAGTCTTAGTCAAAGCTTCAGATGACTATAGTTCCAACCAACAAATAAGGAGTAGCTTCTTTATTACCTGCTCATGAAATTATGACTTCACAAATACTGGCAGAGACAATAAAGGCTTGTTATGGTTTTAAGACATTAATGTTTTGGGGTAATTTCTTATACAGCAATAGATGGCTAATACAGCACTTATATCGAGCTGTGCTCATCAGTTTGATAGTAGAAACTGTTCTTTGGGCTTAATATGGGTTCTCCTTTCTTCTTTAGAAGTGGACTATAAATACTGATCATAATTCTTCCTTTAGTATTTGTCTATTACAGTGTTCAAATATCTGATTTCCAGAGTCAACGTCTTTGATTCAGATGCTGTCCCATCAAAATGATGTAACGGATGATAAACCAAACAAAATAATAGAAAAAAGCCCAACCTAACAATGAAAATAACTCCCCCAAAATATCTGATATATAATTATGCCTCTTCAAATGGCAGTGTACGTTTGGATTGATCATGTTCCAAAATAATAATGGTCTTTCTTCCAACTCAGGTTGAAGGACAATGGGATGAGATTAAAGAAATAAAACAACCCAAGTCAATATAACTTTGGTTCTTTGTTTGTTTTCTTTCTTGTAAGCCTTTGCCCTGGGGTGAGGGGAGTATCAAATACTAAATAAATGTATTATTCACTACAGGAAGTCACTAAAGAGCAATTTATCTGAGACAATATGGTGCTCACATGGGCAAATATCTTACTTATTCAATGATAGTTTACTTATCAAAGACTCTTTGATAAGTAAAGACTCTCACTTCCTTGCTTTAAGACCCTCACCTAGTTGTGACCACAATGCTGAAATTATTACATCTTGACCAATTCTATGCTATTCCCCTTGGAAGATTCATTTAAGTCATTTGAGCCACTACTTCACAAGCAGAAAAAAAGCCGCCTCTGAGTCCTTGCCTTTGAGGCATGGCTACGAATCTGTCAAAGTGTCATATTTCCTTGGTAGAGAGAGTTTTAATAAACTTAGTTTTACTTTAAAAACAAGCTGTCTGTTGTATTTTGGAGAGTTACACTGGCTAGAACATAAAATGTTAGGTCAGGTATTATTTTGTGTTTTGATGCTGCATATACTAGACATCATTCATTATTTCAAAATACACTTACTGTGCAATCAATAGACATTTTTTGAGCACATACTAGATTCCAAGTGCTCATTTAAATGATGTGACTATAGAAGATTGATCAAAACCATATCCTCATTCAATTTACATTCTAATGGAATACTAGCATACCTTTATATCGTAGCATGCTAAGTAGAGAACCTGCTGACATAATCAGTATCACAGCAACAGGTAACTTTTAGGGCAACATTTCCTTTTACAGAAAAACTATATTCATTTGTGTAGTGTGTATTGTGTGTATTTGTGTTTGTGTTTCTGTCTGTGTGGCAAAGCAGATAGCAGTATTTTTTTTTTCTTGCAGCTAGCAAAAATTGGATGTCTTAATTGCTCTATTAGGAAAAGCTTCTCACTAATAAATAGAGATTCCTGTTTAGTTACAGGTGTTGATATTTTTCCTTGGATGTACTATTACATTCCATTTTTATACACACACTTAATCTGTTATATACTGTTCATGGTAATAGAAGGGATAAAATATCATTTCTATTATACACCAAAACCAGTCATTTTGAGAGATGCCTAATCTGAAAAATAATAATTTGTAGCTACTTAATAGATTAATATGAAAATCTGATGTTTCTTTTCAAGAAATTCAAATTCACATTTCAGTAAATGGGCATCTCTCTCTGCAAAGCCTAAGATTGTAATTCTTTGGAAAAATAATCTCTGCTGGAAAATTACATGTCATTTGGGAAAAAAGCCAATCACAAATAGTAATTACACAGAAAATCAAGCCACACAAATATCCTTTTTTCCTTACAGTTAAGAGTCTTTGCTGCTCTGAAATGTACACAGTATAACCAAATGGAGAATGAATGTTTCTGACACTTCAGAGAGAAAATCAGTTGAGCAACAACTCAGCTGACACAATCAAACATATGCAAACCTGGAAAGGAACAAGATGAGTGTTTTTCATATTAATTCAGCTGTCAAAAAAGTGTAAAACAACACCATCATTTTTACTGAACCATGATCTTACTTTTCACATCAGTATTTGTTCATTTTGCAACTTCATCAGCTTTCTCCCAGGCTGTATTCTATGACACTGAAGGACAATTAAATCTCATCTGTGATAGTGTAAAGGAAGATGACAAGATAGCATGGCAGCATTTGAATTAATTTCTATTATTAGATACAATTCATGATCAAGTAATTTAATGTGTAGTTTTGCATAGCATTTTAATGAATATGAACATTTATTAAATTAGTCATTTCAGGGGCATTGTGATTTTTCAAACCTGAGACCTCTTATCTAAGGGTGAAACTGGTTATGATTTTTAAAAGTATTTTGCAGTGTATAGTTAATGTCTTATGCCTTAAGGACTTCCATCTCCTTTCAATGGCTTACTTCCTTCACAGAAAGATTCCATGTGTGGTTTAATGTAACTATTATAACTTTTATTTGCAAGTAGTGCTTAGTAAGAAACATATCCTGTTATATAAGAATAAATTCCTTTTTTCTACATTCTATAGAAGTTCTTTTTTTCTTTCATAGTGCCAGATAAAATTAAAGTATAATAAGATGCAGGAATCTGCCTATAGGAGTATAGGAGTATAGATAGATAGATAGATAGATCAATCGATCTATACAGGAGTATAGATCTAAAGTAAGATGAGCCTTTGAGTGTCTGATGATGGATGGTAGAAGAGTTACTTTTGAAATTTGTCTTAGGACACTAACCCCCTAACCCAGTATCTGAATCTTTTTTACTGAAGCCCAGTGCATCTGAAATTCCAAGCAGGTAGAACATTTGGAGTGAAGATCTCTTCTAGGAAGAGCCCCTCACATGAAAAAACTAAGGAAAACTCTTATAAAGTTCTGAAAGGTGACCAAGCAAAAGCTGTTTTATGCAGGAGCTGATCTCAAGAGATCTGCACTCATCCATCCACCAGTCTTTAGGATCAAACAGAGAGTTAAATTATTGGACTTAAGCCTGTTCTTTCTCCTATGAACTTACTTTTTATATATTAAAATATGTTGACCAAATGCAGAAGGAAAGTCAGCAATATTTTGAGTACTGTAGACGGCTTTCTGTCAAGAATAAAATATGATCCAATGATCAAAGAATTCCTAAAAAAAAATTACTCATTTGTAGAGGTCAAAATAAACACAGAATTTGAGGGTCCAACATAAAGAAATTAGATTTCAGGTCTAACACAAAACTGTTTTTATCACTATAATCAGGGAGACCCTCGAATGGATGATTCAAAAGGCTCAGGGAAACTCCAGGTTTCTTTGTTAAAGATCTTGAACTATAATGGGAAAGGGGTCTTGGATGGTTTCTGTAGAACCTCGAGGGCTATTGCCTATGGAATCCCCAAAAGACCAACTAAAAACATGTGGAGTAAGCAAAGCTAAATGACAAATAAATATGGCCACAAGGGAAACCACCACTTGGACAAGGCAGTGTTTTAGAGGAGTAGATGATGAGATGATATTTACAGGCCATTGGAGTCTGGGCTTAAGTGATTAGGTAGGCCTTTTTAGGCCAGTAACTGATTAGAACAGGTAAAGTCTATAATATAAGCACTTAGAATTCAGGGACACTTTCAGATGAGGGCCTTGAAGTGAGTCTTCATAAGTAAACTGCTGTTTAATAAATAGTTACATGCCCAAGTGAGAAATCTATTGTCAGAAAAGACAGTTTGCTCACACAAATTGGTTTGCAGGAATTTCCTGAAGTAAAAAGTAAAGTAATCTATTGGTTAACGGTCCTAGTTTCCTGAAAAAATAATATTATGAAATGAATTTTTAAATCATGTTGACATGGGGCCACTGGGTGGCTCAGTCAGCTAGGCATCTGCCTTGGGCTCAGGTCTTGGTCTCAGTGGGCAGTATCCCTTTTCAGTGGGGAATCTGCTTCTCTCTCTTTCCTTCTTCCCCTTCCCCCACTTGCTTCACATGCTCTCTCTCTTTCTCTCTCTCAGATAAATCTTAAAAAAGAAGTCATGCTGAACTAGATGGTCTCAGGTTTTATTTCTAATAGGTAAGCTATATAAATACAGATAGTCTAAAGTTTCTATATACTATTGTGTACTATTGTCCAACCAAGATATTACTTTTATTTGCTATGAGCTTCAGTTAAAAATCTAAAAAGTCTTAATTTCTCTTCTTTAATAAAATCATTATAGTTGTGATAATTTCCTTCAGCTGAATTTGTGTGTGGATTGTGTGTACTCTGTCAGCATATTCTAAAACAGCTTCTCTAAAATTTCAATTTAGAATGAATGGAAGAACTACTAAATTGTTTAAATCTTTTATTACTTAAATCCTGTATTACTTCAATTGATTGCTCTGTATTTTTATGTCAAGGTTTTTGATATGTTGTCATGAATTTAAATGAAAAAACCTGTTCAGCATGAAAACAGGAGTATTTATTTTCAAAAAGGATCCTCCACCATATGTCATTTACAGAAACGAGTCAATTCTTCAGGGCATATAAGTGTAAATTTCCTTCTGTTGGTGTGGAAGTAAGCAAACTGCTGATTATTGTACATTCTTCACGGGATCTTCTGAAGCTTCAGGTAAAACTGCTAAGATGGAGAAAAAGAAAAGTAAGTTGCTAGAGTTTCATAATTACAAGTCAGGAATTAAAAATAGAATTGTTCCTTGAATTTGGTATTTCTTTCTAGGGGATTAAAAGCACTACATAAACATTTTTTAACAAATGTCAATATTGTCCTATGTTGATTCCATATGTGGGCAATTTACTTTCTGTTAAAGTCACTATTGGACTTTGGACTTTGTTTTTTTTTTTTCCTGATGAGAATGTACTTGTCAGCCAGAAATTTTTATTTTTTTCATCTGAAATGGGATGATCATATATTTCAAAGCATATCTAATTTTCAGCATGAAAAAAAATATAGTGTGTGTTTTGACATATATATGACAGAATAAATGTATATTTAAAGGAATCTAAGGAGCAAGATGTCATATCCAAGATAAATTAAATAGTAAGTGCATATTTCATGATTTTTACACTAAATAAATATTTCCCAAATAATAATCAAGGGACTATTTTACAGATTCATTCCCACAACTAATAGCAATGATGCACATGTACTCTTAAGTAACATTATATTTATATATATAGAGAGAGAGGGATTATGTATGTCATTAGCACCATCTTCATCATCATCAACACTACCAAAGAGCTTTCATTTCATTTTTATATGTGATCCTGTGTATGTGTTTGTGTGTATGTGTATTCCAGGTGATGGAGAATTTCTATATCATTTGAAATAAGCTATTCCCTTATTACTGGATCAGTAAAATGTATTTTATAAATTATATAATTATACATAGAAACATCTCCTACTTGCTCAGTAGTCATTAAAGATCAAAAATACTTTGTTCTTTCATGCAAAACACTTCCATATCTCTTCATTTATCTTCTTTTATTTTCACTTTTCCTCATTTTTAAATACCCAATACTTTGTTAAACAAATCCCAACATTAGGCTGTACAACTTTGGTCTCAGGAGTATAAACATATTACCTTATTGAGGCTTTGTCCTCCCTGGTTTTAATCGTTTAAAAAATATATATATATGTAAAGAAAGAAAAATGCTGCACTATGTCAAGTAAAGGGGCATTCTGTTGTTTATGCAATAAAGTACTGAAGTGACCATCTTAATCTACTATAAGGTCATTAAGCAAATGAGGAGATTGGAAAGTATTATAAAAATTTTACTGCAATTAATCAATGTGGTCTTTAGTCTATGGAAAGGTACTGTGTAACCATATCTCTGTCTTCACTTTCTCTCGAATGTCATATCCAAATACAAATTGATAGAATTCATGAGATATAAAGTAACATAAAAACAATTCTTTCAGCTTTTCAATGTATCTTATTTCATATAGGAAGTACTTATATATACATATACATATATATATATATACATATATATAATTATAGTCTCATATTTAGCTTTATTAAAGCTTGTTTTTAAGGAACTTTGGGGCCAATAGCAGGGTATTCTTCTTCTCTTGCATATTAACTAACTTTATTGCCTGTGACTTTTCCAAATTAATAACATGATTATTGCAACCAGTGCATTGATGGTTAAATATGTGTTTGGAAAGAGATGCATCATATTGTTAAGTAAAACATTGTCAAACACTTCCAGACAACATATTATTAGAGAAAGATGTATCAATCAGCCAGGGAAAAGTAGTAATACTTATGGAGGGTCATTTCCAATAGTTGATATTGCAGAATAATTATCATTGCAATGGTCATATAAATGAGCAAAACAAAACAAAATGAAACACCCCCGAAAACCTTGATAGTAACTTCTTGTTTTGGTTTCAGTTGAATATTGTTTATTAATACTATATACATGTATCATTTTGTCAAATGGCATTAATAAGGGCATTCACGTTAAAGAATTTAGAAGGGTTATTTGAAGAATGCACCTACTAATAACCAAACTTAACTAAAATGCCTAAATGTAGACTTAAATGGTAATATACCAATGAAAACTGGAAAACAATCATGAATGACACAAATTTATATTTGAACACAGGCCGAGAAATATATTCTTGGAAAAGACTTAAAATCATAAATGTGTCAGTTCTCCTTAAATAAACTATACCTTTCATGTTATTACAAAACAGCATTTTCTCATGTTTATTTTCCTGGAGTTAGATAAGTTGACTAAAATTGATTTGGAGAGACAAGGAAGCAGGATTATGAAATCAAGGTATCTTGATTTTACCAAATCATATTTCAAAACAGCACAATACTCTCTTTAGGCCTCCAGAGGGAAATATTTCCCATTTTATTTTTTCCTGTTCTGATGTTGCCAGCAATCCTTAGTGCTCCTTGGCTTATACATCCATCCCTCTAATCTCTACTTCTATTTACGCAAGTGTCTCTTCATATGTCTGTGTCTTCACATTGGCATCCTCTTCTGTGTGCTTGTGTCTCTTCTTTTCCCATAAAGACACCAGTCATACTGTATTGGTCCCATCTAATGATCTCATCTTGACTAGGGCACATCTACATAGACCCTTTTTCCAAATAAGGTCAAATTCCTGGTAACTGGAGGTTAGAACTTCAATGTATTTGGGGCGGTAACACAATTCAAACTACAACACCATCTTCATGGTTCACTCATTAATGAATTAATAAATCTTGAACTTAAACATTCTTACATTTAAATGAGTGACTTTCTTTTTTTAAAATTTATTTTATTTTTTCAGTGTTCCAAGAGTCATTGTTTATGCTCCACACCCAGAGTTCCATGCAATATGTGCCCTCCTTAATGCCCACCTCCAGACTCACCCATTCCCCCCACCCCCTCCCTTCCAAAACCCTTAGTTTGTTTCTCAGAGTCCACAGTCTCTCATGCTTCATCTCCCCCTCTAATTTCCCCCAATTCACTTTTCTTTCCTTCTCCTCCTGTCCTCTCTGTTATTCCTTATGCTCCACAAGTAAGTTAAACCATATGATAACTGACTTTCTCTGTAAGACTTACTTCACTCAGCATAACTTCCTCCAGACCAATCCATGTTTATACAAAAGTTGGGTATTCATCCTTTCTGATGGAGGCATGATATTCCATCATATATATGAACCATATCTTCTTTATCCATTTTTCTATTGAAGGGCATCTTGGCCCTTTCCACAGTTTGGCAATTGTAGCTTTTGCTGCTATAAACATTGGGGTACATATGTCCCTTCTTCTCACTACCTCTGTATCTTTGGGGTAAATACCCAGGAGTGCAATTGCAGGGTCATAGGATAGCTCTATTTTTAATTTCTTAAGAAATATCCACACTGGGGGCGCCTGGGTGGCTCAGTGGGTTAAGCCGCTGCCTTCGGCTCAGGTCATGATCTCAGAGTCCTGGGATCGAGTCCCACGTCGGGCTCTCTGCTCAGCGGGGAGCCTGCTTCCTCCTCTCCCTCTGCCTGCCTCTCTGCCTGCCTCTCTGCCTACTTGTGATCTCTGTCAAATAAATAAATAAAATCTTTAAAAAAAAAAAAAAAAAAAAAAAAAAAAAAGAAATATCCACACTGTTTTCCAAAGTGGCTGCCCCAACTTGCATTCCCACCAACAATATAAGAAGGTTTCCATCTCTCCACATACTCTCCAATATCTTTGTTTCTTGTCTTCTTAATTTTGGCCATTCTAACTAGTGTAAGGTGGTATCTCAATGTGGTTTTGATTTGACTTTCTTTGATGGCTAATGATGATGAATATTTTTCATGTGTCTGTTAGTCATTTGTATGTCTTCTTTGGAAAAGTGTCTGTTCATGTCTTCTGCCCATTTTTGATGTGATTATCTGTTTTTGGGGGGATTGAATTTGAATTCTTTATAGATCTTGAATGTAAGCCCTTTGCCTGTACTGTCATTTGCAAATATCTTCTCCCATTCTGTGGGTTGCCTCTTTGTTTTTGTTGACTATTTCCTTTGCTGTGCAGAAGCTTTTGATCTTGATGAATTCCCAAAAGTTTATTTTCACTTTTGTTTCTTTTGCCTTTGGAGATATGTCTTGAAGTGGCTGGGGCTGATGTGGACCGTAACTTTCTTAAAATTATAGTTTGTTGTATAGCTTGTTCCACTCCAATGACCAAGTGGAATCACTTACCTTAATCATTTAAACTATGTTGCTTAAGCAGCAAATGTTTCTGATGTTCAAACACAAGAACACCTTTTATTTTACCTTTAGAAAAAGAGAAACAGAATCTAACTTTGCTGTTTTCCCCTTCCTCTCCTTTTTATTCTGACTCTTTTTATTGTTGTTTTCCCTTCTATTTCTGGTTATTGGTTGTAGGTACAAAAAATGTTTCCTTTTTTTTTTTCTTCTGGGTTCTTTGCCTGGTCTAAAAATTAAACTGACACAAAACATATTAACAAGATAAAAACAAATTTAATTTTGTACATAGAAGCCCCACCAAAAAAAAAAAAAAAAAAAAAAAAAAAAAAGACTGTGAAATAACTAAAGGAGTCATCACTTTTGCCTTTTAGACAAAGAAACAAAAATTCTGTGACTAATTGACAAGACAAAGAAGTTTGTGCTATGGGCTAGTTAGTGAGGACTTAACAAATTTACTTACATGGACTTTTTGGCTTTAAATTTCCTATTTCTGGCAAAATGGATGTTTTCCTTATTTCCCTGCCAAGACAAAGAATGGTCAGTGTGTCCTTCTTGTGCAGGCTGTTTCTGAACTAACTTTAATTCAAAATAATCAATATGCTAAATGACATATTACTGCATTTTCTGCTCTCCTTTATAGTCTATTTTTGGTTCTGATTTTGAGTAATGCATGGCCAATAACTTATTCTCCACAGTTTTAGCACAGGTTAGTTCCTTCAGAACAATGCTGAATAGAAATAGTGAAAGAGAAGAAGTTTCCCTTATTCTTGGTCTTAGGTGAAGAGTTTTTTAACATATCATAATTTAGTATGATTTTAACTGTAAATGTTTACAGACATCTTTTGTTAGGTTGAGAAAGTTGCTTACTATTCCTATCTTGCTGAGAATTCTTAAAAATTGATGTTGAATTTTGACAATTTTTTTGTTTGTTTCTATGTATATGATTATATATTTGTCCTTTTACCTTGTTGGTTTGGTGAATGACACTGATTTATTTTCAAATAGTGTCTATTTGCATTTAAGAGAATATTTTATTACTTCTGATGTTTATCACAGAGGTAGAAGCTAGACCTAGTTAGTGAGTACTTTAAGAGATTTTGCACATTATTGTTATTATTATTACTATTATTTTATTTTGAGAGAAAGAGAGAGAGAGATCAGGCATATGTGAGCAGGAGGGGAGGGACAAAGGGAGTGAGAACAATCTTAAGCAGACTCCCCAGTGACTACAGAACCGAACTGGGGACTCCATTTCAAAACCCTGAGATCTGGACCTGAGCCGAAGTCAAGAATCAGATGCTTGGGGTGCCTGCGTGGCTCATTTGGTTAAATGTTTGCCTACTGCTCAGGTCATGATCCCTGGGTCCGGAAGTGGAGCCCTGCATCAGGCTTCCTACTCAGCAGATTACCTGCTTCTTCCTCTCTCTCTGCTGTTCCCCATGATTGTGCAGTTCCTCTGTTAAATAAATAAATAAAATATTTTTTAAAAGTATAGACACCTACCAACTGAGCCACCTAGGCCCTCCTTGCACATTATTTTTTTTTTAAAGGAAAATACATAGATATAATTTCTGTAATTTAGAAATGAAATGAAAATTGCAATTCTGTGTTGATAGAACAGCAATTGAAATCTATAGTATGGAATACAAACTTTAGAAACTTTTGCAGTAGAGAAAAAAATGTAGTGAACTAGAAAGACAGAAAGAGAAGTTATAACTGTATAATATAAGAGAAGGGACGGAATAAAACAATATAAGTACCCCTATCAAAAGCATAAGCCTAAGAATTTAAATACTATTCAGAAACAGATACAAGATAAAAGAAAATTTCATGAACTTTTTTTTTTTTTAACAGATTTTATTTATTTATTTTTCAGAGAAAGAGAGAGCACCAACAAGAGGGGGAGCAGCAGGCAAAGCAAGAAGCAGGCTCACTAGGTGCCCACGAGCTGTTTGTCTTTTTTAAAAATATAGCTGAATCTTTGTATCAGAATGTGAACTAGATTTCTGATTATATTAATAAAAATATGCCCTTTTCTAAACATATCTTATAATACTTAAAATACAATGATAGCAAAAACATATCTAAAATAATTATACAGGATTGATATTTTGATTTCTGTAATGTAAAATATCTGGACAATCTTGGACTTTTTTATATAACCTAATATCTAAATAATGGAGGTAGTTTCTGTTGGGTTTTGAAAAATATGTTAAACCAGAAATTTTGTATTTAAAATGGAAAATTTTAAAATGTATAATACCTCCATTTGAAGAGAATGAAGTGAAAGAGGAATAATACCTAAATAACTTTAATCAAAATAAGAAATTAAAAATAAGATTAAAAAACTGGGGTGTCTGGGTGCCTCAGTTGGTTAAGTGTCTGCCTTCATCTCAGGTCAGGATCCCAGGGACCTGGGACTGAGGCCCACTTTGCATTTCCTGCTCAGAGGGGAAGTCTCTTCCCTCTCCATTGGCCTCTCTGCCCTTCCCCAGCTCAGTTCTTTCTCTTGTGCTCTCTCTCTCAAATAAATAAAGTCTTTAAGAAGAATTAAAAAATAAGATAAAAAATAAAATGACTGTAAGTACTACTAATGACTACTAAACCAACTACATGGATTTAAGTAAAACTATGGTTACTATATTGAATAGGATTAAAAATTATTTTTTCAAAGACACATGATTAAAGTATTATAGCAAAATGGGACTGTATCACAGATTAAAACTACAAACAATGATCCATTTTTAATGCTTAAATTTCTTGCTTAATACAATTAGTATTTTTTACTTGTTTGCATTAAAAGTGGAAATTATTTATGGGAAATATTGAAACTATAGATGCAGCTCTATTTTATGTGAAAACTAATTATGAAAAATAAAAACAAGCAGCTACTGTAAATACAAATATTGTGGGGCTCCTGGGTGGTTCAGTCAGTTGGGCACCTGACTCCTTTATTTGGGCTTAGGTCATGATCCTCAGGGTGGTAAGATGAAGCCCCACAATATGCTCTATGTTGGGCATGGGGCCTACCTGAGATTCTCTCCCTCTTCCTCTACCCTCGTCCCCTCCCCCTCACTCTCTCTCCCTCTCAAATAAATAAATAAAACTTTAAAAAAGATAGTTTATAAGCATAATACATAAAAGCTTTATGTCATTTGTCACAAGAAATGCAAACCATATAACTTTCCTATAAGAGGTGGAAATAAAAATTTAACAAGGAAGACAACATTCTTAAACTATATGATGCACACTGCTTAAAAATAGAAAGGATGGTTGAAGATATATTGAAATATATGGTGGACAATACATTAATATTGATGTGCAAAGTAGAATTTACAACATTGTTTTAAGCATGCATCAATGTATTAATAAAAACCCGAGGGGATTCCATGATACATTGTTATTGTTTATTGACATATTAATGATGGAACATCAAATTATAAATTGGGGAATTTACAGTAAAAACAAAAAGAACCACCACCCATGAAACAAAATGTAAACTTTCTACATTAAAAGCCTTTCTAAGTTGCTCATGCTCTTCTAGTGAACTGTTTGGTAATGGAGTGTAGGGCATTGTAGCTCTGGCCAGCAAGAACGACCAGGAGACCTCAGCGAAGCAAGCTTTATTTCTGCGTAGCTGTTGGGATCTCTCTCTCCCCCACCCGTGCATGTCTATATATACCAAGGTTGCACAACCAATCACTCAAAGCCACATAGATACAAAATCCTAAGTTCCGCCTACTGGCTCGCATCCAGCCGCCATCTTAATGGCGTGTTTACTTTTGGGCACCGAAAAAGTCGAGGGGCGCCGGGGCCCCCCCGTGGGCCCAGCCAGAGCAGCTCCGCACCATCGCCACCTGGCGGCAGCCATGGCTTGAGGCAGCGGCAGCCGACGCAAGGAGCGGGCACGGCGGAGCCCAGAAGCATCACCGCGCATGCACTACAAGCCGCTTGGGCACCGACAGGGCATGGTCCAGATTTTAGCTGCAGATAAGCACAGTGTTGAATGGGATCCTGCACTGTTGAGTTCAATAGAAATAAATCATGCGAACCAGATATTTCATTCTAAGATTGATAAAATTCAAGTCCCCTTGAAAATATGACCTCTTTTATTTTATTTTATTTATTTGAAGGAGAGAGCCCATGTGGGCCTGTGCATGCACACAAATGGGGGGGAAGGGCAGAGGGAAAGAGAGAAACAGACTCCCTGCTGAGCAGAGAGCCAGGTGCCTGGCTCAGCACAGGGTTGAGTCCAGGACCCTGAGATCATGACGAGCCCAGGGCAGAGGCTTCACCACCTGAGCCAGCCAGGTGCCCAGAAAATATGACCTCTTGAAAAAGAATATTATTGAAATGGGGGGTAGAGGATGGATCAATTTTTCCTGAACTGATTAAGGATTACTCATAAAAGATAGTTTTAAACTGACTATTATTTCAGATATAAAAAGATCAAATCACTGTTATACACCTGAAATTAAAATAATATGTCAATTAGATGTCAACACATAAATAGTTTAATATTTTTAAATATAAAAAAATCAATTCTTATATCCATTTCTTATTTTAATTTACTTATTGAAATAAAAATATTAAAAAGTCAAGTTAAAGTGACACTTCTTGAGTTGGCAAAAATAAGTTTTCTTCTATTGGGTAAAAATGGATGGTGAAAATCGTAAGATAAACCTAAATTCAGTTCACTTTCATAAACTAAACTTTCTTCTTGATTTCGAGGAAGTCTTGAATTTTAATGAAGGAGTCGACAGGGACAAATTTGTGCCAGAGATTGGACACTCAAGACAATATAGAGAAGTACTTCTCAAGTTGTAATGGGTATATAAGTAATCTGGGATTTTATTAAATTGGAGATTTAGTAGAGTTGAGTGGGACCAAATATTCTGAATTTCTAATGGATTAACTTAACAAAGATGAAGAGAAAAGAAGTTTTTGTTTACTTCATTGCATGTATATTCACAAGCACAGGAAAATTCATATTGTTTGAAATATTTTGGTAAGAATAAAATTAATGTATTTTTAGGAAACATTTTCTTTAGATTCAGATTCATTCATTACTAGAATAATAATAATAATCTTCTGATTCTATGTAGCTCTATATTCCAAACAGCTAGAAACATTTGAGTGGTCATCGTTGACCATTTAATAGCAATTTCCCTGGCTATCTAATGCACTTGAGGACAAAATAGCTGCCTTCCAGTGATTTCCAATTTACCCAATTTTCCAGCAACTTGTCTACCCACACAATGACAGATTACTGTTTCCTTCTCTCCACTTTCTGAACAGCTGAGCCAATTGTTTTCAATCTTTTTTCCTTTAGCATTCTATCTCTTAAAACCTTTAGAGTGGTTCCTGGAGGGATTCCTCTTTAGCTACATGTTTATAGACAGACCTCTCCCATCATCCAGAGTAACTAACAGAGAGACAGGTATGATTTTCTTTGCATTGGGCAAGTTCCATTGTTTCCTTACCTTGTAGTCTTATTTAAAACATCACTATATATCTAATAGTTTAGTTTGAAAGTTCAGAGAATTTAGGGACACAGAATGTTCATGCCTATTTGTTAAACGGTTGTTACATATCACTAAATTATCCAAATTCTGTGCTCTCCTTAAAATAACAAAATAGGATTGTTGAGTACTATGCACAAACAGATGTAGAAACAAGAGTTTACTTAAAGAGATCTCCTTTAGCAATCAGGTCATCTAACCCCAAATCCTAAATAGTTCCAACTGCTTTTTAGGAAAGAGTCAGAGCAGGGAGATTACAAAAGGAGAGTTCCCCCCAATGAACATCAGCAACCACTTGTTGGTCTTTGGATAAGCCATTCTCAGTTGTGCCTCCAAATGCTATCATGTAAAGATTCATCTTCTTTTCCTGCTTCTAGGGTGGAAGTTCACCAGATGATTCCATTCTCCCATGCACATTTGCAAAAGGCCCATATAAAGATTTACATGAAAGTTACATGATGTCAAGTGCTAGTCATTATTTTTTTGTTTAATGATAGCCTCTCAAAAAATTTTTGATGAGATTTCTAATTTATTTAACTCACTGAATGATACAATCATCAAATTATCAATACCCCATGTGTCTTTGTAATGTTCTGTTAAGTGGATAGAATAACAACCCATTTGAATAATCATTTGTTTCAAAAACTAATATATTTTGGCCAAATGACTTATTTAAGGTCCCTGACGAAACCACAACATTAACTTCTTGAATTGTCCCACTGTTTTATCGGATAAGGTGATTTTTAGTTAAAAATATCCATGGCTATGGTGAGTACTATGAAGTGTATAAACCTGGCGATTCACAGACATGTACCCCTGGGGCTAATAATACATTATTTGTTAACAAAAATTAAAAAAAAAATCCATGGAACAGAATTTAAACAAAGATGAATCCATATTTAAGCAATATTAACTCATATGAGAGTTACTATGCCTCACCTGATGATACAAGTTGACTCTTCTTTTGGATACTATAGAATGACCATTAGAATTTTCTTGAAACTATTCATAATTTTTGTTTCCCTTTATATTTTTCCATGGAAATCACCATATATATATATGTGTGTGTGTGTATATATATATATATATATCTGTGTGTGTGTGTGTATATATATCTGCTTTGACATTATAGGTTTAGCAATATTATATAATAAATAAGCTCTTAGTAAGCCCAATATAAATTTGTCTATTTAATTTTGTTTTTCTATCCCTTCTGAATTTAAATTCATGAGGACAGGGATCTTATTCACAATTCATTTTTGGATATAAACATCTAAAGAATGGGCACTCAAAAATAATATCACTGAATTTTGAAATGAATGAATTACTCACTTCATGATCTGAATCATGTAAAATATACAGTGAACTTGAAAAACTAATGATGACTGTGTTTCTTTACACCTGTTTCTTTCTCTTTATATTTACTGCCCTATTCCAGGAACTTTAGCTAGCCCACCAACTGCAATGTTTGCCAAAATAATGCTTGGAAAATAGCATTCTGATGGATAAGAGAACAATGAACAAATGACACATTAACAGAAAATAAAACAAGCAAAACAGAAACTCAAGTTTCAGTTCAAGTTGAAAATTTCTGTCAACCTCAAACCACCCATAAGTAACCTACTACTTTCCTATAAAAAGTCTGACCCTACTTCACTATAGGAACTATGTGGTCTTTAGTCATGATCATCAGAAAAATAAAACTTTTAACGAACTTTATTTAGTGATGTAATTCACTTCGTTTTGACAACTCATATATTAATTTTAGGTTTTCTTTCTTCTTTTTTTCTCTATGGCCATATTTTCTTTTTATTCATTCCATTTCATTTATTTTTTTTAACTTTTATTTTCCATTGTCTTGCTTTGCATTTATTTACTATTTTTGTTTAATTTGTCCTCTACCTTGGAAATTATACATACTTGTTTTTTTATTTTACTAAGCAATTTTACTATTTTAACAAGTATTCTTAGCAAGAAATGTAAAGCTTATCAAGAACCCCCAACAATACAATGACTTAGAGTTCTTTAACTGTAGTTTACAAAATTTGAATTGCTAATTTATTCATTATTTTATATTTATGTTATTTTACTTAAGCCTATAAATTAGATATTGTCAGTATGGTAGTTTTCTTATCACTGTTGAATAAAATTAATCCTTGCTTGTATTGCATATTTTTCACATTATTTTTTCTAATATTTTGGAATTTCCATTCATTTTATTATTTTTGTCCTTTAAAAGTTACTATGCGGGGTTCCTGGGTGGCTCAATGGGTGAACATCTTCCTTTAGCTCAGGTCATGATCCCAGGGTCCTGGGATTGAGTCCTACATCAGGCTTTCTGTTCTGTAGTGAGGCTACTTCTCCCTCTGCTTCTCCCTCACTCTCTCTCTCTCTCTTTCTCTTTCTCTGTGGATCTCATGAATAAATAAGAAAAATCTTAAAAAAATAAAGTTTCTACTCTTGTGAGTATATTTACCTTTTTTCTTTCTTTTTTTTTTTTTTTAAGATTTTATTTATTCACCTGATAGAGATCACAAGCAGACAGAGAGGCAGGCAGAGAGAGAGAGGGAAGCAGGCTTCCTGCTGAGCAGAGAGCCCGATGCGGGACTCGATCCCAGGACCCTGAGATCATGACCTGAGCGGAAGGCAGCGGCCCAAACCACTGAGCCACCCAGGCGCCCGTATATTTACCTTTTTATAGATTGAAAGTGTCCATATTTTGTCCTATTCCTGAATTATAAATTTGTTTGATATAAATCCTAGGTTAATAGATATTTATTGATTATTTCAAGACACTTCACAGTTTCCAGGCTTTCAATTTTTCTGTCAATAAGTCAGGTGAAAATTGATTAATTTGTATATTCTTTTCATTGTTAATACTCTATACATTCATTATGATATGTCTATATGTCAATCTTTTTAATCTGTTAATATTTCTAATAAATCTATTAATTTGTGTCTCTTTTTTCACTTCTAGAAACTTCTCAATCATCATATGTTAGAATATTTCCTTCCTTATTTCCTTAAAAGTTCTAAATGAACCCAGATTAAAATATATGTGAAAACATCTTCTATTCTATCACAATGAACATCTTCTTTATACTTTTTACCTTGTCTCATTTGACTGGTTTTTAAATGCTTTCTTTGTAGCTATCTTCTTTTCACTCTATCTCCTTTTACCTGTTGTTACATAACCTAACCATATTTGTTTTCATTTCAATTACATTTTTTTTCACTTGTTATGTTCTCCCATATACTTCGCATTTTGTATTTTGTTTCTTAACATACTTCCATACTGTGTAAGAGTTAAAGAACAGTTAGATTAAGAAGGCAACATCCATATTATGGGGGAGGTACAGATTGTGTGGTTTTGGTTCTCAGCCAACATAGAAGTATAGCATACCATGTGCTATATAAAGTCTAATATTATAGAAAAACTGATTATCAAAAAAATTGGAAATAGGAAATATGGAAATACAAATAATTCATGAATAGTATTTTAAACTAGGACTTTAAATATTAAGAGATAAGAGGCAAACATAATTCAGTTATAAATAACTGCATAAATTATCAAATATATTCGTTCAAACACAAAATATTAAATCTGTGTGCAGCAATTGGCATATGTGTACTTTTCAGGAATTCATGAACTAGTTTTTAATAGCAATATTCTACTTGTGTATAATTTGAAAACTTACTGAAAATAATATTTCATAAAATGAAAGTATGCTTAAAGCATATTTCAACCTAAAATTCACATTTTTATAGCATTATATTGCCTAAAAAGTCATTCATCTTACAACTGTTCTGGTTCTCAAAATTTTGATATTTCTCAAATATGTACTATATTTAGATAACTCATAAAAAAGATAAATGCTTTAGATTAAACATAAAATCATTTTCATGTTTTCCACTGATGCTTGTGATCAGTTTGTTGTAATACTATGGATAGATGCACTATTTATTACTATTTACCTTTATCTTAGCTTCTTACTCACTGGTGTCGAGGGCGGGTGCTCCAGGGGCCCGGAGATCCGTCAACCGCAGAGCTTTGCAAAATGGCGCCTGGCGATTTGCCAGAAGGTGTGTCTAGAGTGACTGATCGTAAACAGGAAGTACTACCTATTGGCTGTTAAACTATGGCTATGCTGTGGGTACTTAGTAACAAGCTTAAGATTGGTGGATGCATACCGCTGTCTATGCTGATTGGCTTAGCTCCCCTATATAAGCGATGGCCATATGGAATAAAGCTCTCTTTTTTTGAAACCCAACCGGACGGAGGGTCGTTATTATCGCTGCTGGATGGCGATAATTGGAATATATCCTTGCAACAATTCACTCAAAAATTGACTTGATGGAGTTAGTAAATTTTGGTATTATATTCTCTGAAGTGCAAAATAGCTGTATTTTTATTTCAGACAATATGACTAATATCTGGGTAAATATTTTATATCCCTGGGCCTAATTTGCCAGATACAGGAATGATGTTAGGCAAATTCATAATATATAAAAATCATGGCCAGGCACATGAACATTCTGTCTTTGCTACTTATGAAAATAACATCAAGCTATCTATGTTATAATATTTAACTATATATCCTTACTAAAATCTCATGACTATTGTCCCTTAGTCTCAAAGAGTCTGTACTAATGTGAAAGCTAGAGAAAGTGATAGACAGAAAAGTATATAGGGAATGATTATTAACTTTAAGGGTTAGAATATATAAATTGTCCTACTTTTCTATAGTTTTGAAACATATAGCATATCCTAATAATCAATATACATAAAATAAAAGTGGTATTATCTGTACCATTGGAATATGAATAAATGCAAGGTAATATTTCTTTCATGACACCTTCACAAATATCACAGGTTTTATGTTATATTAATATAGAAGATTGACATTATTATCCATTATAATGCTGGTTGCAACATAGCTAAAGGATTTTAAACACTTTCTGGAAAACCCATTGGAAAAAATGTTCTTAGGAACAAATTTCTAAGGAAAAGCTCATCTGATGAAAAGTAAATTTGAACCATTTCAAAATTTAGGCCAATGAAAATGTTATCCCCAAAGGCAATCTTTTCTTAGAGGTTTCATTGTCATGTATCATTTCTGATAGCCTCTTTTTAGCAAACAAGTAGAACTATATGAATTAACTATTACAACTAACCTATAAGTATAAATAATTTCCCTCATAACCCCATAATTGAGAAATACATAACCTTATAAACTATTGTGTATGATACCACCTTTGACTTTTGAGACCCATTTTAAACTCAGAGAGGAAAAAAAAAAGGAAGCAAAATTTTGTTTCTTTTGTGACATCTCTTCTTTTTAACTTCTTTTTAAAAGATTTTATTTATTTATTTGACAAACAGAGATAACAAGTAAGCAGGGGGGGGGGAAGGAGAGAGGAGGAAGCAGGCTCCTCACTGAGCAGAGAGCCCGATGCAGGGCTCTATCGTAGGACCCTGGGATCATGACCTGAGCTGAAGGGAGAGGCTTTAACCCACTGAGCCATTCAGGCACCCCTCTTCTTTTTAACCTTTAAATAGTACTTTTATAATATTTCCTCACAATATTTAAATAGTTTATAATACATTTAAGAAATGTGTCTTGGTTATTCTTAAGTGTTGGAAATAAAAGCTAAAACTTGATAAATGTACTCTACTTGGAAATTTAGTCAGTACTTTAACAAACATATAAAATACCAGACAAGATTATAATGCCAACCAATGTGACTTTGTACCACAGCACAAAGGAATTTGAACACCTGGTAGTTGAGAAGAATATGAGGTAAAATTGTACAATACTGGTTTAGATAGTTTCTATGAAAAGAAGCTCGTGGTTCTTGACACACAATTGATAGGAAAAAAAAGCCTGTAGTTATTTTTGGAAAAAAAAAGTGTAGTTATAAGATTCAGGAAAATAAGAGAAAAGGAAAAACTACTGTCACTTTTGAATAACTTGAGAATGTTGGACTTTTCAAAACTGCAGTTTGCTTGAAAATGTATTTTAACTCTTAGCAGCCATCTTTATAGTATTAGAGGTATTGTCAGGGCTTCCTTGAATTAAAAAAAAATAAAAAACAAGTCAAAGATAAATGCTTTTCAGATTTAAAGTGTTTTTTTTCTTTTTCTTTTTTTTATATTTTATTTATTTATCAGAGAGAGAGAGGGAGAGAGTGAGCACAGGCAGACAGAATGGCAGGCAGAGGCAGAGGCAGAGGGAGAAGCAGGCTCCCTGCTGAGCAAGGAGCCCGATGTGGGACTCGATCCCAGGACGCTGGGATCATGACCTGAGCTGAAGGAAGCTGCTTAACCAACTGAGCCACCCAGGCATCCCACAGATCTAAAGTGTTTGTAAATTATGATATATACTATTATTTCTGTCTTTCTTTTTGTGTTCCAACTTTTCTCTTGTCAACAGTTTTTTTCTTGTATTTCTCTTCCTTTCCTTTCTCTTTTCTTATTTTGCCTTTTTTGTTCTGTTCCTTTTTTCCCCCCTTTTGTCTTGCCTTCCTTTCTATTTCTGTTCTCTTTTTTGTTTCTCCCAACACATTCTGAATCCAAAAGTACATATTTGAGGTGAATATCTTTTGGCCTAGAGATTGGGGAATAGAACACATACTAAATTTCTAGAGATTCTCTTTACTTACAAATATTTCTAAGAGCCAACAATCTATTAACCCAATGTCATTGTTATGCTATTTTACGTTCCAGTTCTCAATTTTGTGTGACTTTTGCATTTTAAAACATGCATTAGTAATGGTCCACTTTGTCACCAGATAATGTTATTACTTGCTCACTTGCATAAGACAGAAATTTAGAATCCATTCTTGATTCTCCAATTTCCTGTGGGCCTCTATCTAATCCACTTCAAGTCTTGATTTAATCTAAGTAATATAAACATGCCTAATTTTCTCTGTCTGCAACCACCAGCTTAACTCACGAGAGGGAGATAATGACAACCCTTGGGTGTTTGGGTTCAGTCATTGGGAATGATGACTTCACTGCTGAAATGAGAAAACTTGAAGAAGGTTGGTAACTGGAAAATTAAACCCTAAAAATCTCCCTGCCTCCACCTCCCCTGCTCCTTATTCATTCTCCTTCTAGTAGATCCCTATTGTAGTGGAAATTTGGCCATGTCACCTCTTTTTTTTCAAATGATTCAGTGGATCCCTGGGTCACTTGAAAAACAAACTCTTCATCTCAGCCTACAAAGCCATGCAAAATTTGCCTTATTTGCATCTCATACTTTCCTTAAATCACAAGCTCATTATGACGGGGCAAAACTTTTTTTCATTCTCCAAATATTCCAACTTTTGTTTAATTTTAGGAATCATGTGCATGTTCTTCTAAACTCTTCTTTATATTCAATGAAGCCCTCTCTGCTCATTCTACCAATTTACTGAGACCATGTTTTGTTTTCTGAGAACCATTTTTGATAACTAGAATATATTATGTCTGTGTTTATTTTCTCTAAGTCCAATAAGATAATGAAATTTCTGTTTCCATAATTTTATGTCTGATGCTAGCACAGTGCCTAGTGGAGGGAGGTATTCATTGAATATTTGTTAATGAATGAATACAAATATTTAATGAATTGGTGGATATATTTTGACAGAGACTACCTTAATTAGAATCTGTTTCTAAAACTTTCTTTAAATTACAGCTTGAAGTAGTACTGTTTTTATGAATTTTCTTCTAAGAAATGGCCTTCATAAATCACATAACATATAATTGTATAAACATGAAGAATTCCAGTTTTGTCTTAGAGCATTATATATACAAGTTATTTTCTATAGCAAAAGAAATATTTTCACTTATCATGTGGATTTTTATAGTCATATAGGACCTTTTTTTTTTAAGATTTTATTTATTTACTTGAGAGAGATAGCATGAGAGGGGAGAGGGTCAGAGGGAGAAGCAGACTCCCTGCTGAGCAGGGAGCCTGATGTCGGACTTGATCTGAGGACTCCAGGAACTGAAGGTAATCGCTTAACCAACTGAGCCACCCGGGCGCCCCCATATAGGAACTTTTTTTTTTTTTTTTTTTTTTTTTTTTGACAGAGAGAGACCACAAGTAGGCAGAGAGGCAGGCAGAGAGAGAGGAGGAGGCAGGCTCCCCGCAGAGCAGAGAGCCCGATATGGGGCTCAATCCCAGGACCCTGATATCATGACCTGAGCCGAAGGCAGAGGCTTTAACCCACTGAGCCACCCAGGCGCCCATAGGAACTTTTTAAAGGAGATTCAAAACAAGGAATAATTGTTAACTTGCTCTTTGGGGAAACAAGATTTTTCTCCCTTTTGGATTTTAATGTTTTCTACAAATAATATTTTCTCCAGATGTACAGTCTGTGATTCATTTTGTGAATTTTCTTCTCTATTGTTTTGTTCAGTCTCATCTATTCACGTACATATTTTGCTCATGTTTCATGGAAAGACCATTTTGTGGACACTATCATATGGATATTTTTCTTTAGACCTCAGGTATCAATATGATTCTTAGTTTATTGCCAATATCCTTTTCTTGATCTTGATCACCTTGATCTTACTAGATTTTTCTATGTATGCAGCATAAAAAATCAATGTCAAATCAATTAAATTGTTAGAAGAGCTTAGGAGACAGTAATTTAGATATTTAAATGTTAACTACCATTAAAAATAGGGTTTTAAGCAGGGAAAATTAGTAGTTTTATTCCATATGATGCTAAAAATTAATGAAGAAAAGTTAATTTGAAGTTAAATCTGTGTATCTATGTAATTTTTTGAAAGTTGAAAAACATAGCTAACTTTTATTTATCCTTCTATAGTAGTTCAAATAAAACTTCCAGAAAACTGGGCTGCCTGGGTGGCTCAGTGGGTTAGTGCCTTCGGCTCAGGTCATGATCTCAGGGTCGTGGGATCAAGTCCCACATCGGGCTCTCTGCTAGGCAGGGAGCCTGCTTCCTCCTCTCTCTCTCTCTCTCTCTCTCTCTCTCTGCTTGCCTCTCTGCCTACTTGTGATCTCTCTCTGTCAAATAAATTGAAAAATCTTAAAAAAAAAACACATATGGAATTCGGAGGGAGATAAACCATAAGTGACTCTTAATCTCACAAAACAAACTGAGGGTTGCTGGGGGGAGGGGGGTTGGGAGAAGGGGGTGGGATTATGGACATTGGGGAGGGTATGTGCTTTGGTGAGTGCTGTGAAGTGTGTAAACCTGGTGATTCACAGACCTGTACCCCTGGGGATAAAAATATATGTTTATAAAAAAAAAAAAAGGAGGTGCATTAATGGAAGTTAAATAAATATACAGATGTTGGAAAAAAAAAAAAAAAAAACACAAAAAACCTTCCAGAAAACCCTAAGCTGATTTCTCTTAATGAGTTCAGTGACCAGGTTATTAGCTCTGACTTTCCCCCTTTATAATACATAAAATGATAGTTCTATAATATTACATGAAAATTCTATAATAAAATCTAATATATCTAGTCTCCACTCAACTCTTACCAGTTATTTAAAATTGTCCTTTACAGATTTTCTTTAAAGAGGTCTGAAACCTATCACTTTTTTTTTAAATAAAGATTTTATTTATTTGTTTGACAGAGAGAGATCACAAGTAGACAGAGAAGCAGGCAGAGAGAGAGAGAGAGAGAGAGGGAAGCAGGCTTTCTGCTGAGCAGAGAGCCCGATGCGGGACTCGATCCCAGGACCCTGAGATCATGACCTGAGCCGAAGGCAGCGGCTTAACCCACTGAGCCACCCAGGCGCCCTGTCCTTTACAGATTTTTAAAGAACAGTACCTACTCAAATTTATTCTTCACATTTGGTTGGTCGGTCATTATACCCTTTTGTCTCTAGCAATCTCACCATCATTTTAACCATTATTGACTTTATGAGAGTTCAGATCAACTGTTATTATTGTGTAGGATATTCTACATCCTAAATCTGTTGGATTATTTCCTGTTAGTGTCAAGTAACTTGCCCCTATATTGCCTGACATTTTTACAACTTAACTGGATGTTAAGTCCACAGGCTTGACTACTTTATGTTAAACATTTTTGCAAGAATACTTCATACGTGGTATATCTTTTATCATATCAGAAGTCATATGCAAGATGTCCCATTATCATTGATGTTAAATTCATTTGTAGCTCAAATACTGTAAATTTACAAAATTTTTTTTCTTTTTTTTGCGATTTTAAGTAATCAGTAGAATAAATCTTGGACTTTACGTCATTGTCTGTGCTTACTCACTATATTTTTGAAGTCACTTAATTACATACATAATTAAGTCATTAAATTAAAATTAAATGAAAAACAACTTTGGTTTGGTAAAGAAGCTTTCATAATCAAGGCTCTTTTATTACCAACATGTGTAACTAAAATCAAATTCTACTTTTAGGGTAAATGAAGAACTTTTGGGAAATAGAGAGATTGATCAAAGGCTCAAAAAAGGATCTCTAGGAACAGTCAGGTGGGAGTTCCTGTCCTGGAGACTATAATCAGGAACCGGGCTCCACCATAACTAAGGCTCTCATTCTCATGTCTACTGCCATATGGGTGCAACATCATTCTCTCTTACTTAAGGAGAGTTTATTTTTTCCTCCTTAAGAGGAGGAAGACTCATCTATAAACAAATCAGAGGGAAAGAGTGCAGTGCCTTTTTCTTTCTGAGCCTCATAGTTAAATCTAAAAAGAATGAATCTTTTTAATTTGCTTTGGACCTAACATGGCTACAGAGATTTCTTCTGTAGGAGCAGGTGGTAGTGACACTGGGTCAGGCTGAGAATCATGAGTCTGCGGTCATTGTTAGAAACTTGGCAAAGAGTTGCTATGAACTAGAAAGTTACCTCAATTCAGGTCTAACAGATATAAAGAGTGCCGTTTTATATGGCCATAAAATCCAAAAAGAGAAGAAAGTTGAATCATGAAAGCAGTAATTTTTTTAATCAGAACTTGAGCTCAATTATCCCTTTTATATCTTTTAATATACTAATAAATACTTTTTCCTCAAGTAGTAACTGACTAAGGGTTCATTAACTACTGCAAAGACTCCAGGGACTGGTTCAGTATATAGAAATGGACATATGGACTCACTAACTGAAATTTAGTTTATTGTTGGATCTAGCTCTCATTAGAAAGAGAGCTTTTTGGGTAATTAATCTTCTAAAATGCAATCTTAAATGTAATTTTTTAGACTAATAATTTGTATTCCTTATTCCTTAATCCATCAAATAGCCTACTTGTTTGGTCACTGAACTAGTTATATACAACCTAACATTAATATATCTGGTCAATGACCATTGGCCAAAAAATGAAAGCAAAAATAAACAAAAAGTTCTAACATATATTCTCATAACTTCCTTATGAAAATAAAGTGTCTCCAGAAAACAATATATAAATGAAAAGGTGACTAAAAAAATCATACATGCACTTCTTCTTATTTGGGAAAATCAAAGTAATTCTTTTCTTTTTTTTAAGATTTATTTATTTATTTTGGAGAGAGAGAGTAAGAGTGAACATGCAAGCAGGGGGAGGGGCAGAGGGAGAGGGAGAGAGAGAATCCTCAAGCAGACTCCCCACTGAGCATGGACCCTGTCCAGGGCTTGATCTCAGAACCCCAAGATCATGACCTGAGCCAAGATCTGGCCATGCAACTGACTGAGCCACCCAGGCACTCCAGGAAAATCAAAATAATTCTTAACTCTTTTGTCATTTATTTCAATATTATTAGTAATTGCAAACATGTTTTAAATTTTTTTACTGTTTTTTAAAGAAAGACACACTTCTATTATAAATTCTATTTATGAATTATTATAAATTATTATAAATTTTATTCTATTATAAATTGTTGAAATAATATGTGTCAATTTAGTTAGTAGAATATATTTGCTTCATCGAGCAATTTTGAAAATATTTGTTTCCTTAAAGATGATTGGCAGACAAATATATTTAACAGTTAAAATTTTTGAATTAAAAATTTTTAACTATAAAAACAAAACAAAAAATAGTTTTAACTATAGTCATTATGCTATAATGCCTGTTTTGAAAACATGAATTTGTTCCAACAGGATGGATATATTTGGAGCCAATTAGGGTGTAATGTGGAGAGATGTTTGGTTATATGAGATTTTGACTTAAGGAACTATTAGGTGAATGTAGGAAAATGCCTTTAGCTGGACCAAGCACATAAGAACACACAGAATGCATGGTGTGTATGCCTGGACATAACTCAGTATCTACCAGCCACCTCAGTTAACTAATGTCATGAGCTACGTCCATCCACATTAGGGGATACGATAATCTGATTACAGAGAATCCTCCTTTTTTCTACTTCATAAACCTCACAGGCTATAACTGCTCCAACACTCGCTTCTACAAGGAAATTTTAGGAGTGAAGTACTATAATTATTAATAGTGTTTATTTATTTAACTACTTACTATGGGTAAACATATGCTACCATTTTTAATTAGTTTCCCATCTTTTTTTTTTTTTTTTAACCCATCACTGATGAAGTTTGTGTGTTGTGTCTCTCTGATTTTTAGGAACATATATATATATATATATATACATATATATATATAGTATTAGAGAAGAATAGATAATGGATGGGTTTTTAGGAAATTTCCTGACCAAAGTAACAGAATGATCAAGACAATTTCTGAGGAGTTTTAATAATTGAATGTTACCATACATAATTTGATTTTATAAAATGATTGAAATTAATTATAATGAAATTTGTAAAGATAGTAATTTGAAATTATATGTAGTTTATCTTGAGACTACATTTATAAATATTCATGTTATAATTAATTTCCATTAAACATGTTATTTATGTGTATTAATTATATACTAAATATGGTCTTGGTAAATAGTAGGATATTTTTAACACTGTTGTTAGTTCATTAAAAAATGCTTAATGTTAAATTTAGGTAGTAATTCTGGAAGGAATTATAAAATGTTCTGTATTACCTTTGAAAATGAAAATAAACATCATAAAGAAGAAAAAATAGTATATATGCCTATGTAATTTATACAACACAAATAATTTTTATTTGAATATTAAAATAGTAATTTAAACATATTTATTTATATTTACCTAAATATCTTCAGTAGAAGATTCATGTTCACATTTCATGTCAAAGTTTCACATCAAAACATCTGAAAATCCACATTATTTCTTTCATAACCAAGGGCTCTAGGAAAAGTTAATTAACTTCTTTCAACCTCACATTTTTCATTAAAAAGATGCAAAGTATAAAATCTTAGCGTGACTCTAATGAAAACATTTATATGATATAGAGCTAACTGTCAGGCTTACCAAACAACGTGCATAAACTATGTTCTTCCTCTCTTTCTTAATTTAAAATCACATAATAATTGAGAACATTTTAAAGTAAAACCTAGCTAAAATTTTTCATGAATTATTATGAGGAAAGTCAGGAGAGAGACTGGCAGTAGATAAAACATTTAGATAGACCATAAAAAAGAGCTGCTGAATGTCTAAACATCACAGCAAATATATATAACAGTTTATACCTGGGACTTTGTATGTGCAGAATGACTGAATTTATTTTTATAGTCTTTTTCAGTTTTCTGATACCTTACTGAAATTTTCATTTGTCTTTCTGAGGTACTGGTTCTCAAGGATGATGGCATCAGCTTCCTTTTTTTGGAAATTCCTGAGTGTTTCATCTGTCAAAATGATTGGAAGTCACTAATGGCATTTCACAGATGAGGTCTGACAATGCCAGATGTCCTGGAATCCTGCACTGCAAAAAGTGCTCGCATCAAATGCCCCAGTGAATATCCACATGGTGATAATCTATAATTATTTAGTCAAGAGACCAAATCTTTATATGTAAATACTTTGGGTTGATAAAATGTAAACTAAAATCTTTAAGAATGCAACCAATATACAAACTAAAGGAAACGTATACTCTTTATATTCCAGAAAACTCCAAGAATTTTCAATATTTATAAAATTATGTTGCAATAAAAATGCTATTCATGTTATTTGAGTCTTTAATAGAATACTGCGGCAAGCTGCATGATCACGCCTGGACCTTATCACATCCAGGATAATTGTAACATTTAAATATATAATTATGTAGTCCTTATTTTAAAAATCAGATAAAAAGAAAAGGTGTCAACAAAATTCATTTGAGTATTTCAAATTGCATATTACAGCATAAACAGAAATGTACATTTACCAGCATGCCTACCATTTTTTTTCTTTTGAAATATAATAAAATCTGTAATGTAGAGACCATTTAATAAATTTGATGTATGTGTGTATATCTCTATATGTGTACACTCATATATATACATACATAATGAAGTCATATATAATATAATATATATTTAACTTTTGAAATATATAAGCATAGTTCGAAAATAAAATACTGCCATACTGCAACTAGAATATTTGCCACAAGTTTTAATTTTTTAATCATAATGCAAAAGGGTGCACTAAACATTTTGATTCTTCTTTGTAATTAAAAATGCAAAAAGCAAGTCTTCTTATTTGTGTTTGGAGAAACAAGTAATACACTTGTAATTTGAATGAGATATCCTGGAAGCCTCCTGAAATTTATTAGGATTTTCCCACAGGCCTCCTGGAATGCATATGTCTTAAGAAGGTCTCCAGTACTATAGCCACTTAGAGAATTTTGAAAACAAAGAAAGAAAGGGAGAGAGAGAAAAAAGAAAGAAGAAAGAAAGAAAGAGGAAAGAAAGAAAGAGAGAGAAAGGAAGGAGGGAAGGAAGGAAGGGAGAGAAAGACTCCCTCTTGACCAAACTTCAGTCAGCCATCTCAGCTCTTTTTTTTTTTTTTTTTTTTTTTTAAGATTTATTTATTTGACACACAGAGTTCACAAGTAGGCAGAGAAAGAGGAGAAAAAAAGCAGGCTCCCTGCTGAGCAGAGAGCCCGATACAGGGCTCGATCCCAGGACTCCGAGTTCATGACCTGAGCCAAAGGCAGAGGCTTTAACCCACTGAGCCACCCAGGCGCCCCTAAGCTCTCTTCTTAATTCTAGTTTTAACAAAGAATCATGGTAAGCCAATTTATCTAGAATCCACTCACCATTGATATCTAATATCTGATCACCCTGACCTGCCTTTAGCAAAAGTCCATTTTAACAAGAATGCCCCTACCCTTGACATCTAATCAATTTTCTTCCACGGAGTCCCTCACTGTGCTCCACTATTTGGCTATACATCCCCAGCTGTCTTTGGTGTATCTAGACTTGAGTTCAGTGTTACTTGCCTGTCGCAATAGCCTCTCCCATATTGCAATAGACCTGAATAAAGTCTCCCTTTCTGCTTCTAACAAGTGTCCAGTGTAAAATTTTCTTTTTAACAAACAAAGTTGTCTTTGCATGGAGAAAGAGTTGAATCAACAAAATGTAAACTCATTCAAACTATAAAATGCTAGAAGAATTATCCCACGGGGGTATAAAATGCTGAAGGTAGATTTGGCATGTGAACAAAAAGGTGTGCAATTTGAAACTGTATGAAGAAAAGTGATAATGACCTTGATAATCACCCTTAGCACAGTAGAGGGTAGGAGAATAACTCTTCAGTGAAGCTGTAAGATATTATGAATTTGTATGTATTTCTTCAGCAGTGTTCAAGGATTAGAAATGCATTGAAATCAAGCAGTAGACTTTACTCAGTGAAAAGGCTGGATAACAAACATGCTCGCCAAGAAAAAAAAAAATGTGAAAGAAGGTAGGTCAGAGATCAGCAAACCCTTTAAGGGGCCAGATTGTCAGTATGTTCAATATGAGCCATATAGTCTCTGAAATAAGTATTCAATTTCTGATCTTGAGTGCAGAAGCAGTTATATGTGTGTGTGTGTGTGTGTGTGTGTGTGTGTAGTTTTTTTCAATAAAAACTGGTTTTCAATAAAACAGTTTTAAAAAGTAGGTGGTGGGTCAGAGTTGGCCCAAGAAAAGTAATTAACCAATCCCTGTTTTTGTGTCAATCATAGAATCTACCCTATTGATTCTTAAATATGAACGCATATTACAATCATAAGAGGAGTTGTTGCAAAATAGTAATGCCCATTTTCTAGTTTCAGAAATACTGGTTTAATCTTAGTTGAGACCAAGGCACTGGAATTTTAAAAATCTCCCCAGGTGATTCTAACACGAAGCAAGGGTTGGGAAGAGACATAGACAGTGTTAAGTTCATAGGGAATAACTTCCTCAGGGCTTTCACAGGAGGAGAGAAGGCAGAGGTGCCAGTGGATTGGAAGTCTTACTGATGTAAGAAAGCATCTGCAGGGGAACTGTTAACACATACTAAGGGAAAAGAGATTGGTAAAAGATTTGTGGGCTTCAAAGGAACAGCATGTTTTGTAATTATTTCAGGGACTTGGTAGGCAGCGTCTAAAATATCCCTATTCGATCCCTATGTGTTAATATTTATACCCTTGTGGAAACCCCTAACTTTGAGTCCTCACGAAATTTCCTAACACGTCTTTCACATACACTATGGCAGAAACAATGAGATGCCAATTCCAGGATTAACTTGTACAAAGCCTGGCTTCCATCTTGAAAGCTCTCTCTCTGTCTCACTCTCTCTCTCTCTCACTCATAGAGAAGTCAGCTTCCACACTGGAAAATGCTGTGAGGAAAGCCCACGTGGCAAAGAACTAATGTCACCAGTTAGCAACCAGCAAGATGTTAAGTCCTATTGAGAACCACATGAGTGAGCTTGTAAATTGATCCTTCTCACATGTGCCTTTGGATTACGGCAGTCCTCACCAACCTCCTAACTCCAGCCCTATGGAAGACCCTGAATTAGAGGCTCTCACTAGCTAGAATTCTTAACCTAGAGAAATTATGGCATAAGGAATGTTTATTGTTTTGACCCACTAAGTTTTGGTGTTATAAGTTAAGAAGCAATAGATAACAAATAAAGTGGGTGATCAGGAGAGAGGAAGACTTCGGTGGAGAGAAGATAAGGGTCAAGTAGATTATAAATATCATTCAGTGAAACCGAAGGGCTTGGAGCTTTGGGGGAAAAAATACACAAGCTTGTTGTTAACAATGTGACTAACAAAGTGTAAAGGCAAATGCTTACATGTGCCTCAAAGATAGGTAAGTTTATTCCTGTGTAGAGGGTTAAAATTTTCCAAAAATCATAGGGATCAAATAAGATGAGGATTTCACCATTGAATTCTGTTATAAGCACAACTAAGTTCATGGCATCTGTGAAGCATGGAGAAAAGGCAGGACAGCTCTCTTGAGTTATTGAATGATTAATTGATTTGGAGGGGTGTCAGTGGTACTTTGTCTTGTTTGCATGAGCACTTTGAAAATGTTTTCTCTCTTTCCTCCCAGATGTCCTGCAATATAGTTAAGGTAAATATATATTTTTACTTATTTTAGAAAGTACACTGAGCAAGCTTTAATGGTATTATTAAGTTGGTAGAAAGATAACCAATGTTATAAAGTCAGGTTTTCAGCCTACTCTTTTAATACTTTCAGAATGATTCCAGAAGAACCTTGAATAAATTGGATATTTATATCCATTTTACATCCCTTTTTTGTGACTTTATAATAAATGAGAATTTTTTGGTAAATATTGGAAGTTAATATTCTGATGCTAGGAAAACCAATTTTGAAAATCCAACCAGTAAGCCCATATAAAACTACATAACACCATGGAATACAGCAAAAGAATAACTTAATGAACTTAGAAGACAAACTATCTACTTTGTGCCAAGCTTATTAAGGAAGATACAATTTCAATACCAATGAAATAAACTCCCACAAATTGATTTTTCTTTGTGTGCACTCATCAGTGTAAATACAATTAAATTACAAAGCCTGTACTTGCTCAGGAAAGACATTTTCTGTTCATATTCATGCTATGTGGGTGCTTTGGCTTCTGATACTTTGTTATATAAAAACCTTGAACAGTGACCAAAAAAAATCCAACAATTACAAGTTTATGAGCTCTTATCACAGAGGATTAAATCCTGTACATTTCCTCACAACAATATGGATGGACCTACATGGTATTATGCTAAGTGAAATAAGTCAGACAGAGAAATATTTACCATGTGATTTTATTTCTATGTGGAATCTAAAACAAATAAACAAACAGAAACAGACTTCCAAGTACAAAGAGCAAACGGGTAGCTGCCAGAGAGAAGAGAAGTGGAGAGATCGTCAAAGTAAGTGAAGGGAATAAGACGTATAAACTTGCAGCTATAAAATAAATAAGTCACAGAGGTGAAAAGTAAAGCATAGGAATATGGCCAATAATACGGTAATAACTTTGCATGCTGACAGATGATAATTACATTTATTGTGAGGAGTATTGCACAATGTGTGGAATTATGGAATTGCTATGTTATAGTCTCAAACTAATATAGCATTGTATGTTACCCCTACTTCAATAATGAACAATAATAGACTTAAAAGTTAAAAAAAATTTAAAAAGCTGTGTATTTTCTTTAACAAATAATATAGTTTTTCATCAAGGGTTAATATCATGAATATCTTTTTGAAATAAATTATCATTGTTATGAAACTTAAAGTTTTAAATTGCCATGTTTTGTAATTTAAATAATATGATAATTTTTCCTCATTAATGAGTGCCTGGGTGGCTCGGTGGGTTAAGCCGCTGCCTTCGGCTCAGGTCATGATCCCAGGGTCCTGGGATCGATCCCCACATCGGGCTCCCTGCTCAGCAGGGAGCCTGCTTCCTCCTCTCTCTCTGCCTGCTGATCTCCCTACCTGTGATCTGTCTCTCACTCTGTCAAATAAATAAATAAAAATCTTAAAAATAAATAAATAAATAAGTAAATAAATAAAATTATATGAAAGACAAGAAAATCCAAAGTTGTATCCTAAAGGTTTTTTTTTTCTTATATTTCAAAGAGTAAGTTCACATATAAGTGCCACTTTTTAAAGGCTGAAGAGTTTCCAAGCACCATACGAGTTTATTAACTGCTTAACTTAATAATTTAAACTTTATAAAAATCCCCTAAGTCACTATTAGGATCTCTGATTTTCTGATAAGAAAACTGATTCAGTGATTATCATCTTTCTCTACATTGTGCTGTTAGAAAGTTACAGTTTGGAATTTCACTTTAACTTTTAATTTTTAACCAAATTTCTGTAATTAACCAGATAATCAGCTGAGTTAAGCTTTGTGTATCTGAATACCCAATAACAGTCTTTATCAGCCATCTGCATCTCCCATCTCCCAGAGAAAGGAGAACCCTGCTCCCCTAGACCCACCCTAGGTAAAGAAAGTTAGAAACTCCAGAATGTGGTGACTGTAAAAGGATTTAATTTTGAAACTAAAACAAATACTGTTTTGGAGTTTTGTTTGTTCCTTGTTTGGTTAGTTGGTTTTTGTTCATTATTGTTATTTTGTTTCGTTTCTGGCAAGTATCTGTAACACAGGAGTTAACCCAGGGAAAGTCCCTTTTGACTCCCTCTTGGTTATGAAGGGCAGAGGTTAAGTTCAGCCGCACAAGTGAAGATGCAGAACAAGGTGACCAGATTGCAAGATACGGTCTCTGGATATAACAGGCAGAAGAACTTGGGTTGGAAGTGACTGAGTGAAATATTACAGGCTATGAAGAATTTTCTAGGGAGTTTGATCGGCTTGGACATCAAAGTGTTTTGAAAGTCTCTGAAGATTCTAATGTACAGGGAAGACTAAGAACTTCCTTGAGCAATACAGACAGATCTTTCTATGTCCTCTCTGCCCTCTGGGATGTGTATGCAAACACTTCATGTCAGATATGATGTTTTCAGGATTGCCAAATATCCAAACACTTTTTTTAAAAATCATTTTCCTTTTAACCCCCCAAAGTTTGCTCCTTCTCATGTTCTCAAATGGCTGTTCTGGATCTAGCCATCACAGCTGCTCTTCCAAGAAGGGGGAAAAAAAAAGGGGAGGCAGAGAAATAGACCCTTTCTTTTAAAACAACTTCCCAAAAGTCACATACATCATTTCTACTTACACTTCATGAGACAAAAATTAACCATATGTATCATACCTGAGTCAATAAAGGATTGGGAATATAGTATTTCTTCCAGGTGATCATGTGTCTGGCTAGCTAAAAATCAAAAGTCTTTTTTACTAGTGAAGAAAGCATGGGTGGGTATTAGAGCTCATCAACACTCTCTGCCAAAATAAGTACATAATCCATGATAAGCATTATAAGTAATGAGGCACCAGGCAGTTTTAATTCATTAAAGTTACTCTCTTTTCCCCCCTTTGGCAAAATGCTGGCAATTTTGTAATGAAATTAAAGCAAATGCCTCATAAGACACAAAAACACAATTGTGCAAAAGAGTAGCTGTTGTTTGGTTATACTCAAACACACGAATATTGTTTTTGCTGATTAATCCATTCAGTTGACAGGGAGCATTTCTAAATTATTATTGTTATTGCATTTAGAGCCTTCCTTCATAAGAACATAAGTTATTTTAATACAAAAATTCTTTAAATAATTAAGCAATCCTAAAAAGTCTGTGCTACAGCCTCACAAATTCCTAACTATATTTATATCAGATATGAATATATGATATTCATATATCAGAATATGATATATGAATCATATATATGATATATATGATATATATAATCATAATATGATATATGAATCATATATCAGTTATATGGTCAGTTTCAAAAATACTATTTGAACCCTGGTCAGTTTCAAAAATACTATTTCTGGTCTCCCTCCCTACCTCATTTACTTAATATGATGGAAAAATCCAGGAATCGGGTGATTCTAGCATGCAGCTCTACCAGCCAGTGCTCTGATCATTAATCACTATAATTTTTAGTTGTAAAATGTTTTTGTTAACTGTGCTATATTAATGTGAATGTTAAACATATACCTTAACATACATTTTATTATGAGGTGTATTACATTATAAAAACCATGAAGTGAAAATTTCAGGTTGCATTGAACTTTTTACTCTCACCACTTTACCTCATAATAGATGAGGATTCACCTCCAAGGTCGAAGAATTTTATAGAGACCGATATTGACTTTTGGTGTCTGGCATCTTATTAGCCCATCCCCAACAAGACACATATCTAGAGGTACAGAAATTGTAAACAAAAACAAAAGCAAAAAAACCTTCTCATTTTCATATTATAGAGTCAGCTTCTAGCTTGTTCCTGTTAAGGCACCATATTTGGCGGGGATAGGGAAGAACCATGTGGGTACATTTTCACTCTGTAGTATGTTTCTCCCCATTGGGCATTCTGTAGTGATTCCCCCCAAATCCCTGATTGAGGTTGGGAAAGTGATGCTCAGTCTTACATAGTTTAGGGGGGAAAAGGAACTTAAAACTCACACCATCATCTGGACCAAAGAGAGCCCATAGAGTATTAGCAGCTTTGAAGGAGAGCAAGCTATTTCAGCATGCTATGTATCTCTTGAATTACCTGCTTATACATATGTTACATACCTAGGATTATGTTCTTGAGTTACATTAGAATTGTATATCTAAGGGAAAATGGAATATTCAACACTGACTGTGAGAAGACTACTTTTAACATTAATATAACCAAGAGAATTTCTTCTTTACAATTTACAATTAGGTTATTAGAACAATTTGCAATTAGGTTATTAAATGATACAACTGGAACATGATTTTCCAGAAATTACTGTATCATCCTGAGATAGAAAAAATCTGAAATTAAAACAAACTCCTGTTTAGAAACTTGACTTGTTTACATAATTAGACTAATTATTTTATCATGAAATCAAGGTGTCATATAGTAAGGAGTCAAGAAATATACTATGGCAAACAATTAAAATATGACCACAAAGGTCATAGTATATTGATCCCACTAGTGTTTTGCAATTTCTAGAGCTACATTTATTAAAAACAACAACAAAGCCAGAATACAAAAGCTTAGTGTTTGTTGTGAAGACAAAAACAATATCAGAAAATTAACCTCCCTTTGAAAAGTATTTAAAAATTGTTTAATCTATGATCCAATTTGAATCTCACCTGAGAAGTGCAATATATCTCCACAAGAAATCATCTTCTATCACCTGAAAATTAGCTGGTAAATGATAGATTCTATCAGCTTAGCCTGCTGGGAATACACAGAAGTTTTCCCAAAGGTTTAATTAGATATGGAAGTTTTAAAAAAATACATATTTTGACTTTTAAATATATAAGCAATGTAATTCTGTATTTTGGCAAGTGATGTGATAAGTCAGATTAAGTAATAGTTACTAAACCATGATGTTGGTAAACTAGTGCTCCAAATAGCAAACAAGGTCTGGATATATAATGTTTGCTCATCTAAAGTGTAAATCCTCCCACCATGGTTGCTTTTAAGCTAGTAACACCATTCTCCTGAGTGTTGAGTTGGGAATGCTGTCAGAGAATGATTAAGTACAGTGTGTGTAATCTTTAAATAGGAAGAAGTAGCAAAACAAAATTTTTGAGGCATGAATAAACCTGAGATTTTCATTGAGCAAAAGAGCTATTGGGCTAAATGAATGAGATGAACCTGTTAACAAAGAAATTTTACCCAATGATAAGAAGGTGCTTGCAAATATCTTTTTGAAATCCTGCTTTAAATTCTTTTGGCTATGTACCCTTGCTTTCATTTTGCTTTGAACTTATTTTTATGGGGTCTGGAAGTAGATAATTAAATCATTGATTTGGGACCTCATACTCTTCTAATATGGGCATTTGATACTTAAAAATCCCATTTTACTATCAATTTAGCTTTTGTCAATGTATTCGGTAGATTACATTTTAATATTTATTTAATCCCAAACAATTTCAAATTGTTGGATTTCTTCTTTAACTTGTGCAGTATTTAGAAATGTGTTATTTAATTTCCAAATATGTGAATATTTTCTCAAATTTTTCTATTTTTTTTCTATTCTCTACAGTCAGATCTTCAGTGCAGTCAGAGAATAAACTTTGCATGATTTTAATTATTTTTAGCTTTTTAAAGGTTTGTTTTATGGCTCAGAAATATGATCTATCCTGTAAAATTTTCAGTTTGCACTTTAAAATAATGTGTACTCTGCTATTGCTACCTGGATTATCCTATTCAATTTAATTAGAATACATTTTTTGAGAGTTTGTCTAACTCTTCTATTTATTTACTGATATTTGTTCTTCATTTTTATCAATTACTGAATGCAATGTGTTGAATTTTTCTACTACAATTGTAATTTTCTCATTTCTTCTTCCACGTCTAATAGGTCTTTCTTACTGTGTTTTGAAGATTGTTATTAGATGCACACATATTTAGAATCATAGTTTATTTACAGTGAATTCATCACTTAATAGTTACGATAGAAATCCTTTTCTGTCCTCTTACCTTGGTTTATATTTTAAAACTGTTTCTTTTATATAACATAGAGTTGGTTTTCACTTTGTTTTAATACAATTTGGCAATTTCTGTCTTTGAATTGCCGTGCTTATATTAGTAGTATTAAATGTACTTATCACTATGTTGTGAAGCTTCTCTCTGCCTTGGTCCCTCTGGTCAATTTAGTAAACTTGAAGCTTTAGCAAGCACTTCTAGCCCCTGTGATTGGTTAAACCCTTGTATATATGTAAATCATAAATTTTTTCTTAGAAAGACTTGAAACCCTCTTATACAGCCTCCCCCTGGGGCACCAGTACACATCCTGTAAGCGCTGACATTTCTATACCTTGGCACCACTGAATCTGAACGTGGCCCCCAAGAGTTATAGACTGCCGTGCTCCTCTTTTATGGATTAACTGCCCCAAAGTCCCTTTAAACATTTTGCGGTTGGGCAGAAGCCTTAGACAGAGTTGGTTTTTGGATGAGTCCACTTCTACCCAGGTGGCTGGTCTCCTGAATAAATCTCATATTCCTTTCCAGTCAAAATTCATCTTCTGAATAAAGTCTTTCCAATTGAGAGGCAGCTGAATTTGGGTTTTTGGGTAACACCTGGATTAAAATTTTTTATCTTGTTAGTTGTTTTCTTTGTTTCCCATCTGATTTTTCTTTCCTTTTCTTTCCCTACTTCCTTGTTTTTATATTAACTATTTTATAATTCTATTTAATCTTCACTACCATCTTATATTCATGGCTTTAAAAAAAAATGTATTCTATTGGGATGCCTGAGTGCCTCAGTCAGTTAAGTGCTGGACTCCTGATTTCAACTCAGGTCATGATTTCAAGGTCATGAGTTTGGGGCTCCACATGCAGCAGGGAGTCTTGAGATTCTCCGTCTCCCTCTGCCCCTCCCGCAGCTCTCTCTCTCTCTTTCTCTCAAACAAATAAATTTTTAAAAAATTGTATTGCATCTGCGGGATGAAGCACACAATTTAACTTAGCTTACCTTTTGGTAGTGAAGAAACTCATCTCAATATATAATACAATACATTATGTGTAGAGAGTTTTCCAGTAAAAAGAAAAACTGAGTTTATAATTTTGAATTCTAGAACATTGATATAGACACTAGAAATCTCTCAGATGCCTCTCAAGATATTGGGATGCTTTCTGATTTCTTCAAGATACTTTCTTTTTTCTAGTTTATCTAGAAAAATAAAATAGAAAAATCTGTTAAAAAGGAGAGACATACACTTTTGACAGAAAAATGTCAAATTGGCATGGAAAATTAGACTTTAATTATAAAGGTTGTAGCTGGAATAAAACCTTGGGAAAAAATAGCATAGAAAGAATAGCATATTTAAATAAATATATTACTAACCAAATTCTTGATTTTAATCCTTTTCATAAAAACATAATGGATACACATGTGCTCACATGATCACTCTTAGTCTTTTTTGTTTGTTTGTTTTTTTAATTAGTTTCCCTTTTTTAATTCTTGTTTTGTGCTGGTTTCTCTCAGTAGGTATTACAATTTCTTAGTTGTTACAAAATTGATTTGTTTTGAGTTCTTCATGTAATATTACTCTTTTGTTTTTTTAATTCTGCATGCTTAGCAAATGGCTAGTAAGAGTAGAGGATAATTTAATCAAAGAATATAAGAAAATTGATTCTTATAAATTGTATCCTTTTTAGACAAAAGGATGTTTTAAGAGCAAGCCATGCTAGAAAGAAAAATAAGGTGCTCTCTTAAAGTTTGTGTCTTTGTTTTCTATCATGTTTAAAGAGGATGTATTATTATTTGCTATTCTTATTGCTTAGGGAAAATTTGTTTATTGAAATAGACTGCATTTCATGAAGCTTGTCATATTCTCTAAAAATGAATACCAAACTTCTCTGTCCTCAGTTGAATTTAAATACAGAAAAAATAAAATCCCTTTAATCTGTTTCTATTGCACCATTAGTATGAAAAACGTATGACTAATCAATTTTAAATAGACCTACTTCAAGGAAAAAGAGAAAAACAAAGAGAAATATATCAGTTTTCTTTTTTTTTTAATGTATGTATTGACTTCAATAACAGGAAAATAGAATCCCTAGATTAAAAATCTAAACACTTCCTTCAAACAAAGAAACTTTCCTACTCAGATTTTGAATAGAACCCGAAAGGTTAGCAATTTAAACGAATCCAAAAAACCCATCATTTTGAAGCTTAAAAGTCTAAAAAGTGTTTCAGAATTAATTCTTAACAAATCAACACAGACGAAGTTATCTTCTTCTCACCTCTTTTTGATTCAGTTCCCATCCCCTCCCCCTCTCAGAAAACCCTCCTTCAGTGTTTCTGGTCTGGAAACAAACCTGCTTCTTTCAGGTCCTATTTTTTATATCATTTTCCTACTCTACATTCATCCAGTTTTCTTTTTTTTTTTTTTTTTTTTTTTTTTTTTTAAAGATTTTATTTATTTGACAGACAGAAATCACAAGTAGACAGAGAGGCAGGCAGAGAGAGAGGAGGAAGCAGGCTCCCCGCTGAGCAGAGAGCCCGATGTGGGACTCAATCCCAGGACCCTGGGATCATGACCTGAGCCGAAGACAGCGGCTTAACCCACTGAGCCACCCAGGCGCCCCTCATCCAGTTTTCTTAACTGTGTACTAAAGATTTCCATTGCTGAAAGGCTAATTCGACATCAATAACTCTTGAAGAATTAAAAAAGAATTCAATCAGATGCAACCTCTACATCAGCAAAATGTTTCAAGGTGGAAAGGATGCTGGCGCTGGGTTTGTCCTCACTTAATAACATTATTAATGATGTGGATGAATGAACAAATATTATGAAAAGGAAATTCATAGATATTAAATATGTAGAGTATGCAGAAACAAGTAGGTTGGAAGGTGATGTCTGCAAAATGACCTAGAGAGGCTAAATGATTTAATAGCTGTCCAAGATTCTTCTAGTTTTCAACAAACTAGATCATTTAACTGATAAAATAGCCAAGATATATGTGGTAATGATATTTAAAACGAAAGGCAAAGAAAGAGGGACATTATATAATGTTGAATTTGTATATAGTATAGTATTTCATGTAAAATTCTTAAGTTTTAATTCCCACATGAAATGAACCAAACCCAACTGGAGTTAATTGCTCTTTACTAAGAGGATAAATTATTTATGTGGAACTATATTTAAAAATCACATAAATAACATGGGTAATCTTTTTATTCGGAAGATATTCATCACATTCAAGTCAACTTGAAATCTTAGGAACTTATTAATTTTCATCAATAATTGATAATGAAGATTCAGTTTACAATAAATCAAGATCTAATACTGAGAAGGTGAATTGCTTTCCTCTTTAAGTTTCATATTGGTTTCACCTCCTATTCATAGGTCATGGGTTGAAATTCTTTCACAGTCTTTACACGTTATTTTGCAATATTTTCACATGTAAGTAATATAAGTACTTTATTATTCTTAGCTGGGGTAAACTTTTTAATCTATTACATCACTCATTGCTTAACCTTTGATTATCCAATGTAAAAAATATTTCTATTTGTTGGCTATATTAAAAACTCAGAATATATATACACATATATCATAGATACACACACACTCACATGCTCACTATCTGTGAAAGAGCTTGAACTTCAAAGATAAACAAATTAGAAACCTTTCAGTTCACATAATGCAGTATCTATGGCACACCTACTTTAACATGACTCCAGTTAATACCATTTTTTTGCCATTCATTAGATTTTACCTGTGAAAGGACACATCATGTGTTATGTCATAAAATAGGAATGAAACTAAATACAGTGTTTAGGAGGTTACAAAGAAGTTTTATTTTACCTTTGGGAACATTTAATAAAATCTCTCTTCCTTAGTATTTTGCTCACAATCTACTAAAATTGAATAGAATCTATAGGCATTTTAACAAGGTTACTTCTGGATTTTGCAGTGCATTGCAATCAGATATTTTACTCAGTCCACTGTTTTTGTTTTGTTTTGTCTTTTTCATATTCTAAGCTTCTATAAATAATGTGGAAACATTTTCAAAATGATGACAATTTCTTGACTACACAAATTATCATGCAAAATACTCGTTGTTTCCCCTTTATTAATAACAAAATAGTATAGAATTCAACTCCTATATTCAAATTCTGTTATCATTTGTATTTCAACTGCAATTAGGTTTTAAAAACTTCCTAGTATAGTCTTTATTTTTTAATAATTTTGCATTAATGCACAGATAAAACTAATAAAGTGCTAAGACAGTAATCCCCTCCTTTATTGGCTTTATAAAAGTCCTTTAAATTTTAGCTTTCCTTGAGTTTTCACCATGGTAGCACATATCAACAAATTTTTCATGAGTAAATATTTCTCTTCCTCTACATTAAAAATAGCAATTACTGGGACGCCTGGGTGGCTCAGTTGGTTAAAAATAGCAATTACTAACTCCCCATCTAATAGTCTGTGAATTGTTTCAAGTCTGATGTTTCATTCTCTTTTAATACTGATGATGAACAGAAGTAATGTATACCATTTCTGTTCCACTTAGTTTCTAACCTATTAAAATTCCATCAATCTGGGATCTAACAGTTCTCATGTGCATGATTAGTTTTGAAGGAAACATCAACCAACTCCTGTGTGATTATTTAGAACACACATTTTCTTATTCCCTCTTCAGTTTCAATGGCACTATCAACAGTTTTGGCAAAGTTTGGGGTTCAGTATTTCTTTAACTCAATCTATTTTTTAAAATTGTAAGATACCATGTTATGCAGCATGCAGTCTCTTGTGCACCTGTTTGAAGTTTGATTCTGCCACAGGCTACTATCATAGCTGCCCAAAACACTCTTATCACTGCAGTATCCAAGCAGTGAGTACCTGCTAACTTTGAAAGTACTTCTTTCCTCGTATTTACATGATTTTGATGTTAGAGAAATCAGTACAAAGGAAAGCCGACAGACTAATATTTAGACTATGAAACTCTCACAAAAATCCATGTATGTCATGCTTTCTCTCATTTCTGATGCCATCTGACATGACCAAGCACCTTTGGACACTTCCTCTAGGCAGATTACCCAGCATGTATATTGCCTGAGCACTGAACAGTTGTAGTATAATCACTGTTCTATCACGTTCTCTTGTGGTTTCAAATGACTCTCCCATAGTTGGGCACAGTTTCATCTGACTGTTCCTAAAACATAAAAAGGTCAATTGGTGAACAAAATTCTATTCAATGATCTCTCCCTCAAGTCTTACACTTCTAATTCTAAACACATAGCAAGCAGTGTAAGACATCCTGGAATCTTTCCCCTGTGTTATGCATACTATTTCTACATACTCAATGTAACCTGAAGAGAAAAATTGAAGGTAAAGTAGTATTTATCATACAGGAGTTGGGGAACAATGCAACATAATACAGTGGATTTTATCTCTGCTTGACCACCATCTGATCAATTTTTAAGACTCACTTCAAAATCCCTTCTCTCAAGCCTTTCATGTCCCTCAGCTTCCTTTATCACGGCCATAATTCTAACACTATTCAGGACAACATCATAGTCAGTTTCGGTTTGCTTGTTTGCCTGTTGTCCTCCAAATTAAATTTGGAACATGTGGTTGATAAGGTTCATATATCTTTATTTTGTATATTCAAGATGTTAGATTAGATATTCGGTACATTTCCAGAACTGTATAGTTAATCATACAAAACACAGCAGATTTTATAAAGAGTTATGTCTCAATGCTTTTGAACTCTAAAAGAAGAAATTCAAAGAGAAAAACGTGAGTCATTTTAGGAGCTGATGTACAAAGAATGAAATGTGAATTTTGAAAGACTGAGTATCATGTCAAAAGCACTTTTTCAAAGCAATTAAACTGGGCTTTTAATGATATTGCTTAGACATTCCAGAAAAAATGTGTAACAACTGAACTAATTCTTATAAAATGACTTTGAAATCCCTAAGCTCAAATATAATCTCATGGAGTCATTATTTGTGATAAAGAATAAATTGTTTTATACCTTCATTATAAAAAATGGTGGAAAAGAGAGAAGGAAAAAAAGCTTTATTATGGGTTGCAAAATTTAAAACCTAAATTGATCATTTTCATTCTTTCAAGAAATTTTTCCCCAGAGTTATTTTAGCAACAACATCAAAGTCAGGAACCTAGGTTCCTACGAACAAAAGAGTTTGCAGGAGTTTAATTGTATCTTACTCTTCCTCTCTTCTCGGTCTCTTAATTTTCTCAGTAGTTTCTAAGGAATGAGAACCATTCCCCATGGAGAGGAGAGTTCCACGGAGGTCTGATGATGGTAATGATCTTTGTGAAACTGAGAGGCGAATGTGGTCCACAAAGCTGTGTGTAATGAGGTATCTGGGGAAAATTGTGCTGCCTTCTGTTGGGTCTCCTGAACCTAGCTAGTATTATATTTGTTTGGGGTGTTTTGTCTTCGGCATATAATCATGGGGCTGTTGGAAGCAACTTTTCTCTGGGCTTCCTGCCATGGCAGAGAGCACTTCTTTTTTCCTTTTTTCCTTCCTTGTTTAATGATATCGTTGCATCTATTTTCATATGGTTAGTGGCAACTCTATAGCCTTAAAGTTTGGCACGTTACATCATCCTCATCAATGTTTTCATTAAACATGTCTTCAAACTCACTACTGCTGAATGTTTGTTCTGATTTAAAAAAAAAAAATTAAAATAAAATAAATAAGGAATTGCAGATTTATACCATGAAAAAAGATGATAAATTCTTTTTAGCAAACATGTATAGGCTATACTCTGTGAGCTACAGCAGGATTGCTCAGCCCTTTTATCTCTTAGAGTTCTCATACATCTAACTGCTAGTTTTCAGACTTCCCACCCTCTGCGTCCCTGGCAAAGGGCAATGGTTAGAGATTTTATACTCACATAAGTTAAAAATATGCATCTGGATACACTTTAGGACATGTAGGACACTGTACTGTAGAACTTTACTGATAACATGAACTGATGTGTTATTTTGTAAATGCTTCAAATCTCTAGGTTAATATAGCTTTGTACATATTTTATACAGCACATTAGTTTGGCTTTGCTAATTAACAGAATAGAAATGATCCTGAGATGGAAGCAAAGGGTGATGTTATACAGTGGGAAAGGAGCCTCCTATCTCAGTACTGTCATTTTCTTCCTCAGATGAAGTGTTTTTTGACATCAGTAACATGGAAAAGAGATTATACAGAAATATTTGTATACAGATTATGAAAAAAAAATGGCCATGAAGCTGAGGCCAATATTATAAGTATCAAAGATGGAATATATATATTTTTTGCAGGATAGTTATGCAAGACTGGGCTTTTTACCTTGACCATTATAGTAAAGAGAGATTAACAACTGTATTGAAGCTACTATAGTTATATATATAGTATCTTTCTTACAGCAATGTGCAACTCTCTCAACTTGCTGAACTCATGGGGGCACCATTTTCATATAATTCATTCCCAAAGGTATGTCCACAAGCATACTCCCTTTAACAAATGGTGTATAACATATGGGACAGGGAAGAAACACTTAGGAAGGATAGGGAAATGATAATCTGAATGTCTGTGCTTTATGCATTGTACTTTAGCTGTAAAAAGCAACAATGAGCTTATTATAATAGGCTTATAATTTATATGAATCATTTTTAATGAAAACATGGAGTGATATTAAATAGCACAGTCTATACTGGGAAAGTGAACACGAGCCACCAGGCAGTACGGTAAACATGGTAAGCAATGGTCAGGGGAGATGACAAATGGAGTGGGGGAGAAATAAAATCAACACTGACTCATTCAATAAACAGATAAAATATGATAACTTTTAAATTAAAAAATGACATTAATTAGATGGAAATGACATATATAGATATTTTGTAGGTTCCATAATTCTTGCTGAGAAATTGAGAATATTTCATTGTATTTCTTTGGGTAAAAGAATACATTATTCAGGCTGGGTTTTTTGGATATGTATGTAATTACCACCACCACCCCCGCCACACACACAGACCCCCAGTTTGAAGGCCATAGGTCAGAGAAACATACAAGGATGTGGAACGTTTTAATAGGCATAGTCAGGTATGTTAATAACAACAACAAAAAAATGTGTGATGAGAACCTCTACATAATATATGGTCTACAAGGCTCCCTGTGGGTCTGTAGTCTACCGAGTTGGACTTTGAAAAGCTGAGGCAGAGTTTGAGACCTCTTCACCAAAATATTCTTCTCTTCTTCCTGTGTAAACAGCTTGGCTTCATTTCTACACACTTGAGTTCTAGCTAACGTGCACGCTTTCTGGGACTTTCTCTCCCTGATCCACATCTGTCAGTTGAAAATGGAGAGCTCCAAGATCTTATAGTCGCTGGAGCTATAGGAAAAGGGGAAACCAAACTCCTGAATCACCACATGCAGAAAGCCAGCCACTGACCAGGAACGTTATTTGAATACTGTCAAGGAAAAACAAATTTTAACATTTAATCTACTTTAACCTTGAAGATTATTTGTTAAAGCATCCAGTGTTATCCAAGCATCTACAGGAGACTAATAAATAACTCTCCACTTTCCCCTATTCAAATTTGGAGTGAATTGAGATATAGACATGAGAGTTAAACAGATGGTGGTAAACTGTAGTCCTTATTTATGGATAAAGCTATTTCACGTGGTGCAGTGCAGCATGCAGAGTTGATCCCATGAGCTTCCGGAGACATAGGGATGAGTGACCCGGATTCTAGTTCTGAAGTTCTGTTGTGGTTCTAAGCACACATATAAACTTCAGGGGATGTTGTTGTTATGCCTAAATGCACTGACCTATACCATACCCTTTAGTCAAATTGCATATTGTGTAATTGTGATAAATGAAATGCACCAGGCCTCAATAAGCTAGTCCCTAGCATCTGCCTAGACAAGCCTAAAAGAGGAATGGCTCAAGCTGTGAGTACAGGGGCACACTTTGATCAAGGTGTGGCGCTTCCTGAATTGGGAGGTAAATTTCACTTCTTCAGAAGTTACGATCCACACTGAGGGCCCAGCTTTTGAGACATGTTCATCTGTTTGCATCAACTCAAATGTGTTCCTTTCTTCTGTAGGTTTCAATAGCTAAGTTTTATTTGATTTTCCCAGGTGATTTTCTCAGTCAGGTGTTTACGGGAGGCACTGTAGTCTTGTTATAAATTTGAACTTATTATTGACACTAGTTAGAACAAAAAGACACACGCAAGCAGAGATGAAAAGCACATGAAACTTAAAGTCCTTTTGCAGGTTTACTGGGTTTGGTTTGTTTTCCTATAATTCCCTGAAATGCTATGATAACTGCAGTGGTGAAGCAAGTTTCTGCTGTTTGTTAAAGCCATCTAAGCAAAGTGATTTTGCAGCACACTGATCTAAATAATGTGCATAGTGACTAATAAAATGATGCAAATGTTGCACTTTGTAGGACCTTTGAATGCCTTTGTCCATTTCCTGGTTGACTGTTCTTAAATAATAAGCTTCTATCATTCTCACAAACTATTTGAGTTTTTTAGCTTAAGTACAAGGTCATTGACACTAGTTGCAAAATATCTTTGTTACATCAGTTGTTTAATTTTTTCCCCTTGAAATCAAGAGTAAAATAAACACACAAACACACACACACACATGCACATACACACACGCTCAGAGCTCTAAACAAACAAACAAAAAAACAAAAACAAAAACAAAAAACGAAACAAAAAAAACCCACAAAAAACAAAAAGCACACACATACCACCAGAGGAAACATTAGGATTTGCTGTGAAATAAAAGCTCTAAATAGCACTGAATCCAAACTTTCTGCAAGGCGCTGCAGATTTTTATTCATTATTCAATCCATTAAAAAAAACACCTTAGAATAAAAAGCAAACACAATACAAACTAAATGAGATAGTTGCAAAGAACATCAAAAATAGTAATTTAAGTTCCCATATGATGGCAAGCTTGTTCAGAGTCTAATTTTGGTTCTTTGGGTTCTCTCTAGAATCTAATTCAGTTTATATATGTATTTGTCTGTAGGGAGTGAGGGATAGAATTAATTATCCCAAACACTGGGCACCTACTCCTCTAATATTTCTTATGTTAACACACAAATCTGTTCTCTTCAACACTATTAGTCTGCATTCAAATTACAATACAATTAGAGATCATTAACTCTCTCCTTTATAATCAGCAATTTTCACAGTCTTCAGATAGACATGAACCTCTGATACATTACTATTCATCTTACACTTTCATTTACCAGAATGTCAAAACAACATTTTTTGTATCATTGCTATTTGATTTAGTTTTTTGCAAGCTGGCTGGTAGAAGACAATTATGTCTCCTAAATATCTCTTCTCCTTAATGTTGTTATTTACAAAAAGAGAGAGAGAGAGAGCGAGTAACAGAAGAAAGGAAAAAAAGAAAAACACTGTAAAATTAAATACTTTGGTTCTGTAAGTTTTATTTTATGCACAAAGAGGTTTATTTATGAATTTCAAAATATCACACTGATGGGGAAACATGTTAACTTTGTATTATTGCTTCTGCATTTTATAAAGGAAATGTATAGAAAACAGATTTTTTTTCCTGAGGTATTATACTCAGGCACTTTAAAGATTAAGAATACTCAGTCTGCCAAACAATTGTTGTTTACAAAAACATGTTTTATTGGGTTAATTGACCTAAATTCAGTTAAAGTTTCTTTCAAATTACTGTGCTTGTAAATTTGTATATTTACATTTTGTGGTAATATGTTTAATCTTATTAACATATTAAATTGTAGTGTAGTTAAAACACTACAATTCTAGTGTCCAATTGGTTTCATTCTGTTTCAATTTATTCGTTTTATGGTTTGCCAGAATGTGCTTATGGAAGGTGCTCTGAGTCATGAAAATGAAATTATAAGCAGGCTAGCACATAACTATTTTTTTAAATTAGAAACTGCCTGAGTTTTAGGAGACTGTTCTCTCTCTCTTCCACTCATGCAACTAACTACAAGAACCCAGCGGGCACTCACTGTTCTACACGGACAGGTCGTTAAGCAAACGACGGGCCCTTTTTCAGTCTCATGCAGAAAATAAGCCCTCTCAGTCACATGAGTTGTCCTCTCTGATCTATTTTCCACAAGGTAGCCAGAACACTCCTTCACAATCACACATCTGAACATGCCAAGTCCCTGCTTCAAAGAATCACTTTCAGTTGTCATGAGCACATTGTTTTGAACAGAATTTAGGATAAAAAATAATCAGCTGAATATTGAATGACCCCAGGATAAAGTCCAAGCTTTAATCTGTCTTCACTTACCAGTGTTCAGGGCCCTTTTAGCTTTTCATTACTGATCATCACCCCCTGTCACTCAGGTGACATTTGGCCACTTCCTCAATATTTAGCAGGAGAAGACAGGAAGAGATAAGATAATTGCTTCAGCATTTAAATGTCTCATCTCAGAAGGGACACATGTCACTTCTGCTTATATGTCATTGCCCAGTACAAGTCACTGCCCAGCTCTAAGGCAGATGGAGCATGGAAATGCCCAGTACCAGGGAACACCAGTCCTATGTGTTCAGTGGCTGAAACACAACAGAAATTTCACAAAACTACTTAACGATTAATAATCGGGACTCATTTGACTGCAAGAAACAGACACAAACAGTTCAGTAAGGAAGAGGAATTATTAAGTTTTTTTTTCACAAAATCTTATGAAAGCCAGGGGTAATGCTAGGTTTTTATGTGTCACCAAGTGATAGACTTCTCATCTTTAGATGCTTGTCCCTCACACCAGCCTCTGACACAGCTATAGAGGTAGAATTGTTGCCACATTCAAGTTTCAAGTTCTCCTATTTTGAATCATTTTGTCTCTCTGTCCCAAGTTCGAGTAATAACTGAAGGGCTCTGCCTCCCACTTTAGCCTCCTGGACCTATTACATCTATGGGAGTTGGGGTAACATGAATGATGCGGCTCAAATGAAGAATGATTCTTTGGACCAGTCGCCACATCCAGAAAGCCGAGATTAAGCATTCTGTGATGCGACTACAATCCTTATCACCTGGAACTCTGAGGCAGTTTCTGTCCTTCTAGAATGAGAAACGAAACATACAAATGGTCACTGGCCATCCCATATGTGAAAATAGAACACTGACCCACAACAGCAGCCACCCATTTGAACCCCAGCCTCTGTAGCATTTAGGTCCCAGTTGGTAAGGAATTGCTTGATAACGGACAGCTTCCCTGGTTTTTGCCACGTTGCTCCAATATAGGACCAACCACAAAATGCCAGTTATATGTCCTAACTGATCACACAGCATGCTCCACTTTCGGTTAGCCTACCTTCTGTTCCCCCAGGCCAACAGTCTCCAATCAGGGCAAACAGGAAGCTTTCCATTTTTTCCTATCACAAATCTTTCCCACTCCCCTGCTTGCCTTTTAGTCTCTGCCAAATGCCAGTAATGGTGGCTGATTCCCTGGCTGCAATCAAGATCTGATAAATATACTCCGCTTGTTCTCATTTGAGAGATGTTGGATTATTTTACACTATTAAGGAAAACAACCTTTATGCTAAGTGCACCTAATTAAGCAATTATTCTTACATAAATAAACATTGCTTTTGGTCCCTATTTCTAAAGAATGCCCCCTTTGACTTGAAACCTTGAGATTGCTTCTAAATTAGTAGAAATTTCTGCCTTCCTCATTCATTTTCTTTTATCTCATTTGTGTACTGTCTTACAGATTCTCTACATAATAGAAACACTATTCTCCAAAATAACACAGTGTATTTAAACCCATGGTATTAGTACTTATGATGTTCTTTTATGATCTGTATATCATATTATTAGCAAAAATATGTTACTCTTAACCTGATATTGTTCTCTCCCTCCAGGTTGAATTATAACCACATATTTACCTGAGAGTTATCTAAACTCTCATCTTGTCTAGACACAGATAACTTAAATGGCATAGCTTTAATCAATCCTGATCTCATATTATTTTTTGACAGTTTTTATTTTGGGGAGTAGAGTTAGTAAGGTAACCAAGCTCTGGATATGTTATTACTTCTGAACACTCAACTGCCCAAATAGTTGAATTATTTCTTATAATTGGAACATGCAGCCTTTCCTGAGGCAGGAGAGAAAGGGGGAGAGAGAGAGGGAGATGGACATTTACATAGTACCAGGATAGTATTACTATACAGGTAAACTTTAGGAGTTGTTGATTTTGTAAGGTAGGCTTTTCATTTTTCACTCTATAGCTGCAGGTAAATATATATATTTTTAAATTAATAATGTACCTTATTTGTACATTATTGTACAATTGTACCTTAATTGTACATTAAATTAATAATGTACAATTCTTTAAGAATTGTTATTAAGTTAAGAGACACTAGTTAAAAACACACTATTGAAATAGAAATAGAATCTAAGGTTAATTCTCTGCATATTTACTGCAGGAAATGCTGCTCTTTGTAGAATGCTTCCGAGTAAACAAAATGCCCTTTTTTTGTCGGGGTTTCTTTTCCTTTATGTAAAGTTACTTATTTGAAAGAGTTGTAACAATGCAAATATTCTTGTCTACTTGTAAAGCATTAGACAGTATTCAGAAATTATTTAAGTGTTACAATTTATATGACAGTTATAATAGTTGCCAACTGAGTGCCTAAATTCATACAAAGAACTTTAGCAATGACACTACACAGACATAACCAAAATACTAAAAATGACTTGGAATCAATGTTACTAAGATACCAGTGCGGCAGTTTGTGTGGAGAGGAACAAAGTAACAAAGTTCCTGATCTGCAGCCTCTGTCACCATAGCACAGATCTGGTAAGTCTGTAAGGGTGGAGGAAAACTAATCCAGAATCTCTGGCCCTTTTAGACACCTACAAATGAACATTATACAAACACCTAAATCCCAAGGATAACATATCTCTAGATTATTTGTAAATGGCCAACCAAAGAACCTAGAAGGGAAGAAAGAAAAAAAAAATTTCCACCCTGCAAGTCCTATCAAGTGGTAGAAAAACTCACTTCATCAGCAAATCCTTTCAGTGATTTTCATCGCTGTCCTCTTCTCTGAAGTGTGGTTATCCTTATAGTCTGAAAGGATTGAACAGGTAGGGAATTTAATCTTGTGTTCAAACAAATGTTATCTGACCTTTCAGAAAAATGTTGCCTCCCTTGGTCTATGGCGCTTCTATTATGTGCTTCTCTTTCCCTTCGAGTGTTTCCTCATGAAGTTGTTTCTGGGTGATCTATAACCAGTCCTTCAGCACTGTGTTCAGTTTCTAAAATGTAGCCAAAGAACGATATAACAATCTCCTAACGGAATTATCTACATAACTAACTTAGAATCAGCACTCAGTATTGAGATGGTTATAGGACACCACAAAAAAGATTGTCGAATTTTAAAATGAATTTGGAGACTTTATTCTAGAGAAAACAAAACTGGTTTAATTGCTTTGCCACTTTGCCAGATCTGAAGTTTGCTAACCCCCTCAGATGACGGGAAAAGGATTCTGGGCTGGTGGATAATTTTACAGGTTTTCAAGGGTCGAATTTGAATAACTGTGTCTTAATTCTTCCACTTCCTTTTTTCCATTCTTCCTTTCAGAGAATTTCTCTCCCACAAGGTTTTCCTTGTTGTTTTATATTTCAAAAGAACAGTATATCTCAAAGTTCTTGAATTTACTTTGATTCTTTGCCCCAGGTGCTAAAATCAAACAAAAGAGAGATTCAAAACATTCATCTCCATGAAGAAAAAAAAAAGAGGGTGCCTCGGTGGCTCAGTTGGTTCTGTGTCTGACTCTTGATTTCAGCTGAGGTCATGATCTCAGGATTGTGACATTGAACCCTGCATCAGGTTTGGGGCTCAAGGTGGTGTCTGCTCTAGGATTCCCTCTCTCCCTCTCCTGTTCACACACTCTCTCTCTCTCTCTCAAAACAAATAAACAAACTTTAAGAAAAAAAGGCAGATGATTCTAATCACCAGGAACCAAACCTTTTTCAAGTGATTGCTTTTTAGATTGTTACATTAAATTTTTTCAAAAATCTTGAAATAACTAATTGAGGTATCCATGGACACATGATTATAACTTAGTTTGTATGGTAACTCATTATAATTTTTGTTATAATTCTTTGAAGAAGTTCATAGAATTGAGTGACATTGTCATAATAAAGCCCCTTTGTTCCATCTGCTTATTTCCGAGAACAAGATTTCTCAGAGCTTAAATCTATAAAGATGATAATATCAGAATAGGTATAGTGCTGACCCAGTCACATTCTAGCAAAGAGCAAGAGTCATCGATGAAGATGTAAATTTATAGAGGAAACAATTTTTAAGAGATTAATTTTCCCCAATATTCTTTTTAAGTTAACCGTACTTCAAAATCTGCCACATGTTTATATTTTGGTTCAAGTTTTTAACAAATAATAATTAAATTATAAGCCAAAATAAAATAAAATAAACCTGGCAACAGAAAATTGAAATTATGAATGATTGTATTTTCCTTATTATCAATACACAGCTTTCAAACACTTAGAAAGAAAGAAAGAAAGAAAGAAAGAAAGAAAGAAAGAAAAGAAAAATCAGTTTAATTGGTAAATGTTTTGTAGAGAAAGTGCAGAGCCCTGAGCTCTGGAGCTGATTGCTTTCAAATGGCCCATGAAGGCCTGAGTGGTGGCAAATCAGGGAACAGAAACCGAAGGCTCTTCTGTGTCTCTGAATCATAAAACTACCAGGATTTTTATAATACTGAAGGAAGGGAAAGGGACCTTTAAAATAACAGGTATTTACTTTCTTCACAAATTAATTTAGGTAAGGGCAGAGCCACATTTAATTTTATTTAGAAAAGTAAGCAAGTGTGGCATTTTGCGGCTGAGCCCCGTGAAGAAACTTTACACCTTTAACACTGTGCTTGCCCGCTTTTCCTGGTCCTGGGGATCGTGCCAGACTTCCCACCTGCTGACGGATCACAGGCATCTCCTTCATCACGATCTCTAATGAGTCACTAGGAAGACTGTTAGGTGGTGAGAAAGGATCACCCCGTGGAGAGGCAGGGGTGAAGTCATCCCTGAAGGTATCATCTTCCTGACATGTTTTTCTGAGAGCCCAATCTCTCTGAAACTTCCTTTGCTTGAAAATGGTTAAATGGACAGGAACTTTACAGGCATCCCCTATCTTGTCTTCTCAGTTGAAGAACTTTGAAAGTAGTCTGAGCATCGTGGAATTTTATGTTTTCTCAATAGAACTACTTCCTTGCAAGAGACGTTAAGTGTCTTCTTAAACAACACTGAACCTGTAGTTCTGTATTTCTAACAATTATCTCATGGAGAGCATTTGAAGGTAGCATGCTTTTCCTGTGTTTGTTTTTATTTAATATAGCTGTCTGGAAGGATAGACTGTCACTTTCAGGAAGTGAAAAATTGGAAATTGATTTGTACTATTGCTGTATCAATGCATTAGTTTTCAATTTGCTGTAATTGTGCCTTGGGCAAACCTCATTGGCTACTATACTGTCAGTGTACAAAGCTTCAGTGCATTAGATCCTGGGGAAAGCAACGGGGTATAGTACCAAGAATAAGGACTTTGAGTATGATTAGTAGCAGATGTGGATCCTGATTCTTTTTTGTTTTGTTTTGTTCTGTTCTGTTTTATTTAAATTCAGTTAATTAGTGTATAATGTATTATTAGTTTCAGAGTTAGAGGCCAGTGATTCATCAGTTTTATATAACACCCAGTGCTTATTACATCTTGTGCCCTGCTTAATATCCGTCACCCAGTTACCCCTATTCTCCATCCCCTCCCCTCCAGAAACCCTCAGTTTGTTTCCTATGATTGAGAGTCTCTTATGCTTTGTCTCCCTCTCTGGTTTCATCTTGTTTTATTTTCTCCTCTCTCTGTCCATCACCATTTTTTTTTTTAACCTACTTGGTTAATTGTTATGTAATCGACACTCCATAATTTTAAAAAATTGCTAATTTTTGAAGATTAGATAATTTATATTTATATCAAACATATATGTATTATATTATTAACATATATTCTGGCAATAGGTCATCAAAGGGGTGGAAATCAATATTAAAATGTAATAATTTTGAAATTTAATTATTCTTTTTAAAATATTTAATTATTTTATTTTAGGGATAGAGAGAGTGCATGCACACATGAATGGGGATAGGTGCAGAGAGAGAGATAGCCTCAAGCAGACTCCCCACTGAGCTTGGAACCCAACAGAGGGTTTATTCCCAGGACCCTCTGATCATGGCCAGAGCCAAAATCAAGAGTTGAAGCTTAACCAACTTCAATCAAGTGGAACCACCCAGGTGTCCTGAGATCTAATTATTTTATAATTATAATAATAATAATAATAATAATTGACAAAAACTAAATTCTTTCACATTATAAGAAATAGTATAATAGAAAAGAGCTTGGAAAATTCCAAGTTCTCTGCCTCTTTTCTTTGTGCTTGTTCTTGTCTCTTTTAAATAACTGAGTTGGATTTCTTCAAATTATTTCAGAATCTAACATTGTGGTATTTCTCATCACAGGAATCAGTTTATTCTTAATCTCATGAGATATATTTTCTTTGATGGGAAATCTAAGGAAATAGTATTGGATTTCTAATTTTTCCTTACAGTATAGGTTTCCTTTATCCCGAGTCACATTTACAAACTTTCTTCTTCTTTTTAAAATTTGTGAAGATTTAGTAGTACTTTTAGGTGTTAGATATGACTAAAATGATACAACAGAAAGGCACTATTGTATTACATCAAACTCGTTATAATGGTAACCTTTTAAAACAGGAACATAAATTTTATCCCTTATCTTTTTCTTTCTTTTTAAAAAGTTTCTATTTAAATTCCAGTTTGTTAATATACAGTGTAATATTAGTTTCTGATGTACAATACAGTGATTCAACACTTCCATACAACACCCTACGCTCATCATAACAAGTACACTCCTTAATCTCCATCACCCATTTAACCCAGTCACCCACATACTTCCCTTCTGGTAAACATCAGTGTGTTCTATATAATTAAGAGTCTGTTTCTTGGTTTGCCTCCCACTCACTTTCTCTTTTATCCCCTTTGCTTGTTTGTTTTGTTTCTTAAGTTACACACCTGAGTGAAATCATAAAATATGTGTCCTCCAATAACTATTTCACTTAGTCTAAGACTCTAGCTCCATTCGTGTCATTGCAAATGGCAAGGTTCCATTCTTTTTGACAGCTGAGTAATACTTCGTTGTTTATGTTTATGCGTGTGAGTGTGTATCTTCATTATCCCTTCATAAATCAATGGACATTAGGGCAGTTTCCATAATTAAGCTTTTGTATATAAAGCTGTTATAAACATGTATCCCTTTGAATTGGTATTTTTGTATTTTTGTGTAAATACCTAGTAGTGCAATTGCTAGATATGTATCCCTTATCTTAAATATGTCTTGACATCTTTTATGTTCACCTACTTTGAGTGAGTAGATTATAAGAGCAGGTGTTGGTTTAGAATGTCCATATCTTTACTGCTTCAGGTTAACAGCATGATTTCCTTTGGGAAATAAACAGTTCTCCAACCACAAAAAGAATACATTTTAACACTATAGAGCTTACCAGTATCCCCTTGAGCTTGAATACACATTATGAAATTTTCAGTGCCTTTCTAAAGGTGGTTCAGGGATCAACTCCAGACTAAGCTGAGAAATTGATGTACTATTATTAAGTCATAGTCACAGATGTTGACTTTAGGTCTGATTAGAATTAAAATTATGCATCTTCATAATTAAAGTTCTAGGAGAATAAAGTAGCATTTCAGATACAGAGATACAGATATAGACAGCAATATCATCTTGTAAAATAAATGCTGTCATTTAGTTAATGTACTTGTCATTACCTGGTGCTAATTATGTTTCGGGAGTTAAAATCGTAAATGTTGCCTTTTTAACTTTACACATTCCTTCTTCAAACACACATGCACGTGCATACACACATACACAATTACGTGGTTGCTATGGTAAAATGATTTCCTTGAAAAGAATGTTTGCTTCAATTTGGTATAATCAAATTTATTATATTCTCAACAAGCTTTGTGCTTTTGAGCAGATAAGTTTTAACTCAGGCAGGGATGATTGTTTTTACAACTGACATACAAAACTCCAGAATAAAGGCCTTTTTGTATTTTTGTATTTCTTCAGTAACAGTTATGAAATCCTTGCCAAATGCAAAGAAATCTTTTCTGTGTTGCTAAATGTTGTTTTAACACTTGAAGATGTTTATCCTGCATCTTTATAATTTACCAAAAGTTGTTTTTTTTTTTTTTAAAGATATTATTTATTTCAATCTCAAGTAGGTGGAGAAGCAGCAGGGAGAGAGAGAGAGAGGAGGAAGCAGGCTCCACACTGAGCAAAGAGCCCGATGCGGGGCTCGATTCCAGGACCCTGAGATCATGACGTGAGCCAAAGGCAGAGGTTTAACCCACTGCGCCATCCAGGTGCCCCCCAAAGTTGTTTAAACTTAAACTATGTTCTATTTGGCTAATGTTCCTGGCATTCAGATAAAAAGCTATCTTCACAATTTCATAGACTACCCTATTATTAAAATGGAAATTGAAATTAAAATCTAAATAGCCTAATTTTGTAAGTTGGTATTTTTAAAAAATCAATAAATTTCTCTGTGATTTGAAAATTAAATTTAAAAAGCTTAAATTTTTGTAATTAACCTATTAATTCCTTTAGCTGACCATATATGGGTCTATGGAAATAAATATTTTAAGAAATAAGCAAACTTTAGTTTTTAAAATGAACCAATTTGGGCGCCTGGGTGGCTCAGTGGGTTAAGCCGCTGCCTTCGGCTCAGGTCATGATCTCAGGGTCCTGGGATCGAGTCCCGCATCGGGCTCTCTGCTCAGCAGGGAGCCTGCTTCCTCCTCTCTCTCTCTCTGCCTGCCTCTCTGTCTACTTGTGATCTCTCTCTGTCAAATAAAATAAATAAAATCTTTAAAAAAAAATAAAAAATAAAATGAACCAATTTGAAAAAGACTATAATAAATAATAACAAATAATATCTCTCTTACCATGTCAATGAAATTTTAATTTTTAACACTTTATTAAACTTTGAGTTGATTTTATGCTAGGAATAGAAATTAAAACTGTATTTTTTCACAGAAATCCATGACATATTGTAGTGTTTCAAATACATAAAACATTCACACCACCTATACTATTATTTATTTAGTACTTTAATGAGATATTAAAAACTAATTAACAATGAAATGTAAGAAGGAAGTTTAAGTTTTACTAAATAGATGAAAACAGAAAAATAAGTGATAGTTTTTCATTTATAAATGTACAGTTAGCTATGAAATTCTACAGAATCATATCATATATGCAAATTGCCTCTTAAATTTGACTAATAAAGAGTTGTCAAAATCCCTCTTAAAATCTCTTTGAAAAAAAATTATCTGTGGAATATTCCTCATAGGAAATTTCTGTACTCTTTGCAATATGTTTATTAATGTTTTCCCTTCTGTGTTAGAATATTTTTTCTTTAGATAAGCATTAGTTGAGTAGTTGTTTTGTTTACAGCCAACATTCTACTAAAAATTTGTGCCGCTAATAATAGAATCACACTCAGATAGATTAGATGCTAATATAATAAAAGCCAGTGTGGATTTTAGAGCAACTGGGTGAGCACCAGGTATAGGGGCCCTCTTCACCTATTTTATGTTCTTTTCTGAGAGAAGCCAAGGATATGAATTTATAATTTGTATTTTATTTTTCCTTCCTTTTTAAAAATATTTTTTGACTAAGTGACTTATATTTAAATTTCTCTAACTTAAATATATACACACACACATATATATACTTACATTATGTATATATATACATATATGTATAAAATAATACTCCATTATAAAACAATTTTCCTATTTACAAAAAAAAAACTGATAATATGTTTATTAACAAAAATACTGAAAATATCAACAATCAATGTACTTTAGGTTAACAGGTAAACAAGTTTGTATAAAAATTTTTTAAAAATTATATCTTTTAACATAGTGCTAATTTTTGTATGAAATTAGAACACGTAAAGATATGCTTTTACCAACCAAGCTGGCAACAACTGAGAATGTATTTCTAAATCAAATATAATGTAAATCTTGTTCAAAATGTTTTCTTTGAAGTTAAAGTGAATTTGTAGAATGTCTTCTATGTTATAAGATTTCTCAATGTCTACCATATGATGCAAAATATTTTTTTATTTGCTCATCAGTATTACCTTTTTTGGAAAAAAACATTTACATCTTTTATAATTTCTAAGATAGCCTCAGGGTGATATTCAAATGAATTAGTAAAGTTTTTTTCAAATAATACAAAGGATTTTGCTTTTCGTTGGTTGTTGACCAGATCAGTAGGTTTAGACGTCTGTGGGAGACAAACTCTAAAGACAGCCACCCTCCTTTTATTCCCATCCTGTGGTTAATGCAATTATAGTCAATCAAAAACTAGATTCTGCTTCACTTCTTTGTTACTTGTTTTGTTCGGCAGAATGCAAGGTACTGATGCTGTGCAGGTCTCAGATCTAGTTATTTGTTTATTTATGTTTAATTAAAGTATATTTGATATATAACACTGTATATATTTAAGGTGAACAACATGTTAGTTTGATATATTTCTATGTTGTAAAACGATTACCATTATAGCAAGAGTTCGCATCTCTATCACATCACATAATTATCATTTATTTTTTGGTGGTGAGAATAATTAAGATCTAGTCTCTCATCAAGTTTGATTATTATAATACAATATTGTTGCTCATATTCACTTTACTGTGTATTAGATCTCCAGGACTTATTTATCTACCAGCTGCAAGTTTGTACTCTTAATGTTATTTCAGGTTGGTAGTTGAAGTGTAAGGAGCCCAGCAGTTTCTGGGGAAAGCCACCTACCAAGTGGAAAACCCCATTTTCCCAAGGCTACCACATTGTGAGGAAGCTCAGTGAAGCTACACAGAGACACAACATGAAACACAACTGAGGAACCTAGATAGTAGTGAGAACTGGGACTCTTAGACCCTGGTTGAGCCTTGAGACCTCAGCTGACCACAGTCATTTCAGCTATCCCAACCAAGATCTCAGATTCTATAGAGAAGACATAGCCATTGCTGCACTGCCCTGCCCTATTTGGATTCCTAATCCAAAAAATCATAAGGGAATAAAATAATTGTTCTTTGGAGGTAGGTCATTATGCAGCCATAGATAAAGATAACATGGTCTTATTCTGAAGGACCAGATCTGATAAAGGATAATAATGGTAAAAATAATTACTTTTTTAATTTCTTACTTTGTTTCAATAGAGATTTTATATATAAAATCACATATAATTCTTATAATACCCCTCAGAGGTAAATGCTATTCCTGATCTGACTAAACTACGACTGGAAGAAAGGAGTAGCACAGAATGTATGAGATATATCATGAGGAGAAGGCTCTAGAACTCCCACTCTATTCTCCCGAAAGAGAAGTAAATGCAGGGACTTGTGGTGACAAAAAAGACTAAGGCTCATGATTTATAATCTTGAATTTGCTTTTTATAATAAATCCATTGAGAGAAGCCAGAGGCTGAATCTGCCTCTGGAATATCAAAATCTAAGTACTTATTTTCTATATGAGTAAACCATAAACCCTTTCCAAAAGCTTTCAGTGTGCTCAGGCAACCCTTAATTTAGAAAGATGAAAGAAACTTCATGACCTGAAGGAGAGAAGATAAGTCATAGCAGTCATAAATTGGTAAACTTCAAAAAGACTGCTTAAAAGGATCCTGAAAACTTACATTTGAAGACCACAGGTTTTTTACAGAAAAACCCACATGATACATAAAGTACTATTTTTTTTCTTGTGAATTAAATATTGAAGATCTATTCAGTCACCACTGTCTGGAAAAGTGAAATAAAAAGAATCTTTTTGTTGCCTGAGATGTAAAAGTTTAGACTGTATCATGTGGTCCTGGTGATTATGGAGACTGATTTCCTCCTCAGAATCTATCTCAACAATGGCAAGTCCTGGTACATCTAATTTCAGCTATTTTAGGAACCCATCTGAACTCCTCTTCTTTCTGGGCTTTGGCACATGCTGATTTCAGGTTAACAGTAGTTGAGAGAGAGTAACAGAAACTTCAGAAATACGGCAAATGTCATAGAATGAGAATTTCTTACGGGATAAAAGCCACAGAAAATATGCTGTCCAACTTCAGAACCAAGTATAAAGCCCTGTTACAGTGAGGAACTGTTTTCTCTCTCATCTACTATATGCTTAAATGTTAATCTCATGTTCATCCTCTTATATAATAGTAAATCTACTGAAAATGCAACAGAGTAACTAAACCGAGTCTGAAGTCTGTAAAAACAAGGGAAGGCAGAAGAGTTAGAAAAAGCTTTGGAATTTGGAAGAGGGGTGATTTCCCTTCTAATCAGATGAGGAGTTGTTTGCAGCAATCTTTTCACAAATGATTCTACAGATGAATTTGGAAATGTATTAATGAAGTTATAGGTCATCTAAAATTATGACTCTTGGGGTGCCTGGGTGCTCAGTCAGTTGAGAGTTTGCCTTTGCCTCAAGTCATGATCCCGGAGTCCTTAGGATGGAGCCCCACATCAAGATCCCTACTTAGCTGGGAGTCTGCTTCTCCCCCTCCCTGCTGCTTGTACTCTCTCTCTCTCTCTCTCTCGCTATTCTCTCTCAAATAAATAGGTAAAATCTTAAAAAAAAAAATCTGACTCTTGTGGGATTTGTGTGTTCAGGAATGCATTACTTAATTGTGGAGAAAAAGACTATCATTATTATTATTTGGACTAATATAGGATAGACTGAATTCCAAGTCTGTCATATTTTTAATCTATGGCTTACCTTACTAAGCAAATATTTTCACCTTTGTCATAAAGGTCATAATTTCCAAGTGTCTAATTAATTTGAGATTGTTTCTAAATTTAATCCATCACTTACATTATAAAATAAAATGTACCCAAAATGAAGGACTGAGTATATGGTTTCACTCATTGAAGTAAATTGTCATATTGCACCATTTTATTTTGAATATTTAGGCATTATGTAACTATTTTTATAGATTGACTTGATAACTGTACTTTCTATCCTTTCCCTTAGGTGACTTCATGTTATGATCGTCCAACAATAGCCAATGTTTATGGTAGTGTTTTTAGCAAAAAGCAACCATTTCAAACCCTCAGCTGGAGTCTTAGGGTGGGAATAGGGTTGGAGGTAGGGGCAGAGGCGGGTTGTTTAGGATGCTTGCAAATGTTCCTACTTCATAACCATTAAGAACTTAATAAAACTTTAATTTTTCTCCGCTCTGCATTCATCTTAAGATGGGGCCAAAAAATTTCCTCCGAACAAGCAAACAACAACATCCAAAAAACCAGGTTTGATCCTGCCGTAGAAAGTGGCATTCAGTGGGTCCAGCAATTCAGTGGGAGGCTCATGCCAGCTAATTCCACCGTTCATCTGAAGATTGAATAGTACCAGGGCTGCTTCCAGCACCTGTGGCAGATGGTCAGTGGAGGAGAAACTGTCCCAGTCAGCACATCACCATCTTTAAATCTCCACATACAAGACACAGATGGTAGTGGCAGTGCCACTCCGTGCAGCAAGGATTCTGAAAACAGACCTCAGCCCACCTGAGACTTGCCATTCAAGATATGCCTGCCTTGACTGAAAATAAGCCAAATCCAGACTCTTGCTCTGGGATAATCAGAGCACTGAACAAAGAACAGGATACTTTAAGTGTACATCTTCAGAGGGAGAACTTACACACCATCTATTTAAATATCTACTCCAATATACATAAAAGTCATAAGTGACAAAAAAAGCTAATTTCTTTAATTTTTTTCATCCTCTATTTGAATCTAGTGAGGAAGAAACCTTACAGACAAAAAAGGAAATAAATGTGTTCTCACTCTATCTCCTCCAAACCCCTCTATTATTAATTAGAGGTTATAGCAGAATGGAACTGTCCTGTAAGCATGTTTATTTGGTCAGCCAATAATTATTAGAATTGGCTACCAACATTTAAAATTCATGAAATATGGACGCCTTGGTGGCTCAGTGAGTTAAATGTGTGACTTTGGTTCAGGTCATGATCCCAGTGTTCTGGGGTCAGAGCCCGCATCAGGCTTCCTGCTCAGTGATGAGCCTGCCTCTGCCTCTGCCTTCCATTCTTCCTGCTTGTGCTTTATTTCTGAAAAATAAATAAGTACAATCTCAAAAATTAAAAAAAAATAAATCATGAAATATCCATCTACAAATACATTTTGCTTGTGTACCGTAGAAAACATAAAGACCATTTCACATTAGCTGGTAGGATTGTCTGGCCTTGACCTCAGTGGAGATCCATGCCTTCTCTATTGCTAAGATGCTTGACCTTTGCCGTTGATTTGTACCTGGGCAACATCACTCATGTCACATGCCTGTCCCCTAGTTCAGAACATTTGAAACACTTGTTCTCAAACTTCAGTGAGCCTCAGATCATCTGGAGAGCTTATTGGCAGACTGCTCTATCCCATCCCCAGAGTTCCTGATTTTATAGTGTCTTGAGGCTCAGAAATGTGCATTTATAAGTTTTCCAGATGGTACTGATGATGCTGGTCTGGATACTGTAACTGAGATCTATTCCTCTATAACTAAATTTAATCAACAAGTATTTACAAGATGTGCTTTGTCCAATATCATGCTCTATGGAGCATAAGAGAAGAAAAAGCTCCCTCAACTAACTTGAACTCCATTCATGAGTATATTAATTTGTTACAGCTGTTATAACAGAAGACCACAGAGTGACTTAACAGAAATTTATTCTTTAACAGTTTGAAAAAGGACATTGAAGATCAAGGTACCAGTAGAGTTCTAGTCTTCTGAGGCCTCTCTCCTTGGCTTACAGATGGCAGTGCTCTTGCTGTCTCTTCACGTGGTTTGCTCGTGTGTACACCACCCTGGGTTGCCAAGTGAACTGAAGAGACTCTGGGCCCTGGGGCCTTGACCCAGCCCAGCCCAAAGTTATTCTTAAAGGTTCTTGGTCTTATCACAAGAAAGAATTCAAGTACAGATACATAACACAGTGGACTAACACTGGAAGCAGGAAAAATTAATTAAAGCGGAAGTATATTCTACAGATTTGAGAGAGAGCAAGAGACAGAGCTGTGCCCTGAGGGGTGAATTTCTATCTATTATTGACAAGTGTTAACTACAATTTGAAATATTTATTACCTGAGGTGGAGATGTGGCTTTTCCTTCTTTTTCTTCCTTATTTGGTCAGGGATTTCCTATCATGGCACCCACCATTTTCAGCCTGTCTGGTTTGATCTGGCTTCTTGTGGAGTGTTGCCAAGATGGTCACTTGACTTTCCAGATAACTGGCCATGACATCCTCATTTTTGACCCCCAGGTGTCATGTTAGAAACTAACTCCCATTCTAATACTCATTGACTTCCTCTTTTTATAAGGATACCCATCATCATGGAATTGGGCTCCACCATAATGGCCTCGGTTTAACTTAATCACACATGTAAAGACCTTATCTCCAAATACACTTATGGTTACTATATTAGTAAGGGTTCTTCAGAAAAACAAAATGAAGGGGATGAAGAGAGAGAGATTATAAGGATTTTATGGAAAGTGATTATGGAAGCTGAGAATAATCACATGACCTGCCAGCTGCAAGCTTGATTGAGACTCAGGAAAACTGATGATGTAATATAGCCCAGCTTCTAATGTAGAAGAACCAGAAGACCTGATGTCCAAGGGTAGGAGAAGAGAGATGCCACAGCTCAATCAAAGAGCAAATTCACCTTTTATCTGCTTTTTGTTCTATTCAGGCCATCAAGAGATTGGATGATGCTTTTGTGCTTTGGTGAGGGAGAATTTATTTACTGTCTATTGATTCAAATCTCTTCTAGAAACACCTTCACAGACACACGCAGAAGCAATGATTTACTAGCTGTTTGGGTATCCTTTAGGTCAGTCAAGTTGACACATAAAATTAGCAATCACAATTTCATTTTGAAGTGCTGGATATTGGAACTTCAACATATGAATTTGGCAGGGGAGCACAACTCACCTCACAACAGTGAGGTACAACAAATCACAGGAAGTAGCAACTAATAAAGCTATAATCATTTACTTTTTATACAAACTTTAGGCATGCTTAGTCATTTCTTCTGAGGAACTTGAAATTCTATCTAGGCCACTATCTAGTATTTGAAAAACATTATCACAGGCTTGCGTCAATGTTTCTAAATTCTGTAGTTAAATTCTGTCCTAGAGAATCCTTCCTTTTTTTCTCTGTTTGGAACAATTCCTATCCACATGGTATAATAGTGGGTTTAAATCAGTGCAGCTGCACTTAATGGGATTGTTGTCCAAAATTCCATTAAGGAAGATAAATATAAAGTAAAAATCAGTATAAACTTCATCTTCTGCATGCCTCCACCATTAATTTTTGGTGCACATTTTTTAAAACTTTAAAAATTTCTTAAAACATTCCTCTCTCTCCTCCCCTTCCTCTTCTAGCTCCTTCTCCTCTTCCTCTTCTCTCTCTCTCTCTCTCCATAGGGCACCTGGATGGCTCTGTCAGTTAAGCCTCTGATTCTTGGTTTCACCTCAAGCCATCTGTGATCTCAGGGCCGTGAAATCGAGCCCCCCATTGGGCTCCATGCTCAGCACAGTGTCTTCTGGAGATACTTTCCCTCTCCTCCCCCTCCCTAAAATACAGAAATAAAATTTAAAATATAATATTGGTTGTGTCATGCTGTTTTCTTACTTATTTTTTCCTACACAGGTATTTTCTAGGTATAAAAAAGGAGTTAGGAGCCTGGACTCTGAAGGCACAGAGCTTGGGTTAGAATCCTAGATTCTAGAAGCAATATAATCTTGGTGACAAAATAGTTTATTATTTTATGGTGTTGTTAAGATTAAATAAGTTATTATAAGTAAAGTCCTTAGAACTATAACTATTGTTTAGTAAGTATTATATAAGTGTTAGGAATAGTAATTATTATTATAATTAGCATATGAATATACATTTATCTATCCATGTTTTAATAGTTGACTAGTATTCCTTAATATGGCTGTATCAGACTTTATTTAATTAATTACTTGTATATTGGTGTGTATTTCTTGTTGCTATATTGAAAATGCTTACAAACATGTTTAGTCATTTCTGATTTGTAAAGATAAAGAGCTTTAACTAGTCATTCTATTATTTTCTTAAGTAAATTCTTAGAGGTGATAACTATTGATCAAAGGATATGCATATTATAATTTCTTTTCAGTAACCACACTGGGCTATGTAAATGTGTTATTTTCAGTTCCAAGAAAACTTTAAGAATAATTTACTTAGGAAGAGTTATTAATCATTTCTTTCTTTTTCTTTTTCTTTTTTATATTTTATTTATTATTTGAGAGAGAGTGAGCATGCACAAGGAAGGGGGAGCTACAGAGGGAGAGGAAGAAGCCGGCTCCCCACTATAGTATGGAGCCTAATATGGGGCTTTATGCCAGGACTTTGGGATCATAACCTGACCCGAAGGTAGACACTTAACTGATTGAGCCGCCCAGGCACCCCTCGTTTTCTTCTTATTTCAAAACATGTATTATATACACTATGTCAAAATGCCATTTGTTATACTACGAGTACACACACATACACACATATTCACATACACTTCCACAAATCCTTTTATAGATTAAATACCAGGGTTATTAGTTTATATAATTGTTTCAGGTATTTTAAAGAAAATTTGTATCCTGACACTTTACTGAATTCCTGTATAAGTTCTAGCAGTTTTGGAGTGGAGTCTTTTGGGTTTTCCACATATAGTATCATATCATCTGCGAAGAGTGATCATTTGACTTCTTCTTTGCCGATTTGGATGCCTTTAATTTCCTTTTGTTGTCTGATTGCTGAGGCTAGGACCTCTAGTACTATGTTGAATAGCAGTGGTGATAATGGATATCCCTGCCGTGTTCCTGACCTTAGCGGAAAAGCTTTCAGTTTTTCTCCATTGAGAATGATATTTGCAGTGGGTTTTTCATAGATGGCTTTGATGATATTGAGGTATGTGCCCTCTATCCCTACACTTTGAAGAGTTTTGATCAGGAAGGGATGCTGTACTTTGTCAAATGCTTTTTCAGCATCTATTGAGAGTATCATATGGTTCTTGTTCTTTCTTTTATTGATGTGTTGTATCACATTGACTGATTTGCGGATGTTGAACCAACCTTGCAGCCCTGGAATAAATCCCACTTGGTCGTGGTGAATAATCTTTTTAATGTACTGTTGAATCCTATTGGCTAGTATTTTGTTGAGTATTTTCGCATCTGTGTTCATCAAGGATATCGGTCTATAGCTCTCTTTTTTGGTGGGATACTTGTCTGGTTTTGGGATCAAGGTGATGCTGGCCTCATAAAATGAGTTTGGAAGTTTTCCTTCCATTTCTATTTTTTGGAACAGTTTCAGGAGAATAGGAATTAGTTCTTCTTTAAATGTTTGGTAGAATTCCCCCGGAAAGCCGTCTGGCACAGAAATCAGTTGCATTTCTCTACACCAACAGCAAGACAGAAGAAAGAGATATTAAGGAGTCAATCCCACTTACAATTGCATCCAAAACCATAAGATACCTAGGAATAAACCTAACCAAAGAGACACAGAATCTATACTCAGAAAACTATAAAGTACTCATGAAAGAAATTGAGGAAGACACAAAGAAATGGAAAAATGTTCCATGCTCCTGGATTGGAAGAATAAATATTGTGAAAATGTCTATGCTACCTAAAACAATCTACACATTTAATGCAATTCCTATCAAAGTACCATCCATCTTTTTCAAAGAAATGGAACAAATAATGCTAAAATCTATATGGAACCAGAAAAGACCTCGAATAGCCAAAGGGATATTGAAAAAGAAAGCCAAAGTTGGTGGCATCACAATTCCGGACTTCAAGCTCTATTACAAAGCTGTCATCATCAAGACAGCATGGTACTGGCACAAAAACAGACACATAGATCAGTGGAACAGAATAGAGAGCCCAGAAATAGACCCTCAAATCTATGGTCAACTAATCTTCGACAAAGCAGGAAAGAATGTCCAATGGAAAAAAGACAGCCTCTTCAATAAATGCTGCTGGGAAAATTGGACAGCCACATGCAGAAAAATGAAATTGGACCATTTCCTTACACCACACACGAAAATAGACTCAAAATGGATGAAGGACCTCAATGTGCGAAAGGAATCCATCAAAATCCTTGAGGAGAACACGGGCAGCAACCTCTTCGACCTCTGCCGCAGCAACATCTTCCTAGGAACAACGCAAAAGGCAAGGGAAGCAAGGGAAAAAATGAACTCTTGGGATTTCATCAAGATCAAAAGCTTTTGCACAGCAAAGGAAACAGTTAACAAAATCAAAAGACAACTGACAGAATGGGAGAAGATATTTGCAAACGACATATCAGATAAAGGACTAGTGTCCAGAATCTATAAAGAGCTTAGCAAACTCAACACCCAAAGAACAAATAATCCAATCAAGAAATGGACAGAGGACATGAACAGACATTTCTGCAAAGAAGACATCCAGATGGCCAACAGACACATGAAAAAGTGCTCCATATCACTCGGCATCAGGGAAATACAAATCAAAACCACAATGAGATATCACCTCACACCAATCAGAATGGCTAAAATCAACAAGTCAGGAAATGACAGATGCTGGCGAGGATGCGGAGAAAGGGGCACCCTCCTACACTGTTGGTGGGAATGCACACTGGTGCAGCCACTCTGGAAAACAGCACGGAGGTTCCTCAAAATGTTGAAAATAGAACTGCCCTATGACCCAGCAATTGCACTATTGGGTATTTACCCTACAGATACAAATGTAGTGATCCAAAGGGACACATGCACCCGAATGTTTATAGCAGCAATGTCCACAATAGCCAAACTATGGAAAGAACCTAGATGTCCATCAACAGATGAATGGATCAAGAAGATGTGGTATATATACACAATGGAATACTATGCAGCCATCAAAAGAAATGAAATCTTGCCATTTGCGACAACATGGATGGAACTAGAGCGTATCATGCTTAGCGAAATAAGTCAAGCAGAGAAAGACAACTATCATATGATCTCCCTGATATGAGGAAGTGGTGATGCAACATGGGGGCTTAAGTGGGTAAGAGAAGAATCAATGAAACAAGATGGGATTGGGAGGGAGACAAACCATAAGTGACTCTTAATCTCACAAAACAAACTGAGGGTTGCTGGGGGGAGGGGGTTTGGGAGAAGGGGGTGGGATTATGGACATTGGGGAGGGTATGTGCTTTGGTGAGTGCTGTGAAGTGTGTAAACCTGGTAATTCACAGACCTGTACCCCTGGGGATAAAAATATATGTTTATAAAAAATAAAAAAATAAAAAAAAAAGAAAATTTGTTGTTGCATGGATTAAAAAAGATGGAACAAAAAAGTGGAGAATATATAGATGCTATTTTAAACCACAATTAATATAAAAAGAAAGACTAATGCATTTAAATTCATAACGTAAAAAAATCCTTGTCAGTGGTTAGAGTTTAACAGTATGTCAACAAATAAAAAATGTGACTCTAATTGAATAATGACTTTTCATGGATAAGAAAAGCATAATGATACCAAAAGACAAACAAGTAAGAACTCTTGAGAGAACTATAATTGATTAAAAATATGGAACTATTTATTATTTATTTATTTAATATATATTAAATATACATAATATTTTAAAAATATTATATCTCATGATGGAATTAGTAAACATATTAAAATTGCAATAACAGGGGCGCCTGGGTGGCTCAGTGGGTTAAAGCCTCTGCCTTCTGCTCAGGTCATGATCCCAGAGTCCTGGGATCGAGCCCCGCATCAGGCTCTCTGCTCAGCAGGGAGCCTGCTCTCTCTTCTCTCCCTGCCTGCCTCTCTGCCTACTTATGATCTCTGTCTGTCAAATAATAAATAAAAAATCTTTTAAAAAATTGCAATAACAAATGCTGGTGAGTTGAGAAGCATTATACTTTGTATGGAGTTAAATTGTTATAAAGCATTTAGCAAAAAATAATTTGGCAAATTATGTAAGAAAAAATGTTCAATGATGAGCATATTCTTTAATTGCATTTGTAGATATAGATTTCAAAAAATTTTCTGAAATTCCTGGAAATGTTTATAGTTTTATTGTAGAATGTGCTCTGTATTTTATTATGAATTACTCATATAATGCTTATAAAATAAAAGAAACATATAGAAAGTAATTTTGTTGGAAAATGAATAAAAAAATCTGGAAAATGCCAAAGCAAACATTCAGCGTTTCAGGTTACCTTAAAAATAAATGATATATTTAGAAAAAAAGTCTGGATGAAAACACAAAAAAATATGAATGGTGGTTGTTTTTTACTAGAGGAAATATTCATATAGATTTGCACTTCTATAATTCCTGTAATTGTCATGGGAAAATAATTTCAACAAAATCTATATCTAAGTAATAGACGCTTTTCTTCCTCCAAAATTTTTATTTGCTAGTCCAATTAATAGACTCTGTTGAAAAACAGATCTATCAGTGATATACTTTATTTTTTATTTTTTTTAAAGATTTTATTTATTCATCTGACAGAGATCACAAGTAGGCAGAGAGGTAGGCAGAGAGAGAGGGGAGGAAGCAGGTTCCCTGCTGCGCAGAGAGCCAGATACGTGATCTACTTTAGTATGACATCAAGGAGTGGCTTTTTGGGGAAGGGCATTTATTGGTTTGTTTGCTTATTTATTATTTTCCATTATGAATAATGATAAGAAGCTACAGCTGAAGAATTGCCGGCCTCATTTCCATGAAAGACGGCAAGCTTGATGTTTGTAGCATCCTTTGTTGAATTTCCCTGTATGCCGCTTCTGTTTCTTCACCAAACTTGGTCCTTGAAGGCTGAGATGAAGGGAAGTTAAGGATTTGCTCCAAACTGCACAGTAGTAAGACGGAAATGCTAAGACTTTCCTCATTTCTCTCTAATTATGTCATTTCCTTTTTAGGCCCTGACATCTATTTATTTATTTATTTTTCATTCTCTGTTCACCATGAGATTAGGTCCATAATTCATAGACAGACATGTTTTATCCATCCTTAACAAGTGAACAAGATTTGAATTTCTGAAAAAAATCACAATAGCTATCTCAGTTCTCCTTTTGAGACTGGAAACTATTTTATTGTAGCCCACAATTGTTTTTCTGTGTATGTAAGAGAAAATAAAATGATGAATGTCTTCGGGGTCATTTGAGATTATAGATATTCCTTTAAGATAAGCTACTTATAATATGTGTATGTGATGGGGAAATACTGATTTTTAACTGAACCATAGCCTAATAAATATGCCACTTTATATTCCAATCAAATAAACATCTAGGGAAATGTATGCCTAAAAGCCAAATTGAGTCATTTAGGTAATCAATACCAACTACTCTTTAAAAACTATATATTGTTACATATTAGAAAACTCAAGGGTTAACTTAAGAAGAAGACAAAATTGAAGGATATATACTGTGAGGGTATATATGGGTGACTGAAAAAAATGCATACTTCCCATGGAAATAAATTCTGCAAGCATACAACAGATATTACAATTGGTGCATTTATATATTTTCTTCTAACAACTCTGCAAGGTGGTCATTATTATTCCATCTCCTGTAAAGAAGCTAAATTTTAGTGCCTTTAAATGACTTTCTCAGTTCACAGAGCTATGAAGTCTTAGACCTGGAATTCAAATATTGTTCTGACACAAAAACCGTAATATAAGAATTGAACCTTGGGATTTAGGCATCTGAGTTTTTGACTAAAGTAGTAGTATATAGCTATATGATACAGTAAACCCCTAAACAATGGCAGGGACAATGAGGAAGAAAAGAAACATGTTACATGTGACGCCCAAAGAAGTGATCCTTAACCACCCACCAAACTATTTTTTCTTCAGAAATTTCAGTTTTAGCATAGAGAACTGTCTTCTGTTTGGTCCAATCCAATTAGGAACTTAAACAAACACACAAACAAAAACATTTTTAAAAAGTCTTTCTTGAATCTTCTCATTTATAATTCCTTATATAATCCCATCAAAAAACTTGTCATATTCTATTTTCAAAATACAGGCTTTTCTCATTAGAAGAGTCAGAAACATCCTTGAAGAAAGAGTCGAATAGCTAAATTTTGGGTCTTGAGAGCTTATATTCCATTCTGCCATTTTAATTTTTCAAAGATTTATTTATTTCAGAGAGAGAGTGAGAGAGAAAGCATTCATCAGTAGGTGCAAAAAAAAAAAAAAAAAAAAAAAAAGGGAGAGAAAGAATCTCCCGCAGACTCATGCTAATCACAGAGCCCCACCTGGACTGGATCTCCTGACCCTTAAATCATGATCTAGGCCAAAATCAAGACTCCCACGCTTAACCATCTGAGCCATCTAGGCATCTCCTCCTGACATTCTGTCGTTTTAAAGAAGGGGAATAATAATGCCATCCTAATCTGGCCAAAGATCCTAAAAGATCTGGCTAGCAAAAAACACCCTAAAATGTCCATATAACTATTATCTCTAATAAAGAGCTAATGGTTTTATTTCTCACAGAGGAAAGCACTGCACACCTGGTAAGTTGGGTCCTATGAACTCTCAGCCTTAGGATTTTAGATTTAGCCTCTTTCAATGCATTTTATTCTATCAAACTTTCCTAGTGTGTCAGCCCATCTGTGGCTTTTAGGCTCACTTTCTTCACAGACTTTTGCAAAGGCTTAGAAGATATTTTTACATTTTATTAGTGTATGAAAGCTTATAACTATAATGAACAACATATTTTAAGAACTATGCATGAGATTGATTCCAGTGGGGAGTAGAGTGACACTATGTGTACACAGTATTCTACACGCAGCTCCCCAAATATGTGCACAACTAGATGTTTTGATGACCATAAACCGGGTGGCTTAAACAACAGAAATTTATTCTCTCAGTTTCTAGATTGAAAACCTGTGATCAGGGTACCACTGCGGTTAGTTTCTGGTGAGAGCCTTTTTCCTGGCTTGTATGTGTCCCCATATAACTTCTCTGCTGTGTGCACATGGAAAAAGAGTAAGCCCAGATCTCTCTTCCGCTTCTTATAAAATGTCTGAAATCCTATTAGATTTCGTCTCCACACTTATGACTTCATTTAACCTTACTACCTCCACAAAGGCTGTTATCTTCAAGTACAGATGCCTTGTGGGTCAGGGCTTCAGCATCTGAAATTTCCAAGACACATTTGGTCCATGACATTTCTCTCCTGGCTCACCAAAATTCATATCCTCCATGCGAACTACATTTGCTTCATCCCAACAGCCCCCAAAGTCTTAACTCATTTCCGCATCACCTCTAAATTTTCAACTCTGAAGTCTCACCTGAAAAATGTCATCTAAATCAGTTAGTAAGAGACTCAAGGTGTGATTCACCTGAGGCAAAATTCCTCTCCAGCTGTTGAACCTGTTAAACCTGAGCTTCTATGTTACAATGGTGGGACTAGAAGCAAATAGACATTCCCATTCCAAAAGGAAGAAATTGGAAAGAAGGTGGTTTATCTCTATGGCACTGGGCAGGATCTTCCTTGGCCACTGAAACAGGACAGGTGGCCTCAGCCCCGGAAACTGAGGAGGAACAGTATTGACCCCGGGTCTGTGGTGGAAGTGGTAGTTCTGATGATTCCCGAATTGACTTTCAGGTTGGGGCCACAACATACAAATTTGGGGGAAAACAAGCATTCAGTCCATGAAACCTGCACGTTCAAATTCATTATAGTATTTTTAAAAGATTTTATTTATTTATTTGAGAGAGAGAAAGAGAGAGCGAGAGAGTGAGAAAACACATGAGCAGGGGGCATGCAGAAGGAGAGGGAGAAGCAGACTCCCCACTGGACAGGTAGCCCCGTGAAGGACTTGATCTCAGGGCCCAGGGATCATTACATGAGCGGAAGGCAGACCCTTAACCGACTGAGCACCCAGGCGCCCCTCATTATAGCATATTTTCAGTAGCAATTGTGAATTTGAGGCAAGCATTATTTTAAATTTGTTACAGGAAAAATGCAGAGGGCCAGAGTTCAGTTAGCCAGCAATATCAATATATCTATATATCTTTTTTTTTTCTTTTCTCTTCTTTCCATGGCCATCTCTCATTTGGACTTATGCAACATCCTCCAAACTGGTCTCTGCAGTACTTAAACTTACCAGTGGCTTCAAGATATTGTGACATCCTTAACATGTAATAACTTCAACACGATCTTTCTCCTAACCTGCTGCTTCTGCAGCCCCCTTTCTGCTTGCCCAGGCTGTTCCACATTGGATGAATTCATTCAGCTCCAGAGAGATTCTGCAACTTTGCCTTTCCCTGTTCTCTTCCCTTCACTGGAAGTACTATCTACTTCCTTCACTCTATTTGGTTGATTTTCCCTCTGCATTCGGTTCTCAGAATGTTTCTTCCAGACCACATGTCAGCACTGGCACCCTACCACCCATCACACAACAATATTCTCTGCTCTTCACCTGTCTCTGTCTTTGCAATTCTTTGTGATTATTTTTTCTCCCATATTAAAGTGAGTGTACCTACCACCTCTGTTTTACTAACTGCTTTATTTTCAGTGCTTATCACAGAAAGGCTGGTACATAATGCATATTCAATAAATATTTAATAAATAAATTTAAGAAGTCATGAATTGATTAAATATTTAGCAGGTAAGCTCCTATAGCATTTGGTGGTTAATAGATGTAGTGGGAAGAAGGCAGTTTTAAAAACAAAACAAAACAAAACAAAACACATGAAAAAGATCAGGATCCAAATGAATGTGTCCATTAGGGTTAATGGTGAAACCTCGTACGTTAAAATATAAGATTACTATTGCAAATCTTTAGAAGATGGATTTGGATAGAGTAGTGTAAGCTCTGACAGTGTTTCTTCCTTTTTTCTTTCTTTTTTATAATGCAAATGCCTGGGTTAAGTGTTCAAAGATGCTGTCTGAATAAACACATTGCCCACCCCTGTTTAGGTAAAAGGTCAGGCCACCTTCCAATCCAAGGCTCCTTTGTTTTAGAGATATTAGTTAATTTCTCTAACTGACCTTTTGCACCACTATTTTCTCTTTGCATATTTTAAATCCCTGCCAAGAAATCTGTAGGCCCCCACCTAAAAGCAGAACTCCATGCTCCTACCCTTTTTGTCTCTGTACACCCTCTCCCTGTATGGCCCCAGGTATAATTACCAAGACTTACAAGTAATAATCTCCCCCTGCCCCCTGCCTTCAAGGTTTCCTGATGGTTATTGCTAAGGGTATCTTGCAATCATAAGAATCACAGGGCGGGTGGCATCTGGCTGGCTCTTTTGGTAGAGCATGTGACTCTTGATCTTGGGGTCCTGAGTTAGAGCTCCATATTAGGTGTAGAGATTACTTATAAAAAAGGAAAAAAATGGGGCACCTGAGTGGCTCAGTTGGTTAAGTGTCTCACTTCAGCTCAGGGATCAGGTCATGATCTGAGGTCATGATCAAGCCCCAATCAGGCTTTCTGCACAGAAGGAAGTCTGCTTCTCTACCCCCTCCCCTTTCCATCACCCTTTCCCACACTCTCTCTCAAATAAATAAATAAATAAATAAATAATAAAAACAAAACAATAGTTTTGTTTAGATTCTCAATAGTTTAGAGTTATGTTTAAAACAAAAACAAAAACAAAACACAAGGACAGGTCTAGCCTAACATTGATTATTAATAAGTTGAGGGCAACCCAAAACAGATAAATAAGGTGAGTCTGGAGAATTTTAAAACATGTATGAGAAGATTTATCAACATTATCTGTTTTAAAGAATATTATTTACTAATTGTATGCATCCATGCTTATAAGGCATAGAGTTAGTTTAAATGCATGATGCCATCTCCTATTAGTAGCCTTATGATGGATTTTACAGTTCTATGGATAAGACAATTGGAAGTCCTAGGGATAAAGTAAGTTTCTTAGGTCTTAGATCTGGAAACAGTAAATCTTCCTGAATCTTGGGTCTCTCTGACAACAAATCTTAGAGCTTTTAGCTCTATGCTATAATTGCTGGGGGTAAGGGATTAAATAATGAAATATAATCATGCTGGAAGCATTACTTTGAAATATTGAAAAAGTTACATTAAAAGTTCAGAATTTATAAAGTACTGTCAAATTATCTGAGGTGATCTTCATAGCAGTCCTATGAGATAAATGGGGACTGTGACAGTGAAAAAGACTTCAATTTGGATTCTGACTTTTTGATTCCAATTCTCCCACCCACCACCACTGACAGCGCCAAAGGATGATGTATTTTTAATGAAATTGGACTGTATCTGGATTTGGAGCTCTGTCATTCCCTATTTACCTGAAATGTACCAATATAAAAAAAATATGAGTATTCATTTGATGGGAAGAATGGTGCCAGAAACTTAGTCCATATCAGAATCACCATGGGAACATAAAAAAATGTTGAGATCCATATCTTTATCCTAAGCAATTCTATAAGAAATTTTGAAATATGGTACAACTCAGAATACAAAAAATAAATTAGAACTTTCTACTTCATCCAATCTCTAAAACTAATGACAAAATTTGTGTCAAACTTATTTGACTTATTCTGTCAAGTACTTAAAATTTGGCATTCTACTTAAAACAAAAAGGATCATAGAAATGACCAACAAAGTTCTTTCTGACTACATTTATATGTGTGTATATATATATATATAAATATATAATCTTTTTTTCTCAATTAGATATGATGCCCCTAATTCTGATGCCTAATTCTGTCTTTACTGTCCATTTTACCATTGAATTATATAATTGGAAATGTAATATTAAGAAATAGAATAGATACTGATACTCTTTTAGTAATAAGAAATAGAATAGATACTGATACTCTTTTATTAATGAGATTAATGAAGATTAAAATATAGGTATCCATTCAGGAGCTATTTGTTGAAAATTTATTATAGGTTAAACACTGCAACAGATGCTAGAAATAGAGAATCAAATAATATGTGATCCATAATTATGAGTTTTAAAAATTATTAAAACAAAATTCTATTCAAGTGTGGCAGGTAATATTAAAGACGTCTACTCAGGATACTCTTGGAGCTAAAATGCAAGCTAAAATTAAGAGTGGCAGAATGTATCCAAGGCAGAGAAATCATGGACTTAAACATTAAAGTCATACAACTAGTTATTGGTAAATAAAGATTAGTAACAGCTCCTTATGAATTTACATCCAAGTTTTCTTATTTATTTATTTATTTATTTAAAATTAGATTTATTTATTTATTTTCAGAAAAACAGTATTCATTATTTTTTCACCACACCCAGTGCTCCATGCAATCCATGCCTTCTATAATACCCACCACTTGGTACCCCAACCTCCCACCCCCCTCCGCCACTTCAAACCCCTCCATTGTTTTTCAGAGTCCATAGTCTCTCATGATTCACCTCCTCTTCCAATTTACCCCAACTCCCTTCTCCTTTCTAACACCCCTTGTCCTCCATGATATTTGCTATGCTCCACAAATAAGTGAAACCATATGATAGTTGACTCTCTCTGCTTGACTTATTTCACTCAGCATAATCTCTTCCAGTATGGTCCATGTTGCTACAAAAGTTGGGTATTCATCCTTTCTGATGGAGGCATAATACTCCATAGTGTATATGGACCACATCTTCCTTATCCATTCATCCATTGAAGGGCATCTTGGTTCTTTCCATAGTTTGGTGTCCATGGCCATTGCTGCTATAAACCTTGGGGTACAGATGGCCCTTATTTTCACGACATCTGTGTCTTTGGGGTAAATACCCACTAGTGCAATTGCAGGGTCATAGGGAAGTTCTATTTTTAATTTCTTGAGGAATCTCCACACTGTTCTCCAAAGAGGCTGCACCAACTTGCATTCCCACCAACAGTGTAAGAGGGTTCCCCTTTCTCCACATCCCCTCCAACACATGTTGTTTCCTGTTTTGTTAATTTTGGCCATTCTAACTGGTGTAAGGTGATATCTCAATGTGGTTTTAATTTGAATCTCCCTGAGGGCTAGTGATGATGAATATATTTTCATGTGTCTGATAGCCATTTGTATGTCTTCATTAGAGAAGTGTCTGTTCATATCTTCTGCCCATTTTTTTGATATGTTTGCCTGTTTCGTGTGTGTTGAGTTTGAGGAGTTCATTATAGATTCTGGATATTTTAATGGATGTAGAACTTTGTTGCAGTGGCTTACATGATAAAGCTAGAAAAAAGTGGTTGAGGTGACAAAAGAGAAAGAAATCCTCAAAGAACATTTTATAAATAAAAAGAGACAGACTTTGTGATATATATGAGGATGACAAAGAGGGAAAAGAAAAAAATTGAATCTGAAAAACCAAGTCAGATAAATGGGAGAATTCTCTTTTGCATCTGAATGGTGGGGCGGTTAGATACTAGGGAGAAACTGTTTCTTCAATGCCATCACTTAAGAAATGTGTTTGTATGTTCAAAGTAGATTGCAAAAATTCAACTGAAGGAGGCTTACTTCAGTTTTAATCACTGACTCAACCTATTGTTCTTACTGACAAGTCACCAATAAGAACACTAGGGGGATGCCTGGGTGGCTCAGTGCGTTGAGCATCAGACTCTTGATTTTGGCTCAGGTCATGATCTCAGAGTCCTGGGATTTGAGCCCTGCCTGGGCTTTCCATGGAATCGGCTTTAGATTCTCTCTCTTGCTCTCTCTCTTCTCCTCTCCCTGTTTGAGTGAGCATGTGTGTATGCACACACATGCTCTCCTTCCCTAAATAAATAAAAAAATAAACTCATAAATAAAATCTTAAAAAGAAAAAAAAAAAGGAAAACACTGTTTTCCTATTCAGGTTCTAAAATAATTGACAGACAAGAAAAGGAGAGGTAGATAATGGTCAAAATATCCAATAAATACCCAGTAATTGGAAGAGAATGTAACTGGGGGATGAGACCAGGCAGGATGTAACTGCCTGGCTGTGTTGAGAAATACAGATATTGAGAAGATTTTTGTGTCTGGAACAGCTGTAAAAATGCAGCTGTTTATTTAAATAAATAAATAAATAAATAAGAAAACTTGGATGTAAATTCATAAGGAGCTGTTACTAATCTTTATTTACCAATAACTAGTTGTATGACTTTAATGTTTAAGTCCATGATTTCTCTGCCTTGGATACATTCAGACTCACTGACCCAATGCAGGATGGACAGGAACATCATTCTTATGTGGCACCTTCTTCCTAAGAGCAAAAATATAGAGCTGAATTGGTCATTTGTAGTTATTTTTTTCCAAAGTATATGAATTACATAAATCACTGACTCCTCTCGGAGGCAGAGAGAAGCGAGGGGCAGAATCAGTGAAAATTCTCTATAAGCCAGAGAATTTTGTATTTCTGTGATATCTCTGACTTTTTGTTTATTACTTCTGCCTACATGGAATAAAATACTCACCTAACATTTGATAATCATTAAAGTTGTTGATTATCCCACTGAACATAAGTTCTGAAGGAAAGTAGTTTCAGAGTATTTAGTTCAATAGCTCAACATTGGAAGAATTTATTTTTTTGTTTTTGTTTTTTAAAGATTTATTTATTTATTTGATAGAGGGAGAGACAATGAGAGAGGGAACACAAGCAGGGAGAGTGGGAGAGGGAGAAGCAGGCTCCCAGTTGAGCAGGCTGCCAATGTGGAGACTTGACCCCCAACCCTGGGATCATGACCTGAGCAGAAGGCAGGTGCTTAACCAACTGAGACAGCCAGGCGCCCCAACACTGGAAGAATTTAAAGTCCTGCACTTTTCTTGGGTTAACTCTCTTGGGTTAACATCATTGTTGAAATAGAGCTGCCATGGCTCTGTCTTCGTATGACAGCATCTCTTATCCCAAAGCTATTAAGTGGTCTTCTTTTTATGTTTATCTATGTTTACTTTAATTAAGTTTGTATAATCTTTCCCAGATGCCCTACATAAAGTATCTTTCAATGTCTTAGTGGCTAGAATTTGGTTTTCTTCTCAACCCTCAACTAGTAATACCCAAAAGAGAGTGGAATTAAACTCTGAAAGACATCAGAGTTTATTCCCTGGAGCTGCTGGAGGAAACCAGCATTCATTCCTAAACTCATTATTGCTCTCTGCATGTGTGAAAAGGGGAAACAAAATCAGAGATACTTTGGCAGGAAGTTAAAGAGATCAAATAGTGTTTATCAAATCATCTTTTCCTCCCTACCCACCATATATTTGTCTTCTCAAAATGCTGATTGAAGTTTTTGGAATGAATGTAATATCATTAATGTATGAATAGAATGAAAAGCTAAAGTTTGCAAATATTTAATGTAAATGCAAAGCATTAATATAATTCAACTTTAGGTTACGTTAAATTATTTTAACATGAATGAAAACTGAACCATTATCAAAATCAATTTAACCAACTAATCAAACAGGATCTCTTAGAAAAGTAATGCTGCCTACACAATTGAATTCTTCAGTCATTTTATCCTTTGTGAAAAAAGTATTCATTTCTCTATCTTCACGCAGTCATGTAAAACAAACATCTAATATAAAGTAAAATCTTCTTTGTCATATATCAAAATAAAGATCAATATCTGGAATTCTGTATTTTTTCCATAAACATCTAGAGTAAAATTCCACACACATTATAGTAAAATGTGGCACAGCTAAGTTATTAATTAATTAACATGGCACCACTTTATGACCAATTGAAATATATGAGAAAGGAACAACATAGTAGCTGCCTTCATTTGTTCAAGTATAAATTTAAAAAAAGAAATCACCTTTTGATTAAAAAAAAAAAAAGCTTTTGCAGAATGTATTTAATTTAATTGGTATGCTTTAAACAGGATGTTGCAAATGTTCAGAATACCATGTGGTTAGGTGATTACCACAGTTCCGTGATTCTTAATTACCCATATGAAGGCCAAATGAATCAGTAGTCAAATGGGGGCAATTATCACATTTACAGAAGAACATGACTCTCTGGTTGGAGTTTTCTGCAAGCCTCATTTGCTATTACAAAGTCAGTAGTAGATCATTTCAATACAAATGAGAATTGGATGATGCCATGTAAACTAAATGTCATCGGTTTGGGGGATGAGACAATATGGCAGAGTCACAATTTTCCCCCAAGTTTATTTTGGCAAATTTCTGGGTACAGAAAATGTGGGACTTGAAATTAAAACAGAAACAATTTTCCTTCCAAAGGGCTTAGTTCTGGGAACCACAGCTCCTGGTGCTCTACAGTCCACTAAGACATATTATTTCATTAAGGCACAAGGAAGGAAAGAAAGCTCAGAAGGGCTGCCAATGGCACTTGTCATCTTTGTTGCCTGGCTGTGTTGAGAAATATAGATATTGAGAAGATTTTTGTGTCTGGAACAGCTGTAAAAATGCAGCCCACATGTCCCAAATGTCCAGCTGAATAAACTCTCTGTGGCAATTGGCATATGGGCATGCAGTTAAAAATCAAAGAGAAATATAGGCTTTTTCTTATAATAATTATGCTTTGCTATTAATCAAGAGTAATGACTCTCAGCAGCACTGCTTTAGTAGAGTTATAAAGATTAGAAATATAATTGACTCACTGAAGCCTTGGATGTCCAAAAACTTCTCATGAGTCAGTATATTAAATGTGTAATTAGAGGCAATGATAATTCTTTTTCTGAGGCATGTCCCGGCAGTGGTTTGGATTGTAGAAGCAAATAAAAGGACTAGGAATAATTACATGACTCATGTGTTAAAATGAATGCCTCTTTTCCTATGCAGCAGATGAAGTTTCCTAAATAGCCACTAGTACCAAATGTTGTTTGGTTAAACTTATGCTATTAGAAGATCCCAAATAATTTACATGTCAGTAGCTCTCAAGGGAACGAATGTTTCTTTTTGTAATACCCCCCAAATAAAAGTCCAAACTCAAACACACACACACACACACACACACAACCACAACCAACCACCTCCACCAAGAACATATATATACATACACATACATAAACATACATGTACATTCATACACATCACACACACAAACACCTGTCAACGAACACACAAATCTTTCAGAAAGCTGGAGACAAGGAAACAAGATTGAAAGGGTGTTATGTTTCTAAGAATAGTAAAGCCGTTTATATTTTATGCTACCTAGGATCTGAATTTTTTGTCAAACCACCTAAATTTATATTTTCCCCCATCTCTCATCTTTTTATACATCTTACTCCCTTACTTTTTAATTAAACTAAAATAGGATTATAAAATCAAAATTTTGTTGCCATGACCACTTTCTTGGTACAGATCTAGCCATTTCAGAATTGATGGACTCCGTCTTCATTTTTACATGATTTATGATTCCAGTTGTTGCATAACTCACTCAACCTTATAAGATTTCCACAAGAAAAGTAAAATAGAAATATAGTGAAACCTCAGAAATAAGCATATTTATTGATCTAAATACTCTCTATAGGAGTATAACTCAAAAGAAGCATTTATTATTTTATACATCTCTTACAATATCTATGATGTATTGCTAACACAAATAATGGGTTCATTGAATGAAATGGATGCAATAGAGTGTGAATTTAATAACCAATTTTATTATTTCTGCTTTGCCAATCTGTTCTTTTTACCCTCTGTATGAAATTAAAAAAAAAAAAAAAAAAACAAGCCCCTTAGTTTTGTCAGTTATTTACAATGATTACATAAATGTTCTATTCATTTAGGTTTTAAGCAAGTCAATACCAGTCTGAAAGAAGTCCAGTTTAGTCCAGTGTAAATACTGAATATTTTAAACTCCCATCCAACTTAGTCCTGACCCAATTGGTAAGCTGGGGGAAAGGAGCAGGATATAGAAGAGATGGGTACAATTTAATGTGACTGGTTTTCTTATAATCTGAACAGCCAGTGTTGGCACTTAAATAAACTCCTGGGACAACATATGCAAAGACATCATTTGTCAGTTACTTTGGTTCCCACAGTGCTTTAGACTAATACCTTGTCATGGTCCTTGTAGTCCCCTCTGACAGAGGGGTCACATCCTATCTTCAGGCCGTCTTCTGGGACAGAGTCCATTCTCTCCTCCTTTATTTATCTTCCCCTCAGTATACACTTGGTTTCCAAAGCAACAGAGATTTGTTCGTCTATTAGTGGAGGCACAGTGCACTCCTAGGGAAGCCTACACTTTACTAGCTCCCAGAAAGAAGAAACTCTATCCTTAGCTTTACTGGGTTAGAACTCAAGTATGGCTTCCCCACATCCATCAGTCTCCAGGACACCCACATCAGCCTCTCCAAATAGTTTCTTTGAGTGCCTCTCCCCTGACTTAACATGCAATATTGGGATCCACTCTTGTCTTTCCTGCCTCCAAGGGATGGAGAGAATTGCAAACCCTCTGAAATCTCTGTAATAAAATCCTCAGCAACTCAGCATCTTCAACCAAAACTCTTGGACAGTTCATTTAGGTGGTCAGACCAACTCTACAAAGCCCAAAGCATCCTGATCACTGGTTCAGCACAGTTTCTACTCAAGTGCTCTCTTTTGGACCATAGCCCAACTATATTTGGCTAACATCTTTTTATATTAAGCTGGTTAAACTTTGTTAGACCATTATATATGATAGGAATTCCACTAAGCACAATACATACTGTATCTAATTTAACACTGATAGAATTCATATGTTGCCATTAGGATTCTTTGGTTGACAATAAAAACTAAGAATCAGAGATTTTATAAACATTCAAGATCAACCGCTTGTAAACAACAGGGCCAAGATTAGACCCTTTGTTTCCAAGCCTTAGAAAAAATGTTGAAAAGATTTGACATGTCTTGAATGCTTGCTATGCACCAGGCATTGTTCAAGTCTTTTTATATTTCGTTACCTCACTTACTCTTAAAACGACTAAGCAAAAAATATATTATTTTCCTTTAGAGAGTGATTACATTCATTTTCCAAGGTCATAAAGTACATGAGTGTACAACCAAAGTCATTTTTTTATATATAAAGCCTATGCACAATTATATGATTTTGCCTCCTGACAATTATGTCTTGTTTACTTCACTGCAAAGCCTGCCTACTGCCTTAAGCTTTACTGCAATTGATTACTTTTATTAAAGTGGGTAGGCAGAGATTTTCTATGACATGATTCATGCAAAGGCAGTAGCATTCATTAGTTTACTTACAGTACCAACAAGAATTAATTTAAAACTCAATCAGGCACGATAGAAACAGGTAAAATAAGATGTTGTATTGGCCTTAATTAGTTCACACTTTCATAGGAGAAAAAGACACTAAAATAATTATAATATCCTTTAAAAGTTGCAGCAAAACTTGGAATGATTATGAAAATGAGCACTGGATGGGGAGCAATTTGCAATGTAGCTATTTGAGATGAGATTAAGGAATGAGAAACTACACATCCCAGACGAGAAGAAGGACTGAGGTGGGAAAATTAAAGTAATTCTGTATGACTGGAACATCACATACATGGGAAAAAAAACAAGATTGTGGTTCCACAAAGGAAAGACAAAAAGTCAATTGTTCTAATATTTGCTTATTTTTTTATTCTTTTAATTGGTCATTTATTCTTTTAATCATCTCTTTGACTTACATTTTTTGAGTTCTTACCAGCTACCAGGGACAAATTGAAAGGACAATGTATATAGCACTACTCTCTTGGAATTGTCATGAATGTTATGAGGATTTAGGAGGCAAAGTAGGAGGGAGATTTTTCTGCATGTACTGTACTTCACAGAATTGCCTCTTTTAACATCTTCAAAGCCTTGAGAGGGGCCCTAGGTGATTCTAACAACAACAACAAAAAAATAACATCACCTATTTTTTAGAGTAGTCTTAGGTTTATAGAAAACTTCAACAGATGGTACAGAGAGTTCCCATATACCCCTTCTGAAACCCCCTACTTAAATACAGTTAAACTAATATTAATATCTAGCAATAGTTTAGTATATTTGTTATAACTGATGAACTAGTACTGATAAATTTTAATTAACTGAAACCCATAGTTTACTATAGGGTTTACTCTTTTTGTCCTACAATGATACGGGTTTTGAGAACTGCATCTCATGTATTCGCATAATAGCGTTGTGCAGAATTATTTTGCAGTCCTAAAAATCCCGTATTTCTTTCTCCCCCTCTCTTCTGAACCTCTAGCAACCACTGATCTTTTTGTCCCCAGTTGGGATCAAGCTTTATGACACATTTGCCGACTAGTTTCTTAGCAATATGGCTTTATTATACCCTCACATCTTTTTGTGGCTCGATAGCTCATTTATTTATTTATTTTTCATATATTTTTTTTAAGACTGAATAACATTCTATTTTCTGAATGTGCCACAGTTTAACCATTCACCTACTGAATGACAGCTTTGTTGTTTCCCATTTTTTTGACAATTATGAGTGAAGCTTCTACAAACATTCATATGTGGGCTTTTCTATGGATATAAGTTTTCAACCCATGTAGGAGGAATATGATAGCTGGGTGATATGGTAGGACTACATTTAGCTTTGGAAGAAACTTCCAAACCACCTTCCCAAATGCTGTATCATTTTGCATTCCCATCAGCAATGAATAAGATCTCCTCTTGCTCTATATCTTCACTAGCATTTGATATTATTAATTTTTTGTATTTCCATCATTCTGTTTCATACACGATAGTAGCTCATTGCTTTAATTTGCAATTAATTAATGGCATATAATGTTGAGTATATTTTCATATGATTATTTGTCATCAGTATATCATTTTCGGTAGGATATCTATTCCGACCACTTATCCATTTATGGGCTGGGTTGTTTTCTTATTGTTGAATTATAAATATTCTTTATATGTTTTGGATACCAGTCCTTTATCAGATAGGTGTATTGGGAATGTTTTTATCAGGATGTGGCTCATCTTTTCATTTCATTAACAGTGTCTATATACAAAGTAGAAAATTTTAATTTTAATAAGTTCTAAATTATGTGTTGGTTTTTTTTTTTCCCACAGATTGTGCTTCTGGTGTTACACCTAAAAACTCATCACCAAACCCAAAGCCATCTAGATTTTCTCCTATGCTAGTGTCCAAAGATTTTATAGATTTGTATTTTGCATTTAAGCCTATTATCTGATTTGAATTATTTTTTTGTAAAATGTAAGGTTGACATCCAGATTTATTTATTTATTTATTTATTTATTTATTTTTTAATGTAGATGTCTGATAGTTCCACCATTGTGTTTTGAAAATATTATCCTTTATCTAAGGAATTGACTTTGCTTCTTTGTCAAAAATCATCTGACTGTACTTACATGGTTCTGTTTTAGGGCTCTCTGCTCAGTTCCATTCATGTATTTGGCTATTATTTGCCAGTACCACCCTATCTTGATTAAGCAAAGTCTTGAAATCATGTGGTATCCGTCCTCCAACTTTGTTTTTCAACATTGTACTGCCTATTCTAAGTCTTTTGCTCATTCCATATAAATTTTAGTATCAGTTGTTGATATCCATAAAAATAACTTCCTGGGACTTTGGTTGGGATTATGCAAAATGTATAAAACAAATTGGAATGAATTGACATTTGAAATAACTGCTTTTATCTGTAAACATTGGATTTTAAAAAGTATTTAGATTTTAATTTCTTTCATTAGAGTTTTCTAGTTTTCCAGATATAGATTTTCTACCTAATTTATTGACTTATACCTAAGAATTATATTTCGTTTTTGATATTAATGTAAATGTTGGTCTTTTTCTATTTCAATTTCCAGTGGTTCATTGTTGGCATAAAAGAAAGCAACTGACTGCCTAATAAATTACATTGTTGTTTCTAAGCTGATATATTACAAAAAGATTCAAGGGAAGAGTTCCTTTTTAACTTCCATATCAAAAAATATTTATTTTATTTTTGCCTCTTTCTTTCTTATGAAATACATAAGGAAACCTAATGCAGTAAAGACATGAATTCGGAGTTTAGCTAAATCTGCATATAAATCTTGTCTATAATTACTAGTCCTGTGACATGGGAGAAAATGGCATAGATTTTCTGTGCTTTTATTTCCTTCTCAGTAAAATGGCATCTGATTTCCCATATCTTGTATATTTTTAAATATTTAAGAATGGGGTGTTTGTGAGCAATCAGTGAGGTAACATAAGTACAAAGTACATAGTAAAATGCATTAATATAAAACAACAATAATGCTACTGTAAAAAAGGGATTTCATTGTGATTTTAAAAAATTAAATATCTTTTGTGTAAATGTATTTTATGCACTCTGGTGCAATATTTGCATTACATTTTCTGTTACATTAAGCCAAATCCAGTGTGTGCTGTATTAAAGAATAAAAAATTGATCTACCAAAAGATAGTCCTCAGATACATAGACCCAAAGTTACTTAACAAAATATAAACAATAAAAACTGAAATTCAGAATCTCCTTTACATCAGTGTCAAACAATATAAAAACTTAGACACATACTGAACAAACTATCTGTAAGACATGTGTATTAGATATACTTTCCTGTAGGACAGAACCCTCCAAAATTCAGTAAATATAAAGTACCATGACAATTTGTTTATTCATGTGTCACATGATTAACTAATAGGTATAAGGTATTAGTAAGATGTCTTACTTCCTCTGCTCATGAGCTTCTGTGTTATTGCCATATAGCGTGGTAGCTAGCTTCCCCTAGGATGAATGATCCAAGAGATTAAGAAGCACACAGAATTACTCTTTTTCTGACCTCAACTCAGAAGTCATGTCACATCTCTTTAGCCATATTCTTTTCACTTACATGATTCTCTAATTCTAGTACACATTCAAGGAGGGGAGAATTAGATTTCTTCTTTTGGAGGGAAGAGTATTGAGTCATTTGTGGGCATACGTGAAAACCACCATAACCCGTATACGGGAAATTCAAAACATATTGAAAGAAATTAAAGAAAATCCAAATAAATGAGGAGGCACAATATGCTCACAGTTTGGAAAATATTATAAACATACCAATTCTCCCAAATCTCTACTCTAAATACAGTTATAATAAAAATCCAGCAGGGTCGTGAGCGTATGTAGGTGTGAAAAGCATTTGACCATATGATTCTGAAATGTATATATAGCACCAAAACTTATTGAGAAGTTATAAGAATGAAGATACTGTGCTGATAAATGTATACGTAAAAGAAACTGGATAAGGAGCCCAAAAATAAACCAACACATACTATGAGTTGAATTGTATGTCCCCCAGAGATAGGAAGTTCTAACCCCTAGTACCTGAGAATGTGATCTTATTTTGAAATAAGCTCTTTACAGATAATGAGGTTAAGATGATGGGTCCTAATCCAGTACAGCTGTGTCCTTATAAAAAGAGATAATACAGACACAGGCACGGACGTACACAGAGGGGGGACGATGTGAAGACACAGGGAGAATGCCTGAGGACATCAGAAGCTAACAGAAGCTTGGAACAGATTCTCCCTCACAGCACTTGGAAAGAACCAATGGAGCTGACACTCTGATTTCTGACTTATTTCCTCCAGAACTGAGAAGCAATACATTTCTGTTGTTTAAGCTATCCAGCTTGTGGTACTTTGTTTCAGCAGCTCCAGGAAACTAATACAATGGCAAATTGACTTATCAAGGGAATTGAAAGGGGAATGATGGTTATTTCAACAAACGGTGCTAGGATGACAGGATATATGTAAATTCTCATGCTTACCTCATACAATAAATAAAATTATTCAAATGGATAATGAACCTAAACACTAAAGGTAAAGTTATAAAAAATTTAGAAGTAATAGCATGTAGTCTTAGTTTATTTTGAAGTAGGCAAAAGTTTTTTTTAGATATGATATAAAAAGCAAACATTATCAAAGAAAAAACAAAACTTCACTGAAATTTAAAACCTCTGCTGTTTGGAAGATACAGTTCAGGAAAATGACAAATGACAAAACAAGATACCAAATTTAGAAAACATTTCAAATCTGTATGCCTTATAAATGATTTGTATCCAGACTATATTAAAACCAACAAACATGACTATCATTACTCTGTAAGAAGGCAAACAACTCAATTAAAACACACCTTCCAGCTGCTGCCTAGACCTTGGAAATCTAGAAAGAGCAAAGATTCCACGTTAACAAAAACTAAGAAGTGGCCAATTTGTAAAATTGTAATTTTTCTTTAATCCAGAAGAGAGCAGAGGTCAGAGTTACCAATTTGCCTGAAATCCAATAGAAAAGGCCACTTCAAGGAAAGGTTTGCAGTCTAAAATGAAGGTGTGTTTTAATCATGCGTCTGAGGAGATAAGAGGTTTTGGTTTGGATGCATCCTTCTACAGAACTGCTAAGGGCTGAGTGATGTTTAGTGATGGTGATGTTTAGGCCCTGGGTACAGCAGACACAAAAAGAGTTCAGGTTCATCTTAGCAGATTTCTACTGGGCCTGAGAAAGAGTCAAAGCAAAAGGAGCTTTCACCAGGGAATGGCCCAGGCACAGGAAGTGTATAGAGCTTGCCCCAGGGATCCTTCTCCTTTACTGGGAGGAAGGGGGAGGGAAGAAAAGAAAAAGAAAAAAAGAGAGAGAGAGAGAGAGAGAGAGCTTTAAGCTGCTGAGTTGAAGACCAGTAAACCTTGTATCCCCAGATACTGGGGAGCACCTAGTAGATCAGGGGTCTGGGAAAGAAAGTAAATATGCAAATAAACTCCACCCCTGGAAGAGGGTCAGGAAATTTCCCAGGCCAGACTATCTGAGAGCAACTGCTGCTCTTTGACCCTACCGTCTCCACAGTGACGCTTCTGCATCCGACATTTAATAACCAGCCAGTAGATACAATAGATGCAATTATTTACATTTGCTTGGAAATTACTGAGATGGCGTTATAAACTCTTTCAATCAATTGAGCCATAACTTAGAACAGTTCCGATGGGTGTATTACCTCAAGAAATTAAATATATGCCAGATAATTTTAGGTGGTTTTACAAACACTTAGGATATGAAATACAATTCCATTAAAGAAAGTATTAATTGTTGGAATAAATTTGGTTAAACATGTGCTCCTAAGAAAGACAAATTGCAGTGTAAGCTCTGTATTAATGATCTTAATTATTTTTTGTTACTAATTAAATTCTGATTTTGACAGCCTTAAATGACACTTCAATGTGTCTAATAACACTACATTCAAAAAATACAATTTTAACATATATTCTAGAAATATTCTTAAAAGAAATTAGTACTTATATAGAATTCCATATAAATATCAGTATAGAAGGATGTGCTCAAATGACTACTCAGTGTAACACTTAAAGCAAACTGTGCATGCAAATTGAGAGAATGTTCCAGAATACAAGAATATAACGTGAAATAATCAATATATTGTAAGAAACAAAATCAGATCCTAGTTTGGGATAAAATTAATAAATCTTTAGATTCATTTTTATGCTATTGAGAAAAGGTGAATTTATTTATTTGTTTGTTTTTTGTGCTGAATAGTGAATGATACAGGTTATGTTAATTTTCTTAAATGTGATATTAGAGATATGCTTTCTCTTAGGACGTGTGGAAGTTGATAAAAATATATAAATAAGACAATATTTAAAATATTGACTTTGTATGATGAGTAATGAGTGATAATTTCACCATTCCATATTTTTATATGTTTGAAAATATGTATAATAAAAAAGATTTGGTAAAAGTCTTTTCTAGGAAGAATTTTTTAAATCTGCATACAAGATTCATTGTCCCCTGGACTATCAATAGTTTCTAAGAATTGAAATCAACACATTTTCCTCTGTCTGTGGTAAACAATTCCAGTTCTAGGCAATAAAAACAGTAGGGAAAAAAAAAAACACAGTTTAACTGTTTGCTCTAGTAAATAATAGCTCTTGGAAGATGGGACTATGAAGAGATTAAACCAGCTTATTTTTCAGGACTAGCAATTTGCTCACCCAGACTCACTCCAAGACCCTCATCTCGCTTTACCAACCATTCCAGAACAATGCAAATCTAAACCACAGTGAGATATCACCTTGTACCTGTTGAAATAGCTATTACTAACAAAGAAATAATGTGTTGGTAAGGATGTGGAGAAAAGGGAATACATGCACGCTGTTTGTGGAAGTGTAAATTGGTGCAGCCACCATGGAAACAATATAAAGATGCCTCAAAATATTAAAAAATAGAACTACCAAAGAATTCAGCAACTCCACTTCTAGGTATTTAACTGAAGAAAAGAAAAACACTAATTTCAAAGGACATATGCATCTCTATGTTCATTGTAGCATTATTTATATTAGCCAAAACCTGGAAACAACCTAAATGTCTATCACCAGATGAATAGATAAAGAAGATGTGTGTGTGTGTGTGTGTGTGTGTGTGTGTACACACTTTCTGCCTATACACATATCCACTTCTGCTTACATACACCCACTTCTGTCTACACACACACACACACACACCCCACATGTATATAATGGAACATTATTTGGTAATTAAAAAGAATGAAATCTTGCCATTTGTGACAACATAGATGGACCTAAAAGGTATTATGGTAAATGAAAAAAAAAAAAATCAGACAGTACAGACAAATACCATATGACTTCACTTATATGTGAGATATAAAACAAAACAAAACAAAACAAATGAACAAATAAAACAGCAACAGACTCATGGATATAGAGAACAAACTGATGGTTGCCAGAGGGAAAGTGGGTAGGGAGATGGGTGAAATTAGTGAATGGGATTAAGAGGTAGAACTTAATTTCAGTTAAGAGTAACTGAAATTCTTTTAGTTAAAAGTAAATAAGACATGGGGATGCAATGTACAGCATAGGGAATATAGTCAGTAATATGCTAACAGTATTGCATGGTAACACACAATAACTAGACTTATTGTGGTGACCATTTTGTAAAGTAAATAAATATTGTCTCACTATGTTGTACACCTGAAACTAATAAAATATTGTATGTCAATTATTCTTCAATCAAAAAAAAAAAAAAAGCATTTGTGTCATAAACTGGTAACTCCCATCTAAATTCTTGATTTTTCAATGAGGTCCTAAACAGCCAAAAATATCTTCCCTTAATTTTCTCTCTCTCTCTCTTTTTTTTTTTTTTTAAGATTTTATTATTTGACAGAGAGAGAGAGAGAGAGAGATCACAAGTAAGCAGAGAGAGAGAGGGAAGGAAGCAGGCTTCCTGCTGAGCAGAGAGCCCTACGCGGGGCTTGATCCCAGGACTCTGGGATCATGACTTGAGCCAAAGGCAGAGGCTTTAACCCACTGAGCCACCCAGGCGCCCCTAATTTCCTCTTTTTAAAACTATACGAAAATCTATCAAGGTGGTTAATTACTGCAATAAACCTTAATAAATTATCTTTGGTTCAACAAGTGTTTTTTGAGTTATTGTGAAGAATTGGCATTGACATTTCTCATAGCTGATTTATTAGATTGGGACACAATCAAAATATAGTGTGTAAGTCTCCACTAGATCCTAATGCAGAGAAAAATGAAATAGTTTAAAAGAATTTCATGGGTGCTGGGAAATTTAAATATTATTTGGTTATTAAATGACATTTTGGGAGGCATCTGGGTGGCTCAGTCGGTTAAGTGTCTTTGGCTCAGGTCATGATTCCAGCATTCTGGGATCAAGTTCTGCATGTGACTCTCTGCTCAGTGGGGAGTCTGCTTCTGCCTTTCCCTCTGAGTCTCTGCGTACTCCTGCTCTCTCTCTCTCTCAAATAAATAAACGAGTAAAATCTTTAAAAAAATAAAATAAACGACATTATAAAATTTTTATGTTATAGGTGTTATATATGATTCATAAATTACGTGGAAGACTTTTTATTTAGGATGTGCTAAAATTTTTTTGGAAAAAATAAAATAAGAAAATATTTTGGAGCAAACTCATTTATTTACAGTGGTTATATAGAGTTTCTTTAATATATTTATTAATGTTTTTTGAAATCAGTTGACCCGTGACATTACATTAGTTTCAGGTATATAACATAATGATTCAGCAGCTTTATACATTATGCCATGCTCACCACAGATGTAGCTACCATCTGTCATCATGAAAAGCTATTATAATACCATTGACTATATTCTCTATGCTGTGCCTTTCATTTCTGTGACTTATTCATTCCATAACTGGAAGCCGTATCCATCACCTCTTTCACCCATTTCTCCACCCCCCCCACGCTCCCTCCTCTCTGTCAAACTATTATTTATTTTCAGAGATATAGCAAAACAAATGATGTATAGACAAATTTAAAAATTAATTGTATGCAGAAAATTGTTAAACTTCTTTCATATAGCTAGAGGGAACTAGGTAGGCTTATCATATTAGTTTTCAACCTTTGAAAATTCCAGTAAGCTTTTTTGGAAAACTTTTCCACCAAAGCTTTGTGGAAACACATATCAGATTTATTGCCATCTGATTGTTGATGGTGTCTTCAAGATGGTTATTTTGAGAATCCTGAAGTTTACTGAAAATCCTGCATTTTGATATCTCAGGTCAGAAATATAAAGTCTATATTTGCAAGAAGCTACCAAAGAGCTTTTCCAACTTGCTCAAATTCTCACAGCCATAAACTGAAAAAAATGAACTCATACACACACACACACATCCCACCCCACATATATTTACAATTAAGCATTACTTCCTTTTAATATTTTTAATCAGAAAGGAAGAAGGGCCAAATCATGCACATACCTATTTTAGCCTTTAGTGGGGGGGGGGATGGTTTTTTAGAAGCTTGAAAATGACAGAGCTCTTCACTGAAACACTTCACGAAACTCATGAATTACAGCCTCTGCGCTTCCATAGAGTTATTAAAATTTGAAAAGGAGAGAAGGGAAAAGAAAAATAAAAAATAGTTTCTGTCCTAGCCTACAAAAAAGGATTAAACATCATGAGACTGACATCTGGACTTTCAAGCAGGTGAATAGAAGGCCTACTGGGGATTGACAGCCCACTGACTTATATTTAATTCAAAATTACTATTCACGTCATCTCAAATTCCAGAGAAAGCAGCAATCTGGTGTCACAAATGCTGAATGTGAGTAAGACTGTCACAAAAGGCCAGTACCATATGTCAGACTTAAAATAGAAACATAATTTTCTTTTTGGGCATGGATGAAAAATGTCCAGTAATAGTGACTTTTGCGGCATTTGCAATGCTAAATAATTTTAAGAAAATAATCATGGCTATGGTTTTCATTTTTAATATGGCATAATTTTAGCATGCATTTATCATGAATGAAGAATCTTACCTAGGTAGAATTGTATATAAACACACAGATATAAATATGTGTGCATGTGTGTGTATATAGATATAGGTATAGATATAAAATATGCATGTGTGTATGTCAATGTATAAATGTGTAGGTATAAATGTGTTTATATATCTATAATATATAGTATATATACTTACATATATTATATATCATATATTCACTTACAATTATAGGTATATATTATATACATTATATATTTGTATTATATATTTTATCCATGTACATATGTGCATGTATGTGTGTATTTTCTTGTTGTTGGAAGACAACTCCCAACAACAAGGGAATCTTTGACTCAAATGTCAGTAGTGCCTGTACTACACTTTTAAAAATTTGAAGACCCCGTTACTCATTAATCATTTAAGAACACTGCAGTTTTATAAGAATTATATGCTTGGAATGAAGAAATATTTGGATTTCAGATTGCTTTCTGCTTTAAAGATATACATTTGTAATTCTAAAAGTGCTAGGGCTGAGACTGAGGAAAAGGATTAGGGAGGTTTATGTATGCACAACCAACACAAAATCACAGGCATATGTGAAATTTGTCAGAACAGAGGTAAGAAACTCTGTTCAGAAATGTATTGGGTTATTTATTGCTGCCTAACACATTCCAGAAAACTTAGCAGCTAAAGACAACACATATTTATTATCTCACAGTTTCTGTGGGTCAGGGGTTGAAACACAGCTTACGTGGTTCACTGCTTCAGGGACTCTCATAAGGTTGAATTGAAGTTTTGACCAGGGTTCTTATTGAAACTTAACTTGAAAAGAATCTGCTCCTAACTAATTCAAAATGCTCATATGGTCATTGGGAAAATTCGGGGTTTTTTGTGGGTTTTAGGATTGAGGGCTTCAGCTTCTTGTGGAATGTCTACTGGAGGCCACTCTTAATCTGCAGGCTGCCTTCAAGTTTCTTGCCTCATGACTCTTGCCAACATGGCTGTTCGCTTCATGAAAGGATGTAAGCCAAGGTAATAGAAATATTCTAGTTGTCATTTTTATAACATAACATAAATACCGAGTGGCATCTCATCACATTTGACATGTATTTTTGGTAGAAACAAGTCAAAGGTCTCACCCCTGTTCAAAGAAGGGATTACACAAGGGCATGAATATTAGGATGCAGAAATCATTAAGGTCATCTAAGAGTCTACTCACCACAAGAAGTAAAAGAAGTAATCGATGCAGAGAATCTCCTCTGTTCTCATTACTAGAATCTGAACATTATAGACAGAAGGTAGAAAATGAAGAATATCATTCTAAGAGGAAATCACCAAAACCGCATACAGTGAGTTGACTGTTAAGTAGCAGAAACTGTATTAGCCAAGGATTATGTATCACTGGGTACACTGAGTAAAGTGACCTCTAAAGTAACACTTAGAGTGAGTGATTTCATAAACACAGCAACATCAATAAGAAGTCTAAATGTGGGGCACCTGGGTGGCTCAGTGGGTTAAGCCGCTGCCTTCGGCTCAGGTCATGATCTCAGGGTCCTGGGGTCGAGTCCCGCATCGGGCTCTCTGCTCAGCAGGGAGCCTGCTTCCCCTCTCTCTCTCTGTCTGCCTCTCCGTCTACTTGTGATTTCTCTCTATCAAATAAATAAAATCTTTAAAAAAAAAAAAAAAAAGAAGTCTAAATGTATTAACATAAGTGTTTAAAAACTAGCTGTTATATTAGAACATATGTTGCCACTTGCCTGTACTAAATACATTTTTTAATTACTTTAAATCAATTAAATCAGATATTTTAGGATTCAGAAAAAAATGCTCAAATAGAATTGCTTATGAAATGTTGTTTCCTTTTTCCTTTGGCCTGATTAAAAAACACCTGGAGCTAGTGTGGGATAAAAACATATTGATTAAATTGACCATATATGTTTATTCTATTACTATAGATCGTAGGGTACTCGGTGGCTCAGTCGGTTAAGCATTCGACTCTTGATTTCAGCTCAGGTCATGATTTCAGGGTTGTGAGATCCAGCCCAGTGTCAGGTTCTGTGCTGGGTGTGGAGCCTGCTTAAGATTCCTTTCCTTTCCTTCTGCCCCAACCTCACCTCTCTCTCTCTCACTCTCTCTCTCCTTCATAATATATGCATAATATATAGTATATCACAATATTAATACTGTGTTCAGAAAAGTTGAAAAGGGAAATAAAAAGATCAAGGGCAATGGGGAGGAAAAACAAGAATTTTTTTTCTCTGTAAAAATTATAATGTAAAATTTGATAAAAATAAAAAAATTTACCTTACTCATATCTGAATAAGAATGAAGTATAACAAAGCCTTAGGAAATACATAGTATTGTTTCCACCAAACTATTTTTCTATTCTCTTCTAGGTTTCACTGGGATCTTACTAGTTTTTGTTATCTAAGAATATTTTGTATTTATGACTAATAATGAGTAAGTTCATGTTCTTAATGGGCTTTATGATCTTCTTTTATCTCTCCTTACAGTGTTCACATCTAATTATTCATATATAATCATGTCTAATCACTCTTTAGGCTCTTGTTTAGCCATTTAAAATCTGTACAGTGCAGGAAAAAAAAGAGAGATAATAAATCTCAAATATATATTTTCAGCTCTGATTCTACTTTTAATGACTTTTATCCTCATTTTCACTCTACCTTTTGGAAACCTTACTTGTCCATGGTAAACCTAAGTTTTTGCTGTCAGATCATGAGGCATTCCCCTGTCCCAACAGTCTCTATTTCAATAAATAGTACCAAAATCCACCTAATTTGCAAGCCAGAAAGTTTGAGGTCTTCTTCCCTTGTCCCTTTCTTATGCTTTTTACACCCAGTTGCTCATTATTATCTCCTTATCCCTACAGATGTTTCCATATCTATAACACCAACCTAAGGTTTCCTCTATGGTTGAAAGTTGAACATCTAACTATATTTTCTATAATATCTATTTAAATGTATCATAATCAGATCAAACTTAAAATACCCAATCAGAACTTGCAATCATCCTCTGCAAATCCACATATTTCTTACCAATCTTCTATTTACTAGCTTCACCATCTGCTCAGTTGTTCAACCTATAAATTGAAAAGTAATGTGTTGATTTGTGTTATTTGTTTTATTTTATTTTTTAATATCTAACCTCCAGTCATTCAGTAAATCTCCTCCGCACATTTATATTACTTTCCAGATTGGAGGATCTGTCTTTACTGCTAAAATCTAGCCTGGGCCACAGTAAACTTGTGTCTGGATATAGCAATAAATTCATAATTAATCTTCTTGTAACCAGGCTGGTACTTTATAGCTCAATTTGAGTTTCCCAGACAACACATAGTCACTCTTTGATTCACATCTACTGACATCACACCACTGATCCACTATCATAATGATCCACATTTATCAGAATAAAATGCACATCTCTTTTGACTGAAAAGAACAAAATAATCTGGCTCATCTAATGACTTAACATCAGTTTCCAACCCTTTCTTTTCTGTCCCTCTGTCTAAACCACTTTACTGTGATAGTGTGAGTAATGGGCCCCAAATTTGCATATGTCCTATCCTTATAACCTGTGAATGTACCTTGTAGGGAAAACAACACTTTGTGGCTGTAATTAAATTAAGGATCTTGAGATGGGGTGATTATTCTGGATTATCTGAATGACTCATAAGGGCAATCACAAATGTTCTTATAAAAAAGGAGGCAGACACAGCACAGACCACAGAAGAAAAGAAGATCATATCACCATGGAAATGGAATCTGGAGTGTTGTGGCTACAAACCAAAGTGTGCTCACAGCCACCAGAGCTGGAAGAGGCAAGGCCAACACCAGGGAATGAATTCTTGCTTGGAACCTCTAGACATAGAGCATCTTAGCTAACAAATTGATTTTGGCCCCGTGTTTCCGACTTCTGGCCTCCAGAACTGTGAAAGAATGCTGTTCTGTTGTTTTAAAACACTAAATTTGTGGTATTTTGTCACAGCTTCCATAGGAAACTAATAATACCCTTACCTTCTACGCCTTTTTCAAGCAGTTTACATTTATTTATTTGATTTTAAATGTTTCCATTCAGGTTTTTACATAGATGGCTCTTTCTCATTGATGAGGTCACAGCTCAAAAGCTTCCTCTCAAAAAAGCTTTGCCTAGCTATCCTTGATAAGCAACATGTGTCTCCCAAACACTTTCAATCACAGGAATCACTAGGCTTTCCCTTTTCATTCTTAAGAATGTGTCTTACACTCAGTGTGCCTTAGATGCCAGGCATTCAATGTCTGCCTTCTCCCACAAGAATGTAAGATCTTGGTGATCTACAGTTTTAACTGATTAAACTGTTTTAAAATAAGTTAATCTTACTTTCTGAAATACTATTCTCAGAACAGGTTATTGAATGGTGAATAAAAATGGGTTCATTGAGACCATGTCTATTTCCTGTTTTTCCCCTAAAGATTGGTTTTGCTTAATAATATTCATTACAGAAACATTATTAAGAGTATTTTGTGATTATATTTCTTACCCCACTTAACTCTTCCAATTATTGCCATCGTCTAAGGATTGATTTAAGAAAAAATAAATAAGAAGCAATTATATGCACTGCCTTCTGCAGCATTAATGAAATTTTAAATTTCTTCTATGAAAAATAACACAATTATGCATTTCTTTAATTACAATCTTGTATTATTTTTTTTTATAGGAAGTTCATATAAACAACCATTGATATTGTTGTTCAAGTAATGAAAATTCTCCTAACTCCCTCTTATGAGGGTTTTTTTTTTTTTATTTCAATCTAATTTGTTGAGTGATGTATTTTGTTTTTCTTTCTCCCTATTATTCCTCTTCTCCTATCTTAAGACTTTTCATAATCTTCACACCTGGGATATACAAAGCAAATGAATTTAGTTAGATTAGGACTTGCTTGCTACCTTGTAAAAAACCCAAGTATAACAAATAGTATGTACTAGGTTTGATTGGTGATGGAGAGATTGGGAGGAGGTATTAAGGGCCTTTAACTGAATATGAAATTAGATATTTTTTCTTCCCTGACTTGGAAGAGGATAGAGATCTCCATGTCTTTCTACCAGACAACAACTACATAGATAACAATGTCAGGTGTTCCCTGGCATCATCAAGTTTCTCTGGCCCCATGAGTTGCATAAAAGAGAAGATTCTCAGAACTTGATAGGAACTTTCCAGATGGTTCAATATGTTTCTTGGTAGTAGTCAGTAGAGACTGATCATGGTGATTAAAGAAACATCAAAGTACACTGGAGATATGTATAAGAATCTAGTATTTTTGTATAGTCCTTAAGCAGTCTCAATCATAACTGGGGTTGAATTTCCCATCAGCTCATTACAATGTAGTTTTCAAATTAAAGAAACTGTATTTTTTTAGTAAATCTAAGAGTGAATGAATCATTTATGAGAGCAGTCTGAATTAACATCAAGTGGTAAGTCGAAGCTCAAATTATATGCATCAACTAAAGTTGTAGAAAACATCTGACATTTGAAGGTCATATAAGAAAGAATCTTCAAAAAACAGAGGCTGCTTTACATATATTTACACAAGATTGAAAGAACTGCGTATTTCTCTACAGAGGTTGAAAGTTTAGAGGATAGTGGAGATTGTTGTGTATTCAACTTCTTATTATTTGTGACCATTTCTTGCTTCATTACCTTTCTTTAGAAAGAGGTAATAAATGCAAAATCTTCTTTCAAAACTCAATCTTCATTCTTACATTACTCATACCTGATTTCAGCATAAATGCCATGCACTATGTAATGTGCATTTTTCAACAGAGTTGAACACAGTTTTTTTTTTTTTAATTGAGAGAAAACATACCTACTTGCATTTTTCCTTCCCAAAGCCACCCAATCTTCTTTCTGATGTGAACATTATACACTCTGTGAAATACAGTTCATATATGCATGATAAAATACAAAGACATTGTAAGGAAACAGTGGGAAGCTTTTGAATCTATCATACCAAATCATGATACCCAGAAATATAATTTATTTAGAAACTCCCACATAGGAACTATGGCAGCAACTTGCTCAATAGACCTTCTTGTCTGATCCAAAAGAGCTTGTACCCACATTGTGAATTCAGTAACAGACTACAATGAATTCTTCCCAAAGAACCATTGTGTAACTGTTTGCACATCTTTATGAGAAATTCGTCTTTAAGGAGGAAATTGGAATTCAATATTTAAGACATTTGAAAGGAGAAATTCAATAAAGTGATAAAGATGAGATGGATGGTAAGACGAAAGTAGTGACCCTGAGTCTTCAGAGGTTGAGTTTGTGCAATGTTGCGCAGCAGCTTATTGAGAAGGGCTTTTAAAAGGTTATTATTCTATTCTACTGGAAGTATTGAAAAAACATTTTTTTTTTTGACTGAAAGTTTTTAACTCTCAATTTTTCCTATATGGTGGTTTCTTCAATTTCTCAACTTTGGTATAGTACATTGTGACATATTTGCTCTTGCTCAGCAGTTCTGTGACTAGGATATGATCTACTGAAAAGTACCAGAGGCCTGTTTTCATGAGGGAGCAGTAAGTGACCCTTCGCTCTCCTAATACCTAGGTGCAGTACTGGTGGGAAAGGATCTTGTACCATCTCTGTATGGGTGTAAACAGCCAGGAAAACAAGTCTGGGTAGAATTTATTTCCCTACAGGAAGTTGAGAAAAGCAGGAATTCCCCAATGGCCACCAAGATTATTCAATCCAACAGACATATGACTGCAGAATGTTTATAAATAAAAAAGTAACTTTGATCCATTGGAAATGTGAAAATTACCAAAAAACAAAAACAAAAACAAAAACCACATGTGTTGGTTTATTTGACAAATCCTGATGTATTTCACTAACCTCCTGTAGCTAACATCTGTAATCTACTCTCTACAAACTCCCTGATGACCCTATTCATGCTCTAATATCCCAATATTCACCTTTGACCTTTCCACTGCAGGGACACCCCCTTTTCTCTCTATGCTCTTGAATATCCCATCCACTAAATTAGTCTTCCATTTAGAAGTCCTCCTCCCCTAGCTTGTCTAATAAATTCCTATGAATTCCTTCACTATTCCTCTTCATGCAGATATCTGCCTAACTTTCTCAACGGCAAATAGTAGTTTTTGGATCTAATTGTGTGAGGAGAGAAGGGAAGGAAACAATAGAGAAGAATAGATAGAAGTCAAGATCTTGTTTTCAGTGCTTCAAAATGATCCTGAGTTTTTAGATGACTAAGAAGTAGCAATAATTAGATGTAAGAATAAAGCAGTTACAATGGTTGGAACCAAGGCTAGCTGACATATATAAATATTAGCTAGTCATTCTTCTTTTCCATTTAGTTGATTATGTATGTGTTGACTTTTTTGTTGTTGTTTTCTGCTTAATGATTTGTTTTATTTATGACTATTCCCTTGATTAACCATAGGTGCTATTTATGCCAATGAGAATGCTTGGTATCCAGGATGAAGGGTAAAAAATTTGATAAGTTAGTGGAATAGACATGTAAGCTTAGGTCATCAATATTTATCAGACTAACAAGATACGGATAAGTAATTCGATTTAGTAGTGGACCAAAGGAAAAATGGACTAGATGAAAAAAGAATCATATAGTCAAATATATATTGGCAAATAATAAAGAAGATATCCTATGGCAGTACTTACATGTAGGACCAAGACACATGTAAGTATTGGGAGGAAGGAGAGAGAGGACAATGAAGAAGGGAGACAGTGAAATAGAGTGACAGACAGACTCATTCTTTATCTTGAATCTCAATTCAGTTTAAGAATTCTTGGTTGTCTTATTTCACTCAGCATAACCTCTGTCAAGCAGAGAGAGTCAATTATCATATGGTTTCACTTATTTGTGGAGCATAACAAATATCATGGAGGACAAGGGGTGTTAGAGAGGAGAAGGAAGTTGGGGTAAATTGGAAGAGGAGGTGAATCATGAAAGACTATGGACTCTGAAAAACAATCTGAGGGGTTTGAAGTGGCGGGGGGGTGGGAGGTTGGGGTACCAGGGGGTGGCACGGATGGCATGGAGCACTGGGTGTGGTGAAAAAATAATGAATACTGTTTTTCTGAAAATAAATAAATTGAAAAAATTAAAAATAAAAAAGAATTCTTGGTTGTCAGTATTTGCCAGAATAGAAAAGTAATGTTATTTAAAATATTTTAGATATATCGTAAATTCCACCAATCCTTTTGATCTCATATACTAAATCAATGGTGAATTCATGTTCCATCTTCATATTTAAGAATCCTTGGTGATTTTAACTCTGCATTTTTCTGCTAAATGAGCTACACAGGAGTAGATACTACCATCAAGATGTTCTAAAATCATTAGCACTTTTTATTTGCTTGCCTTCTTCTCATGAGATGCACTGGTTTCACTTTTTCTTTTGGTTTTTTTTTTTTTTTTCCTTTTGGTTGTTTCCAAAGCTCACTTCAATATTATAAATATCTGCAATATATTCATAGCTTATTAAATCACTACATCACTTAAATTTGAATAAATTTAAATTATATGCTTGAGAGAGGAGGATGTTTGTCTGATTATTGAATATTGTTTCATTCCTTCCTTTTTTGTTTTTGACAATGAGCAAGCTATATCTACAATCTCAAAGTTGTCTTGCTCTATAAGATTTTAATCTAAGTTTCCAACATAAAGAAGAGATACAGATTTATTGAACTGATCTTTTGTTTAATTGGCATGACACTCATGGAATGGTTTAATATTTGTATCATCATTTATTAAAACCAATATTATATTAAAATAACACTATGCTTCAACTAATTTTAACTCCATAAGATTAGACTTAATATAAGGAAAAATAATTGAATAATACTGAATATTTTTTAAGAAAAAGTATAAATATTAAAATATTCATTTGGAGGATGCCTGGGTGGCTCAGTTGGTTAAGCAGCTGCCTTCAGCTTTGGTCATGATTCCAGGGTCTTGGAATGGAGCCCTGCATCAGGCTCCCTGCTTAGCAGAGAGCCTGCTTCTCTCTCTCCCTCTGCCTGCCGCTGCTTACTTGTGCTCTCTCTATCTCTCTGTCAAATAAATAAATAAAATCTTAAAAAAAATACTCATTTGAATAAAAGTCAGATAACATGATGATGAGCTCAGGCATAACATCAAATAGAAATATTTAGAACAAATAACTCTGGTTAATAATTTCCATCTGTGAAAAATTTAAAAGTTGAAATGAGTTATCCCCAAGATTCCTTCAGCTTCAGAATTCTTTGATTCCTTTCCTGTTTATACTTATTTTTTCTTTCTCATCTCCTTTCATTAACTGAAGCTTCTTTTATACATAACATAAAAGACTACTCTATTTTTCTCTTTTCCTTTGGATCTATCTCTAGCTTTGTAATACTGCTTATCAAGGTTACTTTCGCTAATATTGTTTTTGTGCATGTGTGAAAATGAAAACAAAATACACTTCCTAGTACTTAATGTATTAGTTTTTGCCACGATAATGCTGCATAATGAACCACTTTTCAAATTCACTAGTTTCCCTCTGGTGACCAGAAGATTCAGCTCTCCTGTCACATCTAGTGCATAGAGCCACTTGATTAGATTTATCTCTCAATGTGGGCATTTTCAGGGATGAAATAAAGTTCCAGAATTCCAGTTTTTGGTTCAGCATATAAAGAGCTTGGAATTCACCACTCTGTCTTCACAACAAGTGAAAAACTGAACAAACAAAAATTACCCATTCTTAGCTCTGTAAGAGAAATAAGGTCACAAGGCAAACTACTGTCCCCCAAATCAGAGAGACCAAGAGGGGGATACAAGGAATTATACTTTACTAGAAAAAAAACCCACTAGCAGTAAGCTCCATGGGAACAAATGCCAAAGTAGGAAAACCTGAATCATAATTGATTAATATCTGCAGTCTCAGTGTGAAAAGGTCTGAGAGCTAAAAACTCCAGGGATGACAACTATCTAGAAAGAAATGCAGTCAAGGAGAGGGGACACACTTTTGTGAATTTCACCTTGTGGGACTCCACTGGATCTCACAGATAATATTAGAGAAAAATCTCATGCTTCTGGAAGAGGGAAGCGAAAGAAACAATTTTGAGATAAGCCATAGCATTCTATTCTAAACAAGGTTTGCTCTCAGGAGAAACTGTTTCACCAAAGTTTAAGCTGTTGACCTTGCATCAGAACCGAATTGACTCAGAGGAAGGGAAATACCAACCTTGGCTTTTTCTAGATTCCCCTGTGGGAGAAGAGAAATAGATGATTCCAGGCTGCCATTGTCCTAAATTATGTGCAGAGGTAGGTAATACTGAGATGTGCTAGGGAAGTGCAGAGTCCAGGGACACAGACTGACTCATTAGAAGATTGAGACCTAATCATAGGGGTAAAGAGTGCCTCCCCACTCCCCACACCTTACTACTACATTGCTGAAGGACAATTTACAGTAGTTCCTTGACCTAGCACATCACATCAGACTACTGAGAGAAAATTATAACACATACTAAAGGGAAAAATCACAGAACAAGCATCAGAATGAGACTCAGATGTAGAAGCGTTATTGGAATAACCAGACTAGGAATGCCTGATGCGGGGCTGGATCCCAGGACCCTGAGATCATGACCTAAGACAAAGGCTGAGGCTTAACCCACTGAACTGCCCAGACATCCCTGAGACATGGCCATTCTGTGAACCAAATGAAAAGCTGGAGATAGAAAACACTATAATAGAAATGAATGTTTTTGATGGTAATATTTTAGACTGGATACAGTTGAGCAAAGAATCTCTGAGCTTCTCTCTCGAGCAAAGAGAAAAAAAGTGGAAAAAGAACAGAATATGTAATAATTGTGAGACAATTACAAAAGGTGTAACATACATGTAATGGGAATACTAGAACTAGAGGAAAGGAACAGATAATATATTTGAAACAGTGTGGCTGAGAAGTTCCTCAAATTGAAGCCAGACACAAACCACAGATCCAGCAAGCTCAGAGATAAGTGTGTGTGTGGGGGGGGGGGGGGGGTGAGATTAAGTATAAAAACCAACCAAACAAAGAAACTACTACATCTAGGTATCTTATTTTCAAGTTACAATCAAAGTCAAAGAAAACATCTTGAAAGAATTCAGAAGGAAAAAAAGACAAAACAAAACAAACAAAAAAACCCCCCAAAACGAAAAACCCACCTTCCTTATAGAGGAGCACTGGTAAAGGAATACCCTCAGAAACCATGTAAGCAAATAGAATACTTAGTGTTGAGAGAGAACAAAATAAAACAACCAAATTCATTAGCTTTTAATGAATCAATACTTTTATGTAAATCTATATTGTCTTAATATAGGCTTTAATACAATATTTAACATGAACTTAATATGATATATAATCTTTAATATAGACATCAATAAAAAGTCTTATTATATTTTAACCTTATCCTTATAGGTCACTGTTCCAAAATGAATCTCCTACAAAATGTATTATCTGTTCTACCCATATTTCCCTGTTTAATGTCATTCAAAACTTCCAAAAAGGACACAAGTTATTGAATACTATGTGCAGGGTTTTTTTCATCATTCATGATTTCCACAACTTAACTTTTACATATAAATACTGATTTCATGTTCTGTGCATACACTCCTTCCCTCCTTTTGGAAAGCACATCAGCATTTGCAACAACCACTTAACAGGTATCACCTCTTTAATCAACCCTTCCCTGAATTTTTATAACATTAGAAACTCTTCTCTAAACCGTAAGAGACCTTTAATTATAGAGAACGAATTGAGGGTTGATGGAAGGAGGTGCATGGAGGATGGGTTAAATGGGTGATGGGTATTAAGGGGGCACTTGTGAAGAGCACTGGGAGTTATATGTAAGTAATGAATGAATCACTAAATTCTACACATGAAACCAATTTTACCATATATGTTAACTAACTAGATTTTTAAATAAATTTTGTAAGAAAAAGGAACCCTCTTCCCTTCTTTGTAATTCTATATCTTATAAATTTTTACATTATGTCTGGAAAACCTAAGCATTGTTCTTTTTTTTTTTTAATTATAAGTCTAACTCTCACATCAAAAAAAGAAAAGAACAGATAGTGAACGTTTTGCACATTATTAGTGTTTCTACTTCTAGAGGTTGTACTTGTTAAATAGTGGATACTCATTAAATGATTTATTTTTGTGGAATCTGAAGTACATGCTATGTCTTTACAAAACTTGAAGAAAAAAAAAGATTTCACTCATTTTTAAGGTAATAGTTTAAAAAATGCAATGTCTGAATCAAGTTATAATATCCACTGCCAATTTTGTTGAAAAACATCTCTTTTCCCTTAAGGTTTTCTATAAATAAACAAAATGCATACATTCTCAGTAAGTTCAGTTTATCCTTCAGATTCTGCTTATAGCATAGTGAGACAAAATTCTCTAATATCAAACTTTTCCTAGGAATTTCAAGAAGAAAATGTGCTAAATTGCAAGAGCATAAGTGAAACTACTGCACTTACTTGGAATATTGACTTCATACAAATAGAAAAGCAGAACTTAATTACCATTTATTTTGATAACACTGCTTATAGTAGCTCTGACAGCAGTGAAAGAGATTTTCACAGTTAGCAGTAGAAATCCATCTGAACACCTGGAATAATTTTTGCTTTCTTGTTCCTTAGATTTGCCCCTGTTTGACAATACTATTTCTATTTATATGTTTTTATTTTCTGTCAAAATATTAATTAAATCATTTTGATACCATAGATAAAATTTTAAAACCATCCCTCAATGTCCATTTTATGGAATGAATAATGCATTAGTAAAACAGAAAATTCTGTGTGACTTCATGTCTGTCTTATTTAAAGACTGTGCCTTTGGTTACAAGCGTGGTTATAGCTTTGTGTTGGCATTATGGAAAGGAGGGAATTTTGCCTAACTTTAGTCCCAACTCTCTCAAGCATTGATATAGGGAAAACGTAGAGGGAAAGTTAAAGAAAACTTTCCAACTGTTTCCCAGCCCATAACAAGACACTTAGAAAAGTATTACTCTAAAACTGCCCCTTCTGTTCATACTGTCCTATAAGTTCTGAATTGACTCAAAAGTTTAACCCTGTATCTTGTAGAATCATGGGTTCCAATTCAAATCATTTTTATTTGGTATAAAGGAGACACAAAACACTTGTCTTTGCTTGTTTTGTTGGTTTTTATGTTATTTTTGATCTATAGTATAATTGGATTGCATGCTATTTTTTAAGTGATAATCACAAAAGATTTATTTTATGTTGAAATTATAAATTCACTAGCCTGAAAAAATATTGAATTATTTGGTAAATCCATATACCCTTCCCCTCTTTGAGAATTGTTTCTGTAGTGCTTCCTGAATATTTTGAACATTAAGCCATGTTTCACATTTTGTCTTAGTAACCTATTACCATGTTTCAAGTGCTCTCAAAATGCAGGCCACTGAAATCATTTCTCTGCAGCTGCACTATAATTACCATAAGCACTCATTATGGTCATAGTCTGCAATGGACATTCAGGTTTATTAAGTTATTTTAATGTATTTTGTTTTTATTTTTTTGCTACTGTTTTCCAGATTTTGCTTGTGTTTTGATGTGTATGGTACAAAGCAGTTGGTTATATGAAATAAATTGGCTTGTTACCAACATGTATGTGTTAAATTATATAAATATATAAAATTATATTATTAAAAATTTGCTTAGTAAAAGAAAGCCACCTTATGGTAGGTAAGCTTAGTTCATAATTAAACTTACTATTTAAACCTGCAGAGATCATGAAGAGAATCATCTGTTTGTATATTATATCCTGCAATATCTTCCTGTTTACCATAAATAAAGATTTAATTTCCATTAAAAAAATCTTTCATTCTTAAAGAAACAATTAACCGAAAACAAAAGATGTTTCCAAATGCTAGTAAAATTCATTGTGATACCATGTGCATATAAAGTTGGAGATAATTGCCCAACAAATATTTACATTAAGTTGAATATAAAATTTATTCATGATTCTCTTAAGGTCATAAAGATGGTCGTTTACAATTATATATTTGCCTGCAGGTCTATTTCACCAGAGTCAGAATACTTTTGCAATACAAATGGTGATTGGGTATTCCTAAATTATGTTAGAACTAGAGAGTCCACCCTTAAAAGAGAAAATGTATGAAAATCTGCTTCTTCATAGAAAAAGAATTAGCTTAATAATAAGTGGAGAAATAAATGAAATCACTGAAAATCAAACTAAAGTACAAAATGGCTTAATTGAAGAAAAGCCTCAAATGATTATATTTAGCAATATTCCTCAATTAGCAATTACATATCTCATTTGGATTCTTGTCATCCATGATGAGGTACAAAAAATATTTTGCTGTCAAATTTGCCACATTGCGTACTGACTGAAAACAACAACTTTGGAACCAGAGTACCTGGCTGAAATACCATCCTTCTCACTTGTGGGCTTTATGACCTTGGCAAAGTATATTAACTGGACCTCAGTTTTCCCATCTGTAAAATGTATAGTAATAGTACCTAACTCATAGAAATATTTTGAGGATTAAATAGAGTTAATAGGCTAGTATTATGTTACAAAGTATGATATAAATTTTAGCTATTTGTAATTTATTAAAACTTTTTACCCTAATAATCTGGGATTTTTAAAAAATCACCTTTGTTTGCTTTAGCAACTTGTGACAAAAATGTTTCAGTCAAAAGTAGTCATAAAATTTGGCTAACATAGAAGATGACATAAATAATAAAATCTATCTATTGTAGATCCCTCAGTAAATTCAACTTTAGTTCTTTCATTTTTTTTCTTTGAATTGTCTTTGTTATACCAGTATAAAACATCAGTGCAAATTCTTCTATGAGCCTTAGTTATTACAATTACTATCTCTACTATAGTTCTTTATTGCAAGCTTGAATCAAACCAAAATGCTGGTTCATTGGAAAAATTTTAACCCATGAAAATTCAAATTTTATTCATCTTATGTTATAAAAATAATGTGAAACTCAACAAAACTAATATAGTTAGGGTTAAAATATTTGGTTAAAAGATAATGTAAAAATATAGTCACAAATGGTTTATAAAATATGTATGTTTCTGTCTTACATGTAAGAAATATATATATATATATATATAATTTTTTTTTAAGAGAAAGAAAGAGGTAATTTTTGCATGTGTGCATAGTGCAGGACCAGAGGGAGAATGAGGGAGAAAATCTTAAGCAGACTCCACATCCAGCATGGAGCCTGGCAAGGGACTCAGTGTCAGGACTCTGAGATCATACATGACCTGAGATGAAATCAACAGTTGGATGCTTAACCAACTGAGCCACCCCGGTGCCCCAATATATATTTTTAAAGATACATTTTTCCTTGACTTACAATAGGGTTATGTCTAATAAATCCATTATAAGTTAAAAATATCATGAGTCAAAAATGCATTTAATATAATTACTAACCAAACATCATGACTTAGTCTAGCCACCTTAAACATGCTCTGAACACTTACATTAGCTTACAGTAGGGCAAAATCATCAAACATAAAGCCTATTTCACAATAATGTGTTGACTATCACATGTAACTTACTGAACACTGTACTGAAAGTGAAAAAAAAAAAAAGAATGGTTGTATGGATAGAGAATATTTGTAAGTGTATAGGTTGTTTCCCCCCATGGTCACATGGCCCATGTCCAGCATCAGGAGAAAGCATCAACCACATATCCCTAGCCCAAGAAAAGATCCAAATTCAAAGCACTGTTTCTTCTGAATACATAATGCTTTTGTACTATCATAAATTTGAGAAATTGTAAACCCAGCCATCTTTAAATCATAGACCATCTGTATGTATTTTTAAATATATGTGATGGCAGTTCATTTTTTTTTTTCTTTTCAGATATACTAGTAATGCAAACAATCATAAAAGACACATATTTGCTAAAAGCTAGCTATGATGATGATGAACACTGAGACAGTAATATTCTCATTTTTCTCTATTTAAATCTATAAAGCAAAAGAAGAAAACTCAGACTAAGGGACTCCTATATTTAATTCATAGTATGACTTGATACAAATAGAAACTTTTTTTTTTAACAAACTAATTAAGTGAAAATGAACAGATTGTGTGTGTGTGTGTGTGTGTGTGTGTGTGTGTGTGTGTGAAACTATTCATCTTCAGGTAATAACATAGTAGGCTTGTCCTAGGAAAACTAATCAAAGGAATACATAGAATGACTTAAATATTGGCCTATTAACCATATTTTAATAGTCATATTCCTCATAACCTAAGTAAAAGGTATTTTTTTCTAAACTCCAAGAATGCTTCTGAAATTTAATAAACTGCATAACTAAAGATGTTAAATTAGCATTTCATGTTTGTAGAAAACATCATATTTAATATTATTTCCTAATGGTATATTTTGTTAGAATCAGGCCAGGCTTACAGTATTTTTGCTTTGGGTTCACATTCTAAGTGTTTATGTATTTCAACATAGTATATATTAGTCTGTATATTATTTCTGTATTATACTCCTGTTTAGCCATTTTCCCTCCTAATATCTTTTTTTTCCTTAGTATCTTTATAGATCAAAAGTTGAACAACTGAACATACAATGGTAATGAATCCATTCATTAATAATAACTTCAGTATCATCTAAACTGTTCTCGCTTTTCTGTTTTGCAAATAAAGACAAGGATATCTAAGAATGTCAAATGATTTTATTATATTATGCACCCTTAAAAAACAAAGAAAGTTTTAAAAAAATCACATTGTAAGAGAGCAGAAGAAACATGCTTGGGGCACCTGGATGGCACAGTCTATTAAGCATCTGACTCTTGGTTTTGGCTCAGGTCATGATCTCAGGGTCATGAGATACAGTTCTGCCTCAGGCTCCAGAGCTCTGGAGAAGCCAGCATCTCTGGAGAAGCAGCTCTTGGAGGCTGCTTGAGATTCTCTCTCCCTCTCTTCTGCCCCTCCCCTACCTTTCCTATGCACTGTGCCGCTGTATGAGTGCTCTCTCTCTCCTCCTAGAATAACTAAAAATATATATTTTTTCAAATGCTCAAAGAAAGTAACACTTAAAAAAAAAGATTTTATTTGTTTACTTGAGAGGGAGAGAGGGACAGAGAGAGAGTGCACAAGCAGAGAGAGGGCAGGCAGAGGGAGAAGGAGAAGCAGGTTCCCCACTGAGCAGAAAGCCAGACATGGTACTGGATCCCAGGACTTAGTTCAAAACCTGAATCAAAGGCAGACACTTAACCTTAACCCACAGAGCTACCCAGGCACCCCATGAAAGAAAGTAACATTTATTTTAAAGATTATAGCTGGATGAATACAAAACCACTAAAAACTATTTTCTCAGTGAATGATACTATAAAGTGAAAAAGATACTTGGGTTCAGAAAAGTTTTTTGTAGGTATAATTTTTATTTAAAAAGTACATATATCTTGTTTTCTGATGTATTTACATATATTTACATATAAATATGCATGTGTAGTTATTTGATGCAGTTGATGAATGTGAGAATTTGATTTTATTATTTCAAAAATGTGATCAAGATATAAATTAATTGTAAGGACAGATTGCTGATTTTAATGTGTGCTGTATTATTTAACATGGTACATGTAAGAATGTTGACAGGTTTTTACTGATTATGAAATATATCCGTGGTAAAGTAAAGACATGGGGCCACTAAAATTATGGAATATCTTCTTAATTGTCACTTGGATTTAGTAAATAAAAAATTTAGTAAAGTTTAGTAAAAAAAATTCATATGATCTGTATTGACATTATTTCTGTCCCTCTCCCAAAAAATAAATAAAATAAACACAAAACCTAAGAATGTCAAATCTTACCAAACAACTGAAATGCAATCATTAAATTAAAAGAAATAAAGATGTAATACATCAGTGATAACACCATCAATATTTGTATCACAAAATAAAATACCTTGCATTAAATTGTATTTTTACTATTTTACCATATTTGAATAAATATTTGAATAAATATTAATTTGTTATATATCAATGAGAATTATGATTCTTTCCAAATTATCAAAGAATGGCTTAAAATAATATAAAGAACATGAGCAATTTATTTAATTATATGATGAGTTGCATATTAAAAACCTTTATTAAAATGCTGCATACATTTTAAGGATTTGGAGAAATCAAGGTTATGACTAATGTCCATAAAGGAACAGGAAAGCAGTTTGTTGGAACTAATTACCTTTAGGAATTGTCCTGTGCAAAAATTGGTATTTGATTACTTTCATTTCTCCTTTTTTCATTATTTTATTGCTATGACTTCTGTGATTTCTAACCACTTGTCTGAAATTTAGGTAGACAGAATGGATTAAAGTAGAATTAGAAGATGATGTATCTGATTCTTTGCTTTTCATATATATACAAATCATATATTTTATTACATTTACTCAGAAAAAACTTTGTGAGAATTATATGATCAAATGGATGAAACAATGTAGTTCAAGCTTGTAGAAAATGAAATAAGTGATTTTGTTTAATTTAAATTTCATATAAACATTTATGAAAACTGTAAATTAAGTAGATGTATGCACATTTTTTAGTATTCTTTTTTTTTCCTTTCAGCGTAAAAGAATTCATTGTTTTTACACCATACCCAGTGCTCCATGCAATACGTGCCTTCCATAATACCCACCACCTGGCTCCCCTAACCTCCCACCCCCGCCCCTTCAAAACGCCCAGGTTGTTTTTCAGAGTCCATAGTCTTTCATGGTTCATCTCCCACTCCAATTTCCCTCAACTCCCTTCTCCTCTCCATCTCCCCATGTCCTCCATGTTATTTGTTATGCTCCACAAATAAGTGAAATCATATGATAATTGACTCTCTCTGCTTGACTTATTTCATTGAGAATAATCTCTTCCAGTCCTGTCCATGTTGCTACAAAAGTTGGGTATTCATCCTTTCTGATGGAGGCATAATACTCCTTAGAGTATGTGGACCATATCTTCCTTATCCATTCATCCATTGAAGGGCATCTTGGTTCTTTCCACAGTTTGGTGACCGTGGCCATTGCTGCTATAAACCTTGGGGTACAGATGGCCCTTCTTTTCACGACATCTGTATCTTTGGGGTAAATACCCACTAGTGCAATTGCAGGGTCATAGGGAAGTTCTATTTTTAATTTCTTAAGGAATCTCCAAAGTGGCTGCACCAACTTGCATTCCCACCAACAGTGTAAGAGGGTTCCCCTTTCTCCACATCCTCTCCAACACACATTGTTTCCTGTCTTGCTAATTTTGGATATTCTAACTGGCATAAGATGGTATCTCAAGGTGGTTTTAATTTGAATCTCCCTGATGGCTAGTAATGATGAACATTTTTTCATGTGTCTGATAGCCATGTGCATGTCTTCCTTGGAGAAGTGTCTGTTCATGTCTTCTGCCCATTTTTTACACTTGATCTTAGCCAAAAGGCCGAGAAGTGATCTTCTGCCCATTTTTTGACATGATTATCTGTTTTGTGTGTGTTGAGTTTGAGAAGTTCTTTATAGATCCTGGATATCAACCTTTTGTCTGTACTGTCATTTGCAAATATCTTCTCCCATTCTGTGGGTTGCCTCTTTGTTTTGTTGACTGTTTCCTTTGCTGTGCAGAAGCTTTTGATTTTTTTTTTTAAGATTTTATTTATTTATTTGACAGATAGAGATCACGAGTAGGCAGAGAGGCAGGCAGAGAGAGAGGAAGGGAAGCAGGCCCCCCGCTGAGCAGAGAGCCCGATGCAGGACTCAATCCCAGGACCCTGAGATCATGACCTGAGCCGAAGGCAGCGGCTTAACCCACTGAGCCACCCAGGTGCCCCTAATTTTAACCTGATTTTAATCATTTCTACCAGTTCCAAATGCTCCCTGCTTGTGTAAGATGGCATAACATGACTGCTTCCTATAGTCTCCTGATCTATGTATTTGTTCTTATTTTTTCTGAAAGTTTTGATTAAATTTCATGATGTCAGTTATCACTTATAGATTCATATTTCCTAAATTAAAATTTTCAGGTCTCTGTATGTTAAACTTTATTTGGATAACCAGTTAACAAGTTAAATACCAAAATTACATATTTACAATAAAATCTTATTGTAATGAATCTACCATCTTAATAACCCAACTAGGGTTGATGGGGAAGACTCTATTTTAATCTACTATTCCTGACTATATCCGTATTTTATCTTTTTCTATAAATTTGATAATTAGTAGTAGTCCTTTCAGCCCTTGTTCCCTTGCTTCCTTGGAGCACCATTTTCAACTTTCCATAGCCTTCTATTTCTACTCATCTTTCAAGCCACAACAGATGCTATGTCTTCCATGAACCCATGTCTGAAATTAAAGTAAATCAATGTTACCACCTTGTGCTTCACTAGTTCTGTTTGCATATATTTACCTTAGAATTCAGTGTATGACATCACAGTTTAGGAGCTTTTCAGGGACAAAGAATCAAGTGTTCAATAAAATTGGATTGACCAAACTAAATTAGGCAATGACATTATGTAGCTCTATGTAGTATCCTCTTATTATTCCACTCAACAATTGAACACTTTTTTTTTTTTTTTAAGATTTAACTTATTTGACAGAGAGAGATCACAAGTAGGCAGAGAGGCAGGCAGAGACAGAGAGGAAGAAGCAGGCTCCCTCCTGAGCAGAGAGCCCAAACCCAGGACTGCATCCCAGAACCCTGCGACCATGACCTGAGCCGAAGGCATAGGCTTAGCCCACTGAGCCACCCAGGTACCACCTGAACTACTTTAAATGTAAAATATACACTTTATTCTTTTCCCAAGGTCTCCAAATCTAATATATTCTTTTTTTTTCCATGAACAACATTTATTTGTAAGCATAATTTCAATTAATCACTTCTTACTTAGGGCAACTGTATTGAGTATCAATTGTTCTGCCAATAAAATCATTGCTTAGCATGCTGTCTTTTGGGATAGCTCACTCATACAGAAATCATTTGTTCTCACATCTGAGAATTTATATATTTCCATGTACAGATAAAGACTTTATACCCATACTCTTTCTCTTTTCAGACTGTTATTCAAAAAGTAATTCATGGGTCACCTTTAATGAGTGATGGCCTCTGGCACTCTTGTTACTAGCATACAAAGTTAGAATCATATGATCTTGTATGATCACATAATTGTACAGATACTTTTAAATTTGGGAAATAATGTTTCATCAAAATTTTTTATGAAAAAACAATTAATGTAAGTTTTAAAAAATTTTGGTGAATCCCATCTTGGGAAAAAATAAATCCAACCAAAACAAAACAATAAATCCATTCCCTAAGGAGATGGATATCTACTTTTAAAGAAGGAGTAACTTGAATTAACTTTATATTGCTTGGTTTCCTTAGGCTGAAGTAAGTTCCCAAACTAGATATTAAACTGCTTCTTAAACTTTTTTGTCTTAAATAAAATCATCAAACTCTGAAATGGAATTTGAAGCTCAAGAAAGAAGAGAAAAAATGAAACAATTTATGTCCATATTTTTTCTTTAATTTACATCTTTTTACTTCCTATGAAATCTCTAATAGTGAGAATCAAGACTGTTTTGTTTCATGTTTGTTTTTTCTTAAGTGGTGGCATACATGGAAATGTTAATTTTCTCTGTTAACTTTCACTGTTAAAATATACCATCAGTCAAAAGACCATGGGAATGCAATTTAAATATAAATAAGAATACTAAACATATTTAACAGTTGATTTCTGAGTTATGAGGTTAAAGAGATTAAAGATTAATTATGTCTTAGCATTTATTTTTTTCTGTTGTTTTCCCTTGTCAAATATGTTTTATTCATATCACAAAGAAAGTCACTGTTGAAATTAAAAGGGCACTTGGGGTCTTGAAGAGTCTGTCTCCTTTATACTATTAACAATGACTACATATGATTTTATTTTTTAAAGTCTGTTATTGAAACCAGAAAAGACAAGGATTATTCTTTAAGGATATATACATTGTAGAATGTTATATTGATATAAAATTTTGTCATATTCTGTTCTGGTCCAAACTTCTCTCACCACCACAAATCATCCCTCTAGGTGATGTCAATAAATAAATAAATAAATAAAGTATAGGGGACAACAATAGCCTCACTGGTCTCATTTAGCAAATCTTAAGCCTTTAATTATGCTACTGATTTAATATAGCTATAGATATGTAGATATAGACATATACTGTGACATACATATTTATCACATTATTTGTGATCATTATGTTTGATAAAATCACTGTAAACATGAAATTAGCTAACACTAAACTATTGCTTTCTGGAATTATTGGATTAGGTTTATATGAGCCTCTTCTTTAGCCATTCATCTATGGATGGACATGGTTTCTTCCATATTCTGGCTATTGTAAATAATGCTGCAATAAACATAGTAGTGCATATATTTTTTCAAATTAATTTTTTGGTACACTTTGGTACATACCCAGTGATAGGATTACTGGATCATATGGTAATTCTAATTCTAGTTTTAATTTTTTGAGGAAATCTCCATACTGTTTTCCATGGTGGCTGCACCCTCTGTGGAACATTTTAAATAGGAAAATCAACAACAAACAACATTAAAATGTGAAAAATGTGGCACTAAATAGACCTCAAAAAAGGGACACTACTTTTCAGTACAAAAACTGAAACAAGGAGGCCAAGTGGCACCTTGTTCAACCTCATCTGAGACTATGAGTGTCATAACGCTCAAATTTTTGTTGCTCCGCACAGGTCTATGAATAACCATGAAAGTCCTGCAAATGTTAATTTGGGGATTGCAAATAAATTTTAGCAACTAGGTAAACTCAAAAATACAGAATCTAGGGAAAAGGAAAGGTTGAATGTATATTATATAAGGTTATGAATATTTGCACACCCTAAGTATGCATGCATATGTATAGAATATAAATAAAGAATATAAATATATATAAATATATATCATATTAATAATGCATTTATATACATGTAAACATTTCTGTGCCCATGTACATATATATGTGTGTATGAAAAAATATACATGTATGTATATGTATGCATATGACAATTTAGAAAGAAATGGAAAATAAAATTTTTCAGTTTATAAATGCTTCTCATAAACAAACAGTAGTTTAATGAGGTTGGCATGAGCTGAAGAGATATTGAGTCATAAATCACATACTTTTTCAATCAATTGACTTTCTCTCTAGTTTTTAATATTATGTAAGTTTAGGACAATATTTGCTTGAATAAGGGTAAACTTCAACATCCTGCAAGAATGTGTATAATAATTCCTCTATGGTTTTTGTATTTCATCAAGAAAAACGTATAGATTTATTTCCCCAAATGTAGAATATGTACTGTGGCAATCAAAATACTGGCCCTCCAAAGATGTCCATGTCCTAATCTTCATATATGGTAAACAGAAACTAAGGGTGAATACAGAATTGTCTGGCAGAGGACATGAAACAGACGTTTCTCCAAAGAAGGCATATAAATGGCCAACAGACACATGAAAAAATGTTCAATGTCACAAGGCATCAGGGAAATACAAATCAAAACCACAATGAGATACCATCTCACACCAGTCAGAATGGCTAAAATTAACAAGTCAGTAAATGACAGATGTTAGTTAGGATACAGAGAAAGGGGAACCCTCTTACAATGTTGGTGGGAATTCAAGCTTGTGCAGCCACTCTGGAAAACATTATGATGGTTCCTCAAAAAAGTTAAAAATAGATCTACCCTATGATTCAGCAATTGTACTACTAGGTATTTGCCCCAAAGATACAAATTTAGTGATCTGAAGGGGCACATACACCCCAATCTTTATAGCAGCTATGTCTACAATAACTAAACTATGGAAAGACCCCAGATGTTCATTTACAGATGAATGTATAAAGAAGAAATGATGCATATATACAATAGAATACTACTCAGCCATCCAAAAAGAAAGAAAGAAAGAAATTTTGCCATTTGCAATGACATAAATGAACTAGAGGTATATGCTAAGCAATATAAGTCAACCATAGGAAGACAATTATCATACGATTTCATTCATATGTGGAATTTAAGAAACAAAGCAGAGGAGCATAGGGGAAGGGAGGAATGATAAAACAAGACAAAATCGGAGAGGAAGAAAAACCATAGGAGCTCTTAACCATAGAGAAAAACTAAGAGTTGTTGGAGAGGGGATGGGGTAACTGGGTAATGTCCCTTAAGGAGGGCATGTGATATCATGAGCACAGAGTATTATATAAGATTGATGAATCTCTAACCTCTACCTCCGAAATTAACAATATAGTATATGTTAATTTATCAAATTTAAATTACAAAACCCAACTGTTTAGTATTATCAGTTGACCTTAAAATGGGAAATTATCTTTATTACCTTTGTGGTCCCAATATAATCACAAAGGTTTTTAAAAATGGAAGATGTAGGTATAAGATGAGAGGAATAGAAATGTGAAGACAGAGCTGTTTCAGACTGATGCCAAGTTGGAAAGACTTAGCCCTCTACTGCTGGCTTTCGAGATGGAGAAAGGGGGCCATGGCTAAAGAAGAACCATCTCTAAATGCTAGAAAAGGCAAGGAAAAGGATTTTCCCTTACAGAATCCAAAAATAATTTAGTGTTGCTCTTTTAGTTGAGTGAGATTTCAGACCTCCAGAACTATGAGATAATAAACTTCTATTGTTTTTAAGCCATTAGTTTGTAGTAATTAGTTATAGCGGCAATAGAAAACTAATGCGTCCTTTCCCCATAGACTTTGCACACAAACCACACACTGTGTACATATATATGTATATATAAGCAGGTTACATAGAGATAATTCAGCTGTTTGTGGTTTGTCTTACGTATTGACATGCCTATATATACTGATTTTCATAATTCCAAATATTATCTCCAGTGATTTTATATATATATATGTATATATACATATATATATACTATTTTATTTATTTATTTCACAGAAAGAGAGAGAGAATGAGAGCACATGGCAGAGCATAGGCAGAGGGAGAAGGAGAGTCATGTTCCGCACTGAGCAGAGAGACGAAGATGATGGGCTCTATCCAGGACTATGGGATCATGACCTTAGACGAAGACAAACACTTACTCAACTGAGCCACCTAGGTGCTCCTCCAGTGACATATTTTTATATAAACACTGACTTGTTTTCAGTCTGTATTTCTGTACTTTTATGTTTCAGAGAAGAAATGTTTGGCGTAGTTCTATGAAAACAGGGACTCTTCTGTACATTGGGTCCATGTGATAAGTTCAAAATGTTTCACTTTTTGGCTCTTTCACTAGCCATCCTTTCTCCTCTACTGATGTTTGAGTGTTATCTGTCCTGACAGGCCCCATTTTTTACAGAGAAGTTAAAGTAACTTGTATAACGTAGGGTGAGGGATGGGTTATCACTCTCACAACTAACATCACAATTATTCTTAGGAAAGAAACTGTGTGGAATATATTGTGATGGGTCATTTAGAATAAATAAGACCCTGAAGGTGGGAGAAGAGAACAGGAACCCAAACGCTATGGACAGATGGAATAGATGCACTAAATTAGAAAATATGAATAATAATAGAGAGGTAACAACCATACCATTAGTAATTTTGTTATAGATATTCATCCCCAGAGGATGAGTTTATGTAATATATGGTGAGATCCTGTTGCTTTTGGTTGAATACAGACTCAGTTTCTGAAGGTTATGTTGCCAAGAGAAGAGAGAAGGCTGATATAATTGGCCTCTCCTGAATTACTTCTCCCATCCTGCCCTAGGCGCTTTCTACTAACTTACAAGGGCAAAGGGACTCTATTGGTGTAACAGAAAATTGTAGAACAATTTTGTTTCTAAAGAAAGAATTTTTGTGCTCTGTAACGTTTCTCATCTCCCAGCTACCACTCTCTCCCATTGTAAATACCGCAAGTCAATGAATTATATTGGTCAAAAGTGACTTACATTGAGAAGTCTTTGTGTTTGGGGATTTTTAAAAAAATGTGCTATTCTTTGTGCTCTTTTTTTTAATATTCAATAAGTGTTTATATTTTGCAAACATGTCTAAGAACACAGTTTTGTCTTGTTTAAAGTCAAGTGTTGGGTCAAAAAGAGGATTCAGTGTCTAGGCCTATAGACATACTGAGGTGGTTACTGATGAAGAATTACAGACTTATAAGTCATTTTCTTGCCCTTGCAAACAAGGAACTCCCCCCAAATTAGTCTTTGCAGTAAAGTCTTCTCATCAATAAGTTTTGTGTGGATAATCCAAAGTATTGAATTCTGTTAGAAACAGTCTGAAGAGAAAGGTGTAAATATGGCAATGGCTCCAGTAAAATTTAGAAAACACTGAACTATAGAATAGCATCTCCTATAGAATAAAGAAAATTCTCTTTTCTTCCCAAAAAATGGATTTCTCTGTAGAGAGATGCTACTGTCAAAACCTTTAGAGATTAAATTTAAAAATTGTGAATGATGCTACAAAGAGGCTCACATTTATTAAATTAAAAACTAGTTGGTCTGAGTATGTTTAAGTAAAAAAAAAAAAAAAAAAAAAAAAAAGGTCCGAAAATCTCACTTTTAAGACAAAAAAAAATCTCTGCTGGTAAAAATCTTATAGGTTATCAAGAGATGAATTTTCCACTTAGGTGTTGAGCTGAAAGATAAAATACATGAATACATACAAGAAAAAAAAAGTAGCAAGTTTTGCTGAGTTCTTTGAAAATGAGGAATGGCTACAGAAACTAGCCCATTTACCAGACATTCGTCATCACATGATCTAGTTGAGCTAGACTCTGGAAGACTCTAGAAAAAATATTTTCTTCTGTTATAAGATTTTTTTGAATTTCAAGGAAACGGGATCTAAAAATCATGCTGCAAGAGGAAATCTTGAATCATTTCTATTGCTGCTGAGGATACAGAGAGTAAGTGAACATCAGTAAGCCACAGGCTTATTGTCAGCCAGCTGGGAGATCTGACTGACAAGTTTATACAATATTTTTTCCTTCCTTTCAACACAAACATATAAGTGTGTAGCATTTCTTTCTCTGACTCTGCTCCTCAGCCTCCAAACTTGACTTTGAGAGAAGATAAAAATTCTATAAGATGAATAATTAAAATAGTTGTTTTGGATTTCCTATCTTCCAACGTCAACATCTATATAATCTAGATCATGATGTTTCTGATAATTTTTTTTTCTCTTGAGAATTGATAATACTGTCCTGTTTCTTGACATATTTAGTAATTTTGAATTGAATCCTGGACACTTTGAATGCTATAATGTAGAAAATCTGATTTCTGGCATAGTCTTCTGAAGAGTGCTAATATTTTCTACTTTTAGTGGGCAATTAAACTGACAATTCAATTACAAAACTCTTCCTTGTAGTGAGAGATAGCTCAAATTTTCATATTACGTTTTGAACTTTAGTCCTATGTTTGTCTGATTCAGGGGTCAGCCATATACTTGGTCAGAATATATACATAGAATTTGGAATTCCCCTTCCTTGGTTTTTTCCTTTCTAAGACTTTTCTCTCTGGTTTCTAATTTCAGTGATTCCTATAAACTCTGCCTTCTGCTTTGTCAAAAAAATGAGGCTGCAATTTTTACTACTGAAAATTTGACAGTCCTGTCCATGTAACTCTGGACTTGTCTCGGGCTTAAATCTAAATACAAAATAAATGAGGAACTCACCAAGATCCAGTGTTTGTCCTTGTTTCTAATTGTTAAGTCCCCTCCAGTATCTGTTTTTGTTTATATATTTATTTTTCCAGAAAATGTATTTATCTTTTTTTCTTTATTCCACTTAAATCACTGAAATGCAACAATTAAAAAATAATTTTTTAGGTATCATATTCTAAAAAACATAGCTTACTAGAATATTGTATAGTAGTAACTTGTTATAAGATAATTTAGGCCTATTTAGATAAAAGAAAACTATCCAGTAGGACTTTTTTGTTGTTGTTTTTATGAAAAAAGTGTGAAGGAGGCTAAAATTTCTTTTTCCTATACTAAGAAATGCACATGGAAGTTGATGTTCTTATGGGAAGAGAGATTAAACATAAACTTAGGATTTTAAAATTGGCCTAAATAGACCTAGAAAAATATGATCTAAATAAAAGGGCATTGAAAATTATTTTAGATTGTTTTATCTACAATTACTGGTTTTCTTATGTACGGTGAGATATGTAAACATCTGGAGAAACCTAGAGATATGCGAGATTCCCTGAGATTTGATCAGTTTTTCAAAGATCTCTTCAGGATAAATAATAATTATAATAATACTATCAATTATTTTCAATTAATTAGTCTTGAAAAACTAAAAAATCATTTACAGTTAATAAGAAGTCATAAAGTATTATTAAATAAGACTGTGAGCTGACAACATTTAAGTTTTGAGTGTACAGAACTTAGTAGCCATTGAAGAACTTTGATTATTTAAATTTCTCAAATTTACACATAAGTAAAATTTAATTGAAAACAAATAAAAATGTAATTGAAAAGTATCATTCTGGCACCACTGCACATATTATGTTTAGAATGGGGAATTTTAATTGGTATATAGTGGGAATTTTAATTTCTTCATGCAATTATTAGACTTAATTTTTTTTTAACATTTTCAAAAGACTAAATCTCTTTTTACTGTCCTGTGTTAACAGTATACTTGAATTGTCAATGTCTCAAGCATGTAGGTGACAGGCTACTAAAAGATTTCAGAGACAATGACAGAAACCTATAGACAAAGAGGAATTGTCCCAGGGGTAGGAGATGTAGGTATATTTGTCTGTTCATATTGCTAACAATTTACTGTGATGAAAATCCTTACTGGCTTTAATTGAATTGAAAATGTTTGAACAGTGAATGATCATTTAAAGGCTGAAACATTTAAGGCTAACAGCCACATTTCTTAGATTTCTCTTGGTATTGAAATAGAAAATATTTGAAACATCACTTATGCTATTGAGACGATTTTCTTTTTCTGTGCTTGTGGGTTGATACTTCAGATCAAGTGCTGCAGATTACATGCTGAAAGCGTGCAATTGATTTTCAAACCCTTTACATCCTGATTGCAATGTTTACACAGTCATAGGAGACACATTTCCTGAGATCAGTCTGCTTCTCATTTTACATGAACAATAGTTTAAAGGATCGGTTGACATTTAAAGAAATAAATATTCAAGGGCGAGGTAAATTTGAAAGTCATTAAAGGTTTACAATAGCATATTATCATTAAATGGGGAAACAAATATTGTATCACATTTATTTGACACTAATCTGGCTAACATGAAGAATGAAAGCATTAATTTGATTTTGACCCAAATAATGGTGCAATTATAACCTTTGTAAGAATGAGTTAAAGCATATTCTAACCTTTTCATCATTTCACATTTTCGCTCTCAGAAGACCATTACTCAAAAGGGAAAGGAGTGATTTTGCAGTGGGCTTTTGCGCAGAGTTATGTTTCAATTCTCCATTATAATGAAATGCAAAGGATAGGAAAAGGAAGGTGAGATCGGACCAAATCACTACTTGCAGCTTTTTGTATGTAATACTCAATAAGGTTTTAGACAAAACCAACACAACAACACATACTGTTTCCATAGCAAATCTGTTGATATGTTGATGGAGCAGATGCATAATGTATGTTATTTGAATATTGCAGCATGTAACTTTATTTCAAAAATGCAAGGAATTATTACTTTACAGGGAAAATGTTACAATATAAGTGTTTAATTAAAAATATACCAAGTGAACAAAATTATGAGGGCCTGTGAACATTAAACTAGATGAAATTTGCAAACTATTAATATGAAAAATTAAATTATATTGTCCCTTGATTTGTTGGACATAGTAATGCTTATTGAAATGAGTCAAATGACATTTTTTCCTATGAAGGTCTTTACGATATATGGTATTTGAAGCTTAAATTCATTGTTCATGATCATTAATGCTTAATTTCAAAGATCATTTAATATGTATTTCATAAGGAAGTTTGGTTTTAGACTCTCAGATTTGCTTGCTCAAGTGATTTGGTGAACTTATATAAAGACACTGCTTCAAAACTCAAACAACACACGGGATCTAAATTGCCCCAAAGTGAATTCTCAATTCTATACAATTTGCTAATACAATTTTATAAAAACAAAATGGAATAGATTGGATCTCTTAATCCCAAAATATCTATTTTTTTCATATACTTAGTAATTTCTTGTATTTTCAGTTTTTGCTAAATAAAAGTAATTTTAGATAAAAAAACAAAACAAAACAAAACAAAAAAAAAGATTGCCTCACTTTGTCCTGTTGTTTCCAAGGGCAATTGACAGTTCAGTACCACCATTTAGGCGAAAGCATATATTTTTGTTTCTTTTTCATGGGATTCAACTTAAAAATATATATTGATGGTTTACAATGAGCCATGTCGTCCTATTTTCCAGAGATATTTTAGTGAACCCAAAGCAGCTACCTTCATGGAGTTTATATTCTAGAGATGATGGGGAGACAGATAATGATAATATACATTATAGTTTACATTAAAAGGTGATTTTTTTTATTTTAATTTTTTATTTTTTATAAACATATATTTTTATCCCCAGGGGTACAGATCTGTGAATCACCAGGTGTACACACTTCACAGCACTCACCAAATCACATACCCTCCCCAATGTCCATAATCCCACCCCCTTCTCCCAAACCCCCTCCCCCCGGCAACCCTCAGTTTGTTTCGTGAGATTAAGAGTCACTTATGGTTTGTCTCCCTCCCAATCCCATCTTGTTTCATTTATTCTTCTTCTACCCACTTAAGCCTCCATGTTGCAACACCACTTCCTCATATCAGGGAGATCATATGATAGCTGTATTTCTCTGCTTGACTTATTTTGCTAAGCATGATACGCTCTAGTTCCATCCATGTTGTTGCAAATGGCAAGATTTCATTTCTTTTGATGGCTGCATAGTATTCCATTGTGTATATATACCACATCTTCTTGATCCATTCATCTGTTGATGGACATCTAGGTTCTTTCCATAGTTTGGCTATTGTGGACATTGCTGCTATAAACATTCGGGTGCATGTGTCCCTTTGGATCACTACATTTGTATCTTTAGGGTAAATACCCAATAGTGCAATTGCTGGGTCATAGGGCAGTTCTATTTTCAACATTTTGAGGAACCTCCATGCTGTTTTCCAGAGTGGCTGCACCAGCTTGCATTCCCACCAACAGTGTAGGAGGGTTCCCCTTTCTCCGCATCCTCGCCAGCATCTGTCATTTCCTGACTTGTTGATTTTAGCCATTCTGACTGGTGTGAGGTGATATCGCATTGTGGTTTTGATTTGTATTTCCCTGATGCCGAGTGATATGGAGCACTTTTTCATGTGTCTGTTCGCCATCTGGATGTCTTCTTTGCAGAAATGTCTGTTCATGTCCTCTGCCCATTTCTTGATTGGATTATTTGTTCTTTGGGTGTTGAGTTTGCTAAGTTCTTTATAGATTCTGGACACTAGTCCTTTATCTGATATGTCGTTTGCAAATATCTTCTCCCATTCTGTCAGTTGTCTTTTGATTTTGTTAACTGTTTCCTTTGCTGTGCAAAAGCTTTTGATCTTGATGAAATCCCAATAGTTCATTTTTTCCCTTGCTTCCCTTGCCTTTTGCGTTGTTCCTAGGAAGATGTTGCTGCGGCAGAGGTCGAAGAGGTTGCTGCCCGTGTTCTCCTCAAGGATTTTGATGGATTCCTTTCGTACATTGTGGTCCTTCATCCATTTTGAGTCTATTTTTGTGTGTGGTGTAAGGGAATGGTCCAATTTCATTTTTCTGCATGTGGCTGTCCAATTTTCCCAGCACCATTTATTGAAGAGGCTGTCTTTTTTCCATTGGACATTCTTTCCTGCTTTGTCGAAGATTAGTTGACCATAGATTTGAGGGTCTATTTCTGGGCTCTCTATTCTGTTCCATTGATCTATGTGTCTGTTTTTGTGCCAGTACCATGCTGTCTTGATGATGACAGCTTTGTAATAGAGCTTGAAGTCCGGAATTGTGATGCCACCAACGTTGGCTTTCTTTTTCAATATCCCTTTAGCTATTCGAGGTCTTTTCTGGTTCCATATAAATTTTAGCATTATTTGTTCCATTTCTTTGAAAAAGATGGATGGTACTTTGATAGGAATTGCATTAAATGTGTAGATTGCTTTAGGTAAAAAGGTGATTTTTTTATGGATTGAAAGATAAAGTAGGGCAAGAAAGGGTTTGTGATTTAATGTGGAGACTAGAGATGGGTTAACTTTCATTTAGGCTAAAATGAGTAGAGCTCCTTTGGGTGATACTTGACCAAAAATGTGAAGGGATAAGGAAGTTGACCATGAAGATTAAGTGGGGAAATTTAGCCCAGTTAGATTCAGAGCAAAATCCTACACATGAAACCTGCATGGTGCACTTGGAGGGACCTCTGAGGCTGTTGTGGAGAGAGAGCGTGAACAAAGGGGATAGCAATTTTAGGTGTCTGAGCACTGAAGAGGGTGAATCATAGAGGATTTGAAGTCACTGTAAAGAGTCTGGATTACATTCAGAGCGAAATGTGGACCTAATTCAAAGTTCTTAGCAAAAGTGAAAGACTGATAATCTGGCTACTGTGTAGAGAAGTCATGTAAGATGGGTAAGGGTCAAGTCAGGTTTGCTAATTATGAAGCTACTGGTTTTTTTTTTTAATATTTTATTTATTTATTTGACAGACAGAGATCACAAGTAGGCAGAGAGGCAGGCAGAGAGAGAAGTGGAAGCAGGCTCCCTGCTGAGCAGAGGGCCCGATGTGGGGCTCGATCCCAGGACCCTGGGATCATGACCTGAGCCGAAAGCAGAGGCTTTAACCCACTGAGCCACCCAGGCGCCCCTGAAGCTACTGTTTTAATTCAGATGTGAGATTGTAGAAAATATTGCAAATCCAAATAAGTACACTGATTTGAGGAAATGCCCTGAAATGTCTTTGAATCAGAGACTCTCTATAAACTGGTCACATCCAATATTCAAAGGATTTTAAAAGGTTATTACTCTAAGTTATAAGTTTGACAGCACACATTCACTCCTCCTCTGTAGAGAATTGCTTTTGGTGAGATATTTTTAATACAATAACTACATTTCAGTGTGAACTATTTGGTGTGGAGATTCAATGAAATACTTTGAAATATGCTATCCCAGGACACAGTAAAATTAAGGAGAAGAGTTGAGGCAAGGCTCAAGTGATAAGCAAACTGCTTTTCCTTTTGTTTTTCCAAAATATGTTTCTCAGAGTTGGGCCCAGTAGATTGAGAAATAAGCAATGATCAGGTATAGCTTACAGATAATTCCAGAACTGATTTATTTTCTTGAATGAGATTCAAAAAATATCTTACCTTTTTATGTCATTTGTGTGCAGTCCCTAAAAGGGACTGCACTTCTAGATCCTTTTAGACAAATTTAATATTTATTTAGCTAGCCATTCCCCCCTACGCCATCTAGTAATGTTCTAATTGACACCATTATAATTTTGAACCAATTTTCAACATCTTAACTAGTATATATTTATTAATAAAACAAGTTTGGCAAGCCTGATATTTTCATAGGGATTACTACAATCACAGTTCAGGAAAATTGCATACATTAAAATGGTTCTTTTCTCTAAAAGTCCAGAATGTATTTGCTATAAAAAGATTTGATCATAATTCAAACCCTTGATAATATTTTTACAAGATTATAAAAGCATTTTAACTAGTAAACAAGCTAGATATTTTATAAAATATAAGTAAATTTTATAAAATATATAAAGATGGTGCATTAATTAATAATTACCAGAAATTAGTAGATAATTAACCAATCATAGGGTTGCTGCTCTAACACAAATTTCAAAAAGGAAAAACAGAACAACAAGAAACATTACTGGAGTACAGAGCCTTCTAAGCTCCACCACTAATAACACTACCTATCCTAAAGAACCTTTTGCATTTCCTCCAGCTGTCAGCATCCTTTGCTAGAAGCACCCTTTCTTTTTTGTTCTCCGTCTGTTGAAAAACAAAGCACAATTGTAATTGTTCACTCTAATAGTTAAAAAGTAACATGCAAGTAAACGTCATCAGGAAGGAGAATTATTTGTCAAATATTGTGAATCATGTCTTAGCATGAAAGCTAAAGAGAAACACAGGGCTTATACTAGAAAAAATAATTATAAAATATAATCAGCACTCATATTATGAATGTCTGCTCCTTGGGGGAAAAAAAAAAAGTTTGACTAAGTCATACCCTCAATTTCAAGGACTTTACAATGTGTTGGGATGAGAAACTCTGAATAGATATGTACATCACTAACTCGAATACAAGACACTGAGAGAGAAGAGCTGGAAATTAGCACTTTCATGCCTCAGGCTGTAAGAGATATTTATTAAATTTTTACCATAGGATATCTCTTTCACATTACTAAATGGCTCTCTGTAAACCTAGTGAAATAAATGGTTTGCTTGATATTGTGAAGATGGTAGAACTAAGATTTTATAAGGTAGGTCAAACTCTCAGCCCGACTCCCACAGCTTATAGGCTAGACTCTTGGAGCCTTAACAGATGCCTTGTGAGATGTTCAAAGCAAAACAGTTACAGATCTCCTATAATTCTGTGCCCTTGTATGTCCAGCCAGGAGTTGTTGAAAGGACAGAGAGTGTAAAGCATTGTCCTGCTGAATAGCAGCTCCTGCTTCTGTAATACCATAACAACTGGGCTTTGGTTCAAAAATTTGCAACAAATTACTTGGAAGTAATATATTTTTAAGAAACATAAATAGTTTGAAGCTATTGCATCTGAAAATTTAACTATCATGCGTGCAATTCAGCATAGTTTTCTTTTGTAAAAACATTTTTTATTAAAAGCCAGGCTGTACACTAATTCCAGTCAAATGATTGTCTCCTTTGTGACAGGTTAATTTTTAATTTGATTTAATGAATCCTTTGCTAATCCTATTAATAAAGATAAATTTGGAATATATTACAAGGCCTTTTATTTTTAAAAAAAATGAGATAAATTTAGAACTAAAAAAGAAAGACAGAAGGTAAATATTCCTACAATTTTTCACAATCTGGCTTCTTCTATTCCAAAGATAGAGACAGCTCCCAAGAAACACTACATTGTGAATTAGGCTAAGAATATCAATTAGGCTCAGACACTTCCTCTTTCCCACCCTCCAGCTAAACACTACTTTATATCCAACCTTAACGAGCTGTAGTCTACTGGCTGTCAGTGGTCATAGTCTCAGAGTTGACAAATTAATTTACACTAAGGCATAGTAGCTGGTAATAGCAGTGCTATTTTCTCCAAGAGTGTTTGCATTTCAGTAGGAACTCCAAGTTACCCCAAAGGAATAAACAATTAATACTGAAGATGTGGTCAGTCTTGACAAGGCATTCAGAGATCTCTTTTTGGAAAACCTTTTTGAGGCTATAGAATATTACCATACCCTGCTTCATCCCCAATGATGAAATTTCTCTGATCAGAAATATGTATGCAAATGGGATAGTATTGAGATATATATATATATATATATATATATATATATATATATATAAAACATATATCTGCTTCTATAATTTCTAGCAGATAATGGTTTTTCTTGCTTAATGGATATTTGTTGAAAGAAAGCAGAAAGAAGCTGCTTAAAGCCAAAGATTCTTTAAATATTTTCTAATACCCTAAGCAGTAAAGAAATAGACTTTCAGATTAGAAATGAAGAGGATGCTAACTCTGAAAGGCAAGTCAGCTATTGCCCCCAAGGCTGAAAATAGATTGGAAGGACCTGAGACTATGAGACCTATGATGGCCTCCACCACTTTGCTGGGGCTGCGGTAGGGGATGGGCTTGGACTTATGGGAAAGGATTGAAATGAACAACATGGGGGCTGGATCCAGGCACAAGAGAAGAAATAGTGAGTGCAATTCCCGGGCATGGCCCCGAAGTAACAGAACAGCTCAAATCTTCTCCTCTTGATACACTGATGCTGAGTAAACATGTAAAGCACTGCATTGTGCTAGAGGGCAGGTGTGAGCCCCAGTAAGACCTGGGTTTAAGTTGTACTCCTACCATTCCTAATAACTGCATTTCTGTATCCAGACTCTAGTCTCTTACACCTTATCGTTTCATGAAGTTCTCTCTCTCTGGCACCCTCTGGTACATCATAACACTTTGTCCTTCAGTGCTCCTCTGTTCTTCCCTCCTTTTCTTCCAAACTGTAATCCATGATCCATAATAATCCTCTCTTACACAACTCCACAAACCCTTTGCTCTTATTATATTTCTCTCTCCATATTAATTACCTGAGGAGACTCAACCCTGATTAACACTTCCAACTAATAGCAGAAGGTAGTTGGGGAAAATAAATAAATAAATAAAACTAAACAATCTTCCTTTAAATTTATAAACACTTTCTTTATTGGTTTCTGGGATTCTACTTTGGTTATCTCATTACTAGATACTATCCATTTCTACTCAGTTGTCCTTGACTGTCCCCCAAATCTTTCACTTTCTCAATAGTGGGGTGCTCCAAGAATCAAGGCTTGAAAATGAATGTCTCATATAATGTTTCTGACACAGATTTCCCCATCTAGATAAATGGTAATTCCAGTCTTTGTGTTATCCTGGTCAAAATCTTTGGAGTTACAATCCACATCCAATTCATCCACAAATTTTTTCCAGCTCTATGTTGAAAATATATCTAGGATTTGAGTGCCATTAACACATAGTCAATCCTGAATACGGGCCTTAACTTTCATACAGATCTAAGTGGTAGCCTCCTAGCTAAGCATCCTGTTTCCTCATCCCCTCCCAAGGTCAATTTTAATATGTAATGACATTTGAGCCATCTTTTTAAAATGATCATTTCCAGGGGCACCTGTGTGGCTTAATCCATTAAGTGTCTGCCCTTGGCTCAGGTCATGAGACCAAAGACCTGGGATCCAACCCCTGTGAGGCTCTCTGCTCAGCAGGGAGTCTGCTTCCCCTTCTCCCTCTGCTGCTGCTTGTGCTTTCTTGCTCTTTCTGTCCAAAATAAATAAATAAATATATACATATATACATTTTGAATTAAATAAATAAATAAATATATAAAGTGGTCACTTTCAATGTTTCCCTGTTTCTCCCAGAGTAAAATTCAAAGACATAATTATGACCTGCAAGCCCAAGATGACCTACCTCTATTATCATATAATTTTCTATCACTTCCATTATTTTATACACCTCTTCACCCATAAATGGACATTTCATCACTATACACCTCAACCTAGAATCATGGCTTCCTTAAGATCTCTGCCTAAACATACTGTATCAGAGGGACTTCCCCTGATCATCCTACATAAAACAAGAGCTTCTCTTCTTCATACCTTTTTCCTATCCACTTCCTGCTCTGTTTTTTATACTATATTACTTCATATTGTAGTGTAGATTCAATGACACTAACTTAAAATTGTATTCTTTGTGAATTTAGTCTCTATATTTGCAAATGTAAGGGCTCATGATGTTAGCTATTTTTATGGTTATTATTTAATTTATTTGATGTCTTTTTTTTTTTTTAATTCTCAAACTCTTTCATGGTTGTGGTGGCCAGATACTAGGGGAAATTCCCAGGGTGTTCACATCCTATAGACTCTTCCACCATTGTTGTGGGCAGGACATGACTTGCTTCTAGGCAACATGTCAAACATGAAGAGATTTTGCAAATGTAATTAAGTTTACAAATCAGTTGCTTTACAGTAAATAAAAAAGGACATCATCTTAGGTGGGCCTGACACAATCAGGTTAAAATTCCTAAGGGAGAGACTCTAAGATGCCAAGTCTCCTTGCTGTCTTGATGAAGTAAGTGGCAGTGTTGGAGAAATCTAAATGATAAGGAATTACAAGCAACCACTAGGAAAGTCACTTTTTTTGGACCATGTCCCTCTGACAGCCAATACAAAAGCAGGGCCTTCAGTCAGACAGCCATCAGTAAATAAATTCTGCTAATAATCTGAATGAGTTTAGAAGTCTATTGTCCCCATTCAGATATGAATGCAGCCCGGCCATACCTTAGTTGCAGGTTTGTGAGGTTGACAGTTAAAGAATCAGCTAAACCATGCCCTAAATTACAGAAATTATGAGATAATAAGTGTGTATTTTTAAACTACTGAGATTGTGGAAATTTGTTACACACCAATCTGTTATACAGAACACTAACATAACATTCTTAAATGATTTTTCTTGCCCTTCCCTCTCTTAAAAAGCACAGTTTTATCATTTTATGTAGAACTTTCCATTACTTTTCTCTTTACCTCATACTAAATTATTAACATTTTGAAACATTTAACTTGATTACTGAGTGAATTTATAAGAGTCCTTCTTCCTATCACAGTAATGAAATGTTCAGGAAATTAAGGCACACAGAAAGAAGGGACTAAAACAACAATTTGCTTCTCATGTTTGATTGGAAGAATTAAGCACGTAGATAGTAATAATGTTTGTTTATTGTTTGCAATTAAAAATATTTTAAAATACTTTAAGATATAAGCAAAGCCTTACAACTATTCTGAAGGAGATATAATTATGCATATTTCACTCATTAAAAATTTGAATCTCAGAGCATGTAAGTGACTTGCACAAGGTCACATAATTAGGGAACACTACATGTATTTCTTTTGAGCCCAGATCACAAGCACTATTTGCTACATCATTTTGTCTATTATCATGGGATTAATTATATTAGGTTATATGGAGAACATTAACAAAATATCTATCTGGCTAGCACAAACATTCATGAACTAGACGGATCTGTTCAATTTATGGGCATTAAAACAGGAGACATCTTTGATAATGAAGACAAGATAATTAATATGAAATTTAGAAGTTGAAGAGCACTTGCAACTCTTATCATGAACGTAGTGTCCTCTAGCCCCAAACATGCCCTTTTATCAATGTAATTAGAACTTCTGACTACATTTAGTAATGATCTATTTTTTAGAAACACTAACTAATTAACTCACACAACGTTATCTCATCTACATTTTACAAGTTGAAGAAACTAAAGCAGGAAAAATAAAGATTAAGAATCTAGCCCAGGGTCACAGCACATTAACAGCACAGTAAAGATTAATGTTTTTGACCTCTTGATATCTTTTGCTAAATGGACCTGAAGCCATATTGTTGCTATGAATACTTTGTAATTTGTAATTCCTAGAGCTTTGTCCAGAGTTTTTGTTAATTCTTGTTGAAAAGACCAGGGGTCTTGGACTCTTCATATCGTATGTCATATTCAGCTACCCACTTGACAGAGCAGCATACTAACTAACTACTATGTCATATACTACGACATATACTATGTCATAACTAACTAACTATGTCAGATTCAGTTATCCACCTGACAGAGAAGCATACTAACTAACATGCTAACATACAGCAATGGGCTGTGGGTCAGCCCCTCACTGGGGGACAAGTAATAGTGCTTAGATGTTCTGAATAGCCCATCATCCCAATAATTCTTCTTTCTCTAGAGGATGTTGATCTCTTGCAACATTCACAGTGGAAGCATTTTTTTTTAAACTCACATTCAAATAATTTAGAGCAACACACTAGGTTGAATGCTACTCTTGGTCTCCTGTAGCTTTCAGTTTTTCTTTCTTCCTACTTCCTAGGTCCTATTGTCTATGAAACAAATGTCATTAACCTAAATTTTCTACCAATTTCCTTATCATCTCCATCTGTATTCATAATTTTAGCTCCACAACCTAACCACCAAACATTTGATATTCTTTTTTTTTCTTTTAAAGATTTTATTTATTTATTTATTTGACGGAGAGAGAGCACAAGCAGGCAGAGAGGTAGGCAGAGGCAGAGAGAGAAGCAGGCTCCCCACTGAGCAAGGAGCTCGATGCAGGGCTTGATCCCAGGACCCTGAAATCATGACCCGAGCCGAAGGCAGCAGCTTAACCAACTGAGCCACCCAGGTGCCCCCACTTGCTATATTCTTAATAGCTTCAGCATTCCTATAGATAATCCAGTCAATATTTCTCACCAGGATTACTCATCTCTTTATATTCCAAACCTTCTCTGGAGATAAAACTTTGGAGTCTCACTACCTCTGAATCTCATTTTCCTGCCTCCCATTCTCCAAGTATTACTTCCCTTATACAATTTAGTACAAGTTAATTGATTCTCTAGCCCAGCAATACTTCCCATTCATTGTCTGTAGCACTCCATTTTCATCTCCATGCTCTCTTGCTTTGGGCTCTGTTAAAGGATACACCAAGACAGGTACTTGTGTGTATGCAGATTATTTGGGAATTGATCCTAGGAAGAACAATTAAAGTTGCTGTGTATAGGGACACCTGCATGGTAGCTGAATGACTGACTCTTGGTTTCAGCTTAGGTTGTGATCTCAGGGTCAGGATATCAAGTCCCACAACTTGATACAGTTGAGCTCTGTTCTCAACTCCGAGTCTATTTGAGTTTCTCTTTCCCTCTCCCTCTGCCCTTTCCCCTGCTGCATGCTCTCTCTCTCTGTCTCTAAAATAAATACATAAATCTAAATAAATAAATAAATAAATATGTTGAGAATGCCAACCAGGGAAGGGAGAAGAGCCGACAGAATATGCAATAATGAGCTGCTTATAATTGTACAAATGGAGCAGAGTTTTACTAGGGACACTCTGTGGAACTGCATTAGGCATACGTCAGAAGGTTTTCAAGGATGGATGTGAAAACTGCTGAATTTACCCATATATTCACTGGTTGTGGTTTGCATTGGGCAACTCGATTCTTGTTATTTGATGTCAGACTATGCTGAAGATAAGCTGAGAAAACTTCTGAAGTATTAATGTCTTTGATGCAAATGAGCTGAGAACAAATGGCATTTGGAGAAGGAAGCTATCAGCAGGCACATGACATGCTTACTGACCTGTGGGTTACATTAGAATTGGGATGTGAGGTGGAACTTTGACACCCTATACATTTTTGTACTTTTACCTGGTTTAGGTCACATGGAGAAGACCTCTAAAAGCTGAGTTCTTTTGATTTTTAGTCCTCCAAGATTCTTCTTTTTTCTGTTATTCTTTGGCAAAACATGGCCCTCGGATAAACCTAACTATCCATTTTATGAATCTGTATCCAAGTAGGCGATTATTGCTAAAGGAACGGTATGACTGGATTCATTTTGTATTTATGACAACATTCCTTAATCTGAATTCCATAAACCCAGACAACTCCCTGACAATTCCCTTGTATGTGGTATTTTCTATTCCCTAGAGGGATGTTTTCCTCTCATATTGTGAGCCTCACAACATAGTTCATAGACAAAGTGGGTGCAGAGTAAAATAGTCCCTCCTTACCTGCTGGAAATATATTCTAAGACCCCCCCATAGATGCCTGAGACCATAGTTAGTACCAAAACCTATATAAGCTATGTTTATCCATACATACATATGATAAACTTTAATTTACAATTAAGGTACAGGAAAAGATTGACAATAATAACTAATGATAAAATAGAATAATTATAACAATATACCATAATAAAAGTTATGTAGTGTCCCTCTTTCTCTCTCAAAATACGTTGTTGCCCTGTACTCACTCTCCCTCCCATGAAGATGTGAGATGATAAAATACCTCTGTGATGAGATGAAGTTAGGTGAATGACATAGGCACTATGATATAGTGTTAGGCTACACTGACCTATAGACCAGACATTAGGAGGAGAATCATCTGTTTCCTGACAACAATGACTATGAATAACTGGTACTTTGGAATGTGAAGCCAGGATGAGGATGGATTACTGTACGTGCATCCAGTCTACAAGGATCTGAATCTACGTACTCTGCCACATCTGCTATTACTTGGGAAATCTAGCTCTCCCACATTTAGCCCAGCCATTCAGCTTCTGTGCTAGAGTTTATTCCTTCTTACCTTTATGGACCATGCTCTTATTGTCATTGGTTTCTTTCCCCACCATCATGTATACATATGTAACATTCCCCTATCTTAAATGGCAAAATAAAAATTAACAGCAATTGCTTGAATGTATATACATTTTTAGCTACCACCTCATTTTTCTGCTAATTTCCACAACAAAACTAATAGTAAGAACTGTATAAATGTACTGTCTCTGTACCTCATCCTATCCTCACTACAACACTCAATATGTTTTAACAGTGTACTTTGATGGATTTGTCCACTCTGCCATGCCCTTAACTGAGGGCACCACAGGCTGTCTTAAGTTCCCATCCCTTCTTATTCCTCTATATATTCTCCTTAGAAAAATGTCATCCAAACTCTGAGGTCTCATATTTTCTGAGGAATCTCATTTCAAACTCTAATTCCATCTCCTTTACTAAGTTTCAGACTTTTTTTTTTAATCAACTGTTGTTTTACAGTTAAATATGTAATAGACATATCCACCTTACATCAGCCTCCACCAATCTTCTCTCCTTCTCAAGCCTTCTCCAGTGTATTGACGACTCAGTGCGTATATGTTTGGGACAAAAATGTTTAAATGACAAAGAATGAGGATAATGAATGCAAATAGAAATAAAAGAAAGGAATACAAAATAAAAATATTAATTAGGAGAAAGAACTAAATAAATAATAGTATTTTTATTGTGGAGAAAAGAGGGAGAAAGAGAGATTAATGTTTTACTCTTACTTTGAAAAAATTAAAACTTGGCATAACTTTTTTGATCACCAGGCAAGACTTTGTGGTAAGTACTGCACAAATTTTGCTCTAATAAACATTGGAGAGAGTATGGAACATAAAAACAAATAGGAGACGTTATGTGTGTGTGTGTGTGTGTGTGTGTGTGTGTGTATAATACAAACAAGTGTACCTATAAAGTTCCAAATGATTTTCAAAAAATATATATATAGCATGTTATACTCCTGCTTGCCATTGCTATATATTGCATTGCATATGATAGATTATACTCCCACTTGCAAAATGGGCCATTTTACAGATGACTCTAATACTTTAACATTTCAACACATTGAGAAGTGTGTGCATATGTTATTTCTCTCTATCTCTCTTTCTCTCTCTCTCAGCTTGGAATTTGAGAGACTTACCTTCAAAATCAATAAAATATGGTTCTAGAGGAGATGCATCTGTTCTTGTCAAGTGGCAATCAAATATGGTTCTAGAGGATATGCATCTGTTCTTATCAAGTGGCTTTGGAATAAAAGAATACCATACTGGATATATTACCTGGATGTAAAATTCTCAGAAGCCATTCTGAAGCAACTAAAACAATCCAAATGTTCTTATACTTATAAAATCAATATGAATTTTTGATAGAGTGCTTAGTCGTTTACCACATTTGAATCTAGTATCTAGTAGCCACTGGCTTGTAGAGTGTCATACTCTTTGATGTTGTTTTCAACATGAAGATGCATTTCTGACCATCAGACAGAGCTTCAGACTAATGATTTCATGATTGCAATTCCTGTTTGCTACTGTTCCAACACATAGCCAAGATGACTTTATGATCACCTTCTGGAATTGCAAAAGCTCCCAATAAATACGGAATTTATGTGTAAATAATGCCTGGTAATGGCATATGGCTCATTTGAATGTCACTGGCAGTTTCTCAACTGGACACTCTTTTTATTTACTGTTTAATCCAAGAGCAAATATTGGAAACTACACACACATTAGGGCAATTTGTTACCCTACAGAGTTGGGTACTAAATACAGCGTAATATAATAAGGAATCGAACTAAGGCCAATATTCCACTCTCATAAAAGTTGGTATCATGTGAGCAGACCAGCTATTTAGGATAAAATGTCTCCAGTGTGTTTTCCAACAATCTGGGGCAGAAAATGTTACTTCATATTGAGGATAACATTTCTAATAAAAAAGGCTTTTATCAATAACTTTAACATTGAGATCTATCTTGGTTCAATATAAATGTATAATTGATTTTAGTAAGAGGTAACTTTAAGGTTTATACTTTCACCTTTACCTACATGTCGTCTAACAAATACATCAGTTTCTTGATTGAAAGATGGTGTGGCTCTGCCTTATTGGTCATTAAAACATGAATTTCTGTGTGTGTGCAAGAAAAATCAAAATATGATCCATATCATAAAAACCACATAGTAGAATAGAGGATGCAGTTGTGTCTTGAGAGTGGATTTACATTGTTTGCTGTTACTCAGTTTTCTCAAAAGAATGAAATATTAATTATTAAAATATCTTGGCTAGTGAGTAAACGAAACAAAGCCAAATGAAACAAAAGATAAAAGTAAAACAAGGGAAACATGTAGACTACAAGTTAAATAAACTTCCTACTCCAACTATTGGTGGGGACTCAGAAACAATGAAAAATCAAATAATAGCATTCTCAATGATATTCAGTTTTTAGATAATAAATTTAGACAGACCATGGGTACCAGTGAATATTTTATTTAAAATTGTGTTCTGCTAATTTCCCTTCTGTTAAGGATTATAATGAGAGTATTTAGAGTTATACACAATGGACACTTTTGTATTGGAAATATTTTCTTAGTTCAAGAAAGTGTTAAAAAAATTGACAAGTGTTATTTTGTTACTTTTGAAATAATTTCTGAAGTCCCTTAATAACAGAATGGATGATTTATATCGCATATTGTTGAAGTATACGTCTCCCCAAAGAAGGTATGTTGCACTCTACAGATCTGTAACAGTACAACTGCAAAGAGACAGCAACTCGTACTTGAAGGATGTTCTTTACATGTCTGCATTAGTATCTATATATTAAATAATAAAACGAGTTAATCATCATTACATATTTGAGACTTTTTGGAAATATAATCTTGACAAAATCTGTAAACATTCCAGGATTATGATTGCTAGATACATATATTCAATAGAAACACAAACTTTGAATTAAGCATTTAAGGCCTTTCACATTGTATTTGACTTTCATATATTTTAGAGTTGTACTTTGGTGTTTTATAGCTTGAAAATATACTTTAATCTCTGAATTTACTCTTATCACATCCTGACATTCTTAGAAACTCTCCATGTAATATGCAGTTTACCTTAAATCTTAAGTGGCCCAGCTGTTTTCCTTATTGTCTACAGGATTTCCTAAGCAGGAAACTATGACATCTAACCTTTAGCTTGAATCTAGAAAAATAAACACATTCTAATTCTTTAATAATCAAATTCTGAAGACACAATTTGCTTCGGTAGAATCCCTAAATTTCCAGAAAAAAGGAATCATTCTCAAGGATTTACTTAATTGAAAAAGGCTCAGACATTCAGGTCACAGAAAATTTTGAGTATTTTTACCTAAAAAATTTCATCTTTAGTGTCTAAGGTAGAACTTACAGGCATTTGTTTATATCATAACAAAATAGATAAGTCCAGTTATTATATTCAGTTAATATAATTGATCTGTACCCAAATAGGTTGTTCTATAAAAGTCTGATTACTGAGTTTTTCTTAGAATAAAATGTTTGTCATAAAGAGGCACACAAATCTGTACTGAGAATGAGCAGAAGAGGATTTTTTTTGTTGTTGTTGTTATATTTTTTTTCTCCCTCAAGAACTTTCTTCCATGCCAATTCTCTCTCCCTCCATCCTTCTCTCTCTTGCATATATAATTTTACTTGCAAAGGGGGGAAGCAGAGAGTTTTTAGTATAACAAAGCTCAAGTTGATAACATATCTGTTAAACAGTGTTATTAATGTAGTAGAGATGCAATCCAGAGGACTTTAAACTTGAACATTCAGCTATAAAGCATTGTGGTGTAACACAAATGACCTGTGCTTTGAAATCAGTAGTTTAAAGTATAAATATTGGCATTGACATTTAGTGTTATTTGACTTTGAGCCAATTAGGTAAGCCCTCTTGAAACCCACACTTAAATGAGAATAGCGTATGTCCAGACAATGGTAGGCGAAAACTTAAGAGTGGTCTGGATGGTGCTATGGCATTAACCAGTATGTGGATGAGAGTAGTCAATGTCATGTTTGAGAAAATGGGAACCAAGCACTGTGGCAGAAAATGTTCCAGAAGAAAGCTATTTGCATCTTGTCATGTAGATCCTAGCGGTGCTTTAAAATTCATTAAGCAAGACATGGATAAAGTAATGGAACATTAATTTTGTAGAGATATACAAAGTAATTTGAAACTGAATACATTAAAAAAAAACAATAAAAGACATTTGGAAAAGACAGTTGGATTGAACATATGTGTTTACCTCCATTACCCCTTAAGACTCACTATAATAATAATAAAGTTATAAAATTAGAAAAAAAAAATAAACCAACAAAGAATTAGAAAAACAAACAAGATAATAGCAACAGTATGAGTAAGTCTGGAATTATAATCAGTTATAATTGATTTAGCAAATTCATGAAAGTTTAGACATTTCTGAAGTAATTGTGTGAGAATTCTGACCTATATAAGTGAACTCCAGAAAGATCAATAAATTTGGGGCAGCAATCATCAAAGGGCGAGAAGGGCAGAAAACAAATATTTTTTAGAAGTCTGCTCAAAAAGTTTTTATTAGTATGGACAGAAATACAACTGCCTCTCTAAAGCAAGGGAGGAAACAAGAGCTTGTTTCTTTGAATAAAACATAAGAAACACAAAAAAAATGGAAAAGCATGCCTAGATGTGGATGTGGTACCTTACACAAACAGACATGCTCAACAGATGGCGAAAACTCTTCCAGATTCCAGTTCAGTTTCTCACTGGGCTCAAAAACATTTAAGAGTAATACAGTCTCATTAGAATATTAAAATATTCCTCTGTAGGAGGAAATGAAATTTGATATTGGGATTCAGAAATTTATCAGCAAGTGTGCATCTAAGAATATTGTTCAAAAACTAACGTTAAGGAAATAAACAGCTTTGTTATATAAGAACGAGGATTTTCTTACTGTATGTAGTTTTCATTATTGAGAAAGAAAATGTCCATTTTATGTTTCAAACTATAAGAAACTATAGCCAGAGGTATTACTTATTTTATTTTTAGAAAGTGTATAGTTAGTTATTACTCACACAATATCATTGTTATCCAGATTTTCTGTTAAATTATTCATTTCTTAATGTTTCACGATCACAAAACATCAACAGCATTATAATGGTCTTGGATTTCAACGGGTCAGAAAAATTCTTTCTAACTAAATGAATTATTATGTTAAATGGCGTGGATTAATTTTATATACTTGACAAGAGACATTCAGACCATTTAAAAATCATTTAAAAATTTCCTTTCTCTCAGGCTTGAAGGTTATTTACAAAAGACCAAATTGCATCAAATTGATCACATTTACCTACTTTATGGTAGTACTTTGCAGAATAATTAAAGGCATCTTTCTATAAAATCATTACCAACAATACCAGTCTCTGCTCAATTCTGTACAATAAAGAGAAACAAAATATCTTTGATGTTCAAATTTTAGTGAGCAAAATTCAACTTAATTCAATATCAACAGCCTTTTTACATTGCGATATTATTCCAGTTTTTATCAACTTTAATTTTTAGCTTCTTTTTTTTTTTTGGCAATGATTTCTTTTTTTTTTTCATTTATTTATTTTCAGCATAACAGTATCATTTTTTCACCACACCCAGTGCTCCATGCAATCCGTGCCCTCTATAATACCCACCACCTGGTACCCCGACCTCCCACCGTCCCCCGCCACTTCAAAACTCTCAGATTGTTTTTCAGAGTTCATAGTTTCTTTTTTAAAAAATTTTATTTATTTGAGAGAGATAGACACAGTGAGAGAGGGAACACAAGCAGGAGGAGTGGGAGAGAGAGAGGCAGGCTTCCCACTGATAAGGGAGTCCAATGCGGGGCTTGATCCCAGGACCCCAGGATCTTTACCTGAGTAGAAAGCAGAGGCCCAAAAACTGAGGCACCCAGGCACCCCTAATTTTTGGCTTCTTATTCTGTTGTCTTTCATGCATTGCCCTGCACATAGTTTCATTATCTATATCTAAAGCTATTGCTAGAATTGTAAAATTTCACACATGTTATCATTTATACACTTGGTAATCAATGAAGACTTGGAACTTAACATCGATATTGATCTAAATTTTTAGGAAATTAGATTATTTATTCCTCTTTATAATTAAATAGATATTTGGGGGAAAATGGAAATTCTCATTAAGAAACAATTACTCAAGGGCGCCTGGGTGGCTCAGTGTGTTAAAGCCTCTGCTTTTGGCTCAGGTCATAATCTCAGGGTCCTGGGATCAAGACCCATGTCAATCTTGGTGATTAAGCAGAAAAATAAGATTTTCATGTTACTCAAGTTTCAAGCAAACAAATGAACAAACAGTGTTTCAAGGTAATAAGATTTCCACAAAACGTCTTGTAGCAATACTAGTCAGTCCAAAGCATCAAGAACTATGGATAAAGAATCCCTATGAGTCACTCAAGAACCTCATTTAGCCCAAAGGAAGTTCCTATACAGAGTAACCCTCCCATGATGTCAGTAAGGAGTGAGTAACAGATACTAACCCACAGCATGGGGCAGCAGCGATGAGCAGGGAATGCACAAGGGACACTCTCAACATTGGATTCACACAGTGGCAGAGCACAAGTCGCAAGAACAATGAGAAGAGAAATAACTTTAGACAAAAAAAGAATGGTTCTCTCTAGGACAAAAGTTGGAAGTTTGGTGGATTCTTTCAAAGGTTCTTATTAAACACAGGCAATCAAGATTCAGAGACAAGAAACTTTATTATTATCAATGTTTCAGGAGGACCATAAACCATGGGTAATTATATTTGAAAAAACAATAAATCACTATGATGATATTTGACCTCCATGTGTTAAAGTGCAATCTGCCATGTTAAGTTTGGAGAAAATCTGGAATTTATCATGGTCACAATGAAAAATGGAGTGATCTGTGATTGCAATGGTTTGGGGAGGAGAGAGGAAAGGAATGAGTAGTTGGAGGACAGGGAATTTTTAGGACAGTGAAACTATTCTGCATGATATGGTAATGTTGGATATGTATTATGCATCTGGCAAAACCCAGAGAATTACAAAGAAAGTGCACCCTGTAAAATATGGACTTTAGCTCATAACAATATATCAATGTAAGTTCATTAGTTCATTAGTTCCAGCAAATGTACTGCACCAAGGCAAAATGTTAATAATAGAGAAAACTGAAAGAGTTAGGAATAGGGGATATATGTGAACTATGAACACTGCTCAATTTTTCTATAAACTTAAAACTGCTTTAAAATAAAGCCTAATGGCTAAAAACAATAAACGGAAGGAGAAAGACATCTCAAGCTAACACTAATCAAAAGAATACTGGACTACCTATAATTTTGACAAAGCCAACTTCGGAATAAAGAAAATAACAAAAAACAGTGACATTATTTATTAATAAATGTGTCAATTTCCAAAAGGGCATAAAAATCCTAAAAGTATAAAATATGACTTCAGAGTGTCGACATATGTTAAACGAAAATTGATAGATTCAGCAAACACAAAAAAGTACATTGTTTACTTGAACAACAATATCAATCATTCTAATATAACTGACATATATAGAATATTCCATCCAACAGCAACAAAATACACAACCCAAATGGATCATTCACTAGTAAGACCACATTCTGGGACACAAGACACACTACTCAAACTTGAATTAGAAGTAACCCAAAATATGTTCTCATGTTACAGTGGAACTCAACTAGAAATAAATAACAAAGATAGTTAACTAAAAATAAATAACAAAAAATAGTTGAAAAATTGTCCACATGTTTAGAAATTAAATAGCACTCTTCCTTGTTTTTAATTAACCTATAATGTATTATTTGTTTTAGGAGTATAGGTCTGTGATTCATCAGCCTTACATAATTCACAATGTTCATCATAGCATATCCTCCCCAATGTCCATCATCCAGCTAAACAACACTCTTCTACATAACACTTGGGTTAAAGAAAAAATCTCAAAAGCAGCTTAAAAATTATGAAAAATGTAAAAAATAAAATATATCAAAATGTGTAAATACAGGGAAAAATTATTGAGAGAAAAATTTGTAAAAGTAAGTGCATATATCAGGAAAAAATAAATATCTGTAATCAGTAATCTAAGCTCCACCTCAGAAAACTAAAGTACAAAATAGAATTTAAGATTCATTTAAGCAGAAAAAATAAAAAAGAAACAACAAAAATTTGAGCAAAAGTTGCTGAAATTGAAAAAAGAAAAACAATAGAGAAAATCACTGAAACTAAAAAATTGTGTTCTGAAAAGACCAGCAAATTTGATAAGCCTCTAACCAGGCTAACAAAGAAAAAAGAAAAGGAAAAAAAGAAAAGAAAAGAAAAATGAAAAGACAAATTATTAATATGAACAACAATAACAAAAAAAGAGAGGTCATTATTACCTCTCCTGTGGGATGTTAAAAGGGTCATAAAGAAAACCAGGAACAACTTTATGATAATTTAGATGAAATGGAACATTCTTTCACTGACACCGGATGGTTAAAATTCACACAAGGAGAAAGAGATAAACTGATTAGGCCTATATCTATTAAAGACATTGAATCAGTAATTAATAACCTTCCAAAAAGGAAACTTCCAACCCAAATAATTTTACTGGTAAATTTCACCAAGCTTTTAAAGAAGAAATGATACTACTTACCACCATCTCTTCCAGAAAATAACAATGGAGGGAGCTTATTCTGTAATGTTATTATTACCATGGTAACCAAAATCAGATAAAATCATCACAAAGAATTATTTATATTTAATGTGGAGTTGCTGTATGTTTTCCCACTGAGATACAAAATAAAATAAAGATACCCTCTTTCATTAGTACCACTCTACTTCTAGTTTTATTTTTAGAATATTAAAATTCTATGCACGTTTGAAAGGATAAAATAAGTGTCTTTGTTCACATGCAAGACTGCCTAAGTAGAAGAGTAAAAACAATTCTTAAAAAATCCTAGAAATAATAAAAGCCTATAACATGATCACAGGATATATGGCTTAGCATACGTATTTTGTATAAAATATTATACTTTGTTATCTCACTCTTTTTTATCTCATAGAGAGATGTCTGAATATATATACCAAAAAAGGGATATGAAATAAAAATACCACATAGTCCCGTAAGAATTGAGTACTGAAGTATAAATCTAATAAAATATGTGTAGGATTCATATATAGAAAAGCATAAAATGCTAGTAAAATAAATAAAAAAGTAAATACATCAAGAGAAATTCTGTGCTTGTGGATTGAAAGAATCAGTACCACTAAAACGCCTACTCCTTCTAACTGGATATTTATATTCCATGCAACCCCAACCAAAATTCCAGCAAGCTATTTTCTAGATATGGACAAGCGAATATAAAGTTACTGTGGAAAAGAGAAAAACCTAGAAAAGCCAAAATAATAGAAAATTAAGTACAAAGTTGTAGTAGTCACAGTTCATGACCTAATACTGACTTTAAAGCTTACAGTAATCAAAAAAGCATGCTATTGGCACAAGAATGGACGTGGAAATCAAGAAAAGCATATAAACAGCCCAGGAATAATAGATGCATGCAAATTGAGCCAACTGATATTTTACCAACAAGCAAAGGTAATTCAAACCCCAGGGGATCTGTTTAGAGTGTTGAAATTATCCTGCAAAATGCTTGTACTCTAGGCACATGACACAGTGCATTTGTAAAATGATTTATAGCTCAACTAGTAGATATTAAAATAAACACACTTCTAAAAAAAATCATTTCATTTAAGAGGTCAGGGAAATCCAGGATGGATACAGAATGTGACTTGGGGCTAGGTGTATGAGTAAGGTCAGTATTACCCTTTCATTTTTCTGTCAACTTGAAGTTTTCCTAAAAATGTATTTCTTTTAAAAAGCTCTGCAAACCACAAACAGGATACATTTGAAGAGAATCAAATCAAACACTATAGATGAAGGAAAGTTCTGAAAAACAAAAAAAGAATAAAAAGTTGCATTATATGCTAGCATAATAGCAAAAATTACAGCTAGCTTCAATTAAAAAGAATTGAAACCAGAAACAATAAAATTATATATTTAATGAGCTTATGAAAAAATGTGTCAACCCAGAATTTATATCTAATAATGTATTTGTTTCAAAATTAGGTTTCAATAACAAAATTTTCAAGTAAAGAACACCGGCAATTTATTGCTAACTGATCTGGACTTCAAGAAAAACCACTTGTAGCTCTTTACATAAAATAAAGCAAAACAACAATAAAAAAATTAGTTTTAACTTATTCATGCACGTGTGTATCTGCAGGAATTAAGATCACTAGAAAAGGAAATTGTGAAGGTAGATATAAAGTAATATTTTCAAAGTATATTAAATAGATATAACTTTGGAAAGCAAAAAATATTACTACTTTATCATTGATATATATAATATAGATAATACATATAGAAAGAAAATATGTTATAGCAAGAGAATTAGCAGAGATACAGAAAAATATGCAACCAACTAGGTTATATTAAACACAACTTTTTCATATTAAAAAAAGAAGACAGAAATCAGCAATGATATAGAAGTTTTAAACTACATTATTATCTAACTTACCTAAAAGGAGCTTGTGGACTATTATATCTAACAATATATAAAGATACACAATCTTTAGGGCTATAAAACAAGTCTCAAGAAATCACAAATGATTATATGTTCTGTAATTATAACACGCACACACAAAAACTTAAAAAAAAAAAAGAATAATGAGAAAATCTTCATGTGTTTGAGTATTAGCAGTATGTGTCTAAACAACACTTGTTAAAAGAAAATGCAATAGGAATTTAAAAATATATTGGAACAGGATGGAAATAGAAATTTCTCTTGTCCACATTTATATAATTCAGGCAAGTCTTTGGATAAAATTTATAATTTACAATAAAAGTTTTACAAATAGTTAAGTTTTATCATCATCTATCTCAAGATTCTAAAACGGGAAAAAGAAATTAAACCCAGAGGAAGGATGGACATTTTAGTGATGAAAGATCAAAAATACAAAATTGAGAAAAAAAATCTATGAGTATTAATCTTCAAAAAGTTTAGTAAAATTGACCAGCTCTGTAGTAGCTGAATATTTCTGCCTAAGATGTATACATGCTAATTCCCAAAATCTGAGAACATGTTACCTTACATGGCAAAAGAGTGCAAATATCTTAGTGCAAAGGGTCTTGAAACGAAACAAAGGATTTTCCATCTTGATGCTAACCTTGTCTAATAATCTGATGAGCAAAATTTATTGAGAATCTTGAATTTTTTTATTGAAAAACCTTGAAAAATCTATTTGGAACAAAGAAAATCAGGAAATAATTTCTATGTTGAGAATTACCAACTATTGTCATAACAACAATGGAATTATTTAGACTCAAATGTATTTATTCATGCAATTGTTTGCTTTTCGGTTTTCAAGGACCATTCTGATATTAAATTTTATATAATTTTACACATCTCAATCCACATAAAAACATTTACTTACCAGTGATATTTATATTTAATTTACAATAAGACTGGAGCAATAATTATCTCAGTATTTTATGTTGTTCAGATTTTTTTCACTGATTTTGTGTCAGTTATTCAGAGTTTCCAGTCTTTGTGTTTAGCTTAATGTCTTCGTCAAAGATTTCTTGCATAGATGGTCAAATTTTCCCAAATAGTATATGAAATCTTGACCACTCTGATCATAACATGATATTCAAATCAATCGAAATTATATATGGCTTAAAGAAAATTACTTAAGATTTAATATTTATGAGAATGGGTGAGGTGATTTAATTTGCTTCAGAGACAAATATCTATCATTACCTTTGCATATCATAACTGAAATAACATATATAGATTTTCTTTTGAATATTACATTTCTTTCATCTGGTTCCCTATTATTTTGTAAAAGTTCATTTCTTTCTGAGTGAGACACATAAAATTTAAAATGGTATTCTATTATTACATTTATTATTTGCTTAAATTTTATATTATTATCTGTCATTTTTAAGTAAAATGCACCACCCCTGAAAAAGAGTTACAAGCCTAACTGAAAATATTCACAAAGCATAAGGATGAAGATTGTATCCAGGTATTTAAAATCCTCCACATTTAAAATTTCTAAGCTAGAAGATATTTTTTTTAATTTTTTTATTATTTATTTTTTTGACAGAGAGAGATGACAAGCAGGCAGAGAGGCAGGCAGAGAGAGAGGAGGAAGCAGGCTCCCTGCTGAGCAGATCGCCCAATGCGGGGCTAGATCCCACGACCCTGGGATCATGCCCTGAGCCGAAGGTGGCGGCTTAACCCACTGAGCCACCCAGGCGCCCCTCCTTTCTTTTTTTTTTTTTTAAGATTTTATTTATTTATTTGACAGAAATTGAGATCCCAAATAGGCAGAGAGGCAGGCAGAGAGAGAGGGGGAAGCAGACACCCTGCCGAGCAGAGAGCCCAACATGGGGCTCGATCCCAGGACCCTGAGACCATGACCTGAGCCAAAGGCAGAGGCTTAACCCACTAAGCTACCCAGGCACCCCAAATATTTCTTAAGCTACATAAAATTATTTGTTTTATCTAATTATTAAGTTTTATCTAATTATTAAGTTTTATCTAATTATTAATTGTTGTTTCCTGTTTTGTTTCATAAGAACACATGATTATTTGATCATGGCAATTAAATGTACTTAGACCATATGAAGTAGTAAAATTAATACTGATAACCACAACAACAATAACAGAAGAAATTCAATACTAATAATTTATATTTTTAAAGTATTTTCTGTCCCAAGATCTCAACTGTGTTCTGTATGTGTATTGAATTATTAAATCATCCTACTAGAATTGCGGGTAAGTACTACACTGGATACAATTCTTCTGCCTGGAAAAAAAATAGATTGTCCCAATTCAATAAGGAAAATTTATTATCTCATATAGCAAAGACTCGAGAGGTCAGGCGCCCCCAGGGTTGTTTAATTCAGTGACTGAATGATGTCTTCAAAAACCCAGATTTTTTCCTTGTGTTCTGACCTGCACTTCTCAGGAGCCTTGCTCTCAGGCTTCCTCTTCTCATGAGAGTAAAATGGTTATGACTGTGTGAATGTGAGGACATAGAGTAGAAAATGTAGGTGACTCTTCTTGTGTGAATTTCCTTTTTTCATGAAGGAAGTTTCCCCAGAATCCTTCCTTAAGAATCCTCAAAATATGAATAAGTAAGAATAACAATATAATGATAAATAAAATATATTTATATATTTATTCCAGATCAAGGTATCATAATCTTTCCTGTATCTGTTACTGATAGTTAGAATGAGATTTTAGTAATTGGCATAGTCTAAGCAGGATTTAACAGTGAGCCAAATGAGAGAGAATTAAAACAAAACTGATGTCCTAATAAGGAGACTAAAAATTGGGTAGACAAGCACTATATCTACCAGCTATTACCCTTGTTTTGTATGAAATCAAATTAAAGGTTAAAGGAATGATTATATCAGCATTACAGGGATGAGAGTTTGCAGAGGATAAATCCAATGCGGGATTGTAGAGTGTAGGATTGGAGGGATTTAGCAGCCACTGATAGGAAAACAATGACTAATAATTGGTTAGGGGGAAGGAAGGCAGGAAAAAAGGAAGGGAGGGATGGAGAACAGTAGGAAGGAAGGGAGAAAGGGAGGAAGGAAAGATAAAAGAATGAAGAAAGACATTTCTCTGGATTTGAGAAGGTTATATCTATGGCAAAATGCTTATCAGGTTACCTTCTGCACCAGGCATTAAGAGAAAATCCTAGCCAATCCTTTGAAGGCGATTCCCCGACCCCCTTCTTTTGATTTTCTATTTAAGGTGAGGAATTCTAGAGCATAGGAGAACACACAGAAAGAGAACAAAAGAGACAGAAAAAAGAAGCAACCCAAGGAATCATTTCTTTCATGTCATTTCTCCCTGATGGAGAATAACAAGAACACTTCCAGGTTTATTTATTCTTTTTTTTTTCCCCCAATAGATGGAAATCTCTTAAAACATTTAGTATGAGTGAGAAAATATGTACATACCCACGAAAGTTGAAAAATTATTCAGAGGATGATGAAGCCTTCCTTTCTTCCCAGTATCTTAGTTCACATCCCCAATTCTGATTTTTTTCTTTTATTTTATTCACCCCTTTATCCTTTGCATGTTTCTCGTCATATGCAAAATACTAATTTTCAAGTTCCCTATAATAATTAAAATACTATTCTGGTAAAAAAATATTACTAGAAATCATTATACACTTGCACAAACTGGATAACATAAGTACATCATAATGAAAATGGACTAAAACAAAAATATTTAGTGTTTGAGTGGCATCCAAATTTCAGTCTGTTAAACTGTATAAAAAGATTATACTTTCCTATCTAAAAATATAAAGGTTTATATTAAGAGGTCAGAGTGCTGTTGTAGTTTAATCATGTACTCATCTAAATGGAAATGAGCAGGACTAATTCCTTAGCATTTAGATGCTGAGCTGAACCAAACCTATTATAAAATAACTGGTGAATCTAACAGAGCTAAAATAAGTAACTATCCTATAAAATTCATCTCTATCACAATAAACAGGTTGATTAAATACAATGATAACAGATTTGTTACTGTCCTCAGATATACAATCAAATGTTTAAAAATAAAAAACAAAAAACACTTGCCCAAAATTTTAAAAAGATCTTTTTGTATTTGTAGCTAAGATTCTTTATCAAATAAAAATTGTGACCAATATTTTTGTACTGTAATTAATGATATTTGATTTTACTTCATTTCTGTGATGTGAATTAGAGACATCAAGCCAGTTTAGTCATTCTCCCAAAGACTAGACCAATGTACAAATAGATCCATCCTAATCAATTATTCTGCAAACATTAACATACTCATTATAATTATATTTCAAAATTAACACTTTCCAAATCCAGGCATAGAGAAAATATTTACAAGACATTTTCATTTATAAAGGAAAACCCAGATATTTGTTGACTATATGAAAGTATCAAAGTATCCCTGGTGGTGAACTATGCCAATCAGTGAAAAATTTAGGGTTTTGTCATTCTGTACTGTCTCATTTTCAAAGTACATGAAGTAGAAATTAGCCCTCTTCTGAACATTGCTACATATTTAAATAATAAGTAAAATAAATAATAAGAATGATTTTTTTTCATAAGGAAGAGTTATCAATATGTGAAACCCTGTGATGAAAAGCACAGTTTGCTTTGGTGACAATACCTGTACCTCCCACTGATCATCTTGAAAAATAGACTGAATTGTACCTTATCACATTAATTGAGTATTAATTTTAGCTCTGAGTAAATGTTCAAACATAGTTGACATTTAACACAGATCACAGAAGTAAAGATTGGTATCTTTTAAATAAGTTTTAGACTTACCAGACAAAGCATTTTTCTTTCATATTGTTGTCAGGAAAGCTATGAGGAAGGCTCTTTTTTCTTCTTTCTTTTCTTTTTTCTTTATTTTTTTTTCCAGTAAAAACTGAACTCCAAAGTGAACGAGGAGGTAAATTAAGAATAACCAAGTGAGAAATACAGAATCAAATTGTTCATGTCACACAAACCCTTTGTATCATGAGTAGTGACCCTAGTTGACAGCAATCATGATTTCTCAGTTTTCTCTGATTTTTATGTATTACTGGAAGAATGCAGTTAGTTAGTATTTGCATGTAGCTCTCTCTCCTGGGTATTACCTCTTCATCTCCTTTCCAGACAAAGGCACAGAGATATTAAGGGAAAAGAGAAGGAGCAGGAGAAAGATGAGAGGAAGGAGAAAATTAAGAAAGAAAATACATTATGTGATGTGATTGTTAATTTCATGTGTCAAGTTGGCTAGGCCATGGTAACCAAATATTTGGTCAGATAATATTCTGGATGTTTCTGGGAAGGTATTTTTTAGATAAGGTCAACATTTAAATCAGTAGACCAGAGAAAGCAGATTATCCTCCATAATATGGGTGGGCCACACCCAGTCAATTAAAAGCCTTAATTGAAAAAAAAAAAAAAAAAAAAAGCCTTAATTGAACACAACTGATCTCCTGGAATGAAAACAGAGTTCTGACAGTAGTCAGGCCTGAAAATCAAACCACAGCTCTCTCCTCTATCTGCTGTCACCTACATAAATGTCCATAGTTCATTTTGGGAAGAACTGGAGAAATTACAATGTGCACTGACTGTATTGTTGGAAAGACCCTGCCTCCTAGCTCTCTGGCTAGCTCATCAGTAAACGGGCTACAGATGTGCAAACTGGGACAATTCCAGTTTCTCTATCGGAGCGACCACCCTCATCATCCTACACTTCCATTCTTGCCATTTTCTTAGAGATCTTAATTATTTGAGAGAGAGTGAGAGAGAGTGGGCTATCATAAGTGGTGCAGAGGGACAGGGAGAAGCAGACTCCCTGCTGAGCAGGGAGCTCAGTGCAGGGCTCAGTCGCAGGACCCTGGGATCATGACCCACACCAAACGCAGACACTTAACCACTGAACCACATAGGTGTCCCCATCTTGTTGTGGTTATTAAATACCACTTTAGTTGACTACCTGCCATTTCTGCCTGTAGAAATACTACACTCAATTAACTATCTCTACCACTGCCTGTAGGCCATGCACCACAGCTGTTCTGACACTGGTACTCATTCCCATTATTCTGAATTCCCTCCATCGCATTCGTAGATGTCAGCTCTGCTATCTTTTTTACTGCCTTTCCTGTCATCAACCAGTTTTACAGAAAAGAGCCACCACTTAACATTTTGTGTTGCCAGCGTCTCTCATCAATTCATTTCTGACGGCCTTGGTGAATGGTGTGTACTGTGGCTCCTCCCATGGAAACATTTTTTCTTCCTGAAGCTTCTTTACTCTCCTATGGCAACTCAGCTATGCCTGAGTTGCTTAATGTGGGACATTAATTTCTTCATTCTAGAATTAATAAATACAGTGATATAAGAAGAAATAATGAAATCTTCAGGAGTGTAACCAAACCTTAGTTTTGGAGTTTGAAATTTGGTTGCTTATAAATTAATACTTTAATTCTGGATTTTCTGCTGCACTTTTTTTTTTTTTTAAGATTTTATTTATTTATTTGACAGAGAGAGATCACAAGTAGGCAGAGAGGCAGGCAGAGAGAGAGAGTGAGAGGAGGAAGCAGGCTCCCTGCTGAGCAGAGAGCCAGATGCGATGCGGGGCTCGATCCCAAGACCCTGAGATCATGACCTGAGCCGAAGGCAGAGGCTTAACCCACTGAGCCACCCAGGTGCCCCTCTGCTGCACTTTTTAGTTGTTGAAAAACCAGTGTTTGCTATGACAAAATTTTGTAGATCATAACATTTAAAAATATAAGAGCATTCCAATTAGGGATTAATTTATAATCATGTGATCTATGACCTGAATTTGGTAATCAGTCATACAAGTAAATTTCTATATAGATAAAATATGTAGCTCTACTGGCATATTAGGCTAACAAAGGTGTACTAATAATACCATCTGGTTGTTGTTTTCTGAATTTATTATTCTAGTTAAATTTGCAGAATAGTTAATTTATTATTAGATATCCCACTGTCATGTTTATATTGTGTACAATGAAAGCTGATAACTCTACTGATGTCCCATGACAGAATCTTGGGGGAAAAAAAGGACATAAAATATGAGCTACAAATTTCAATATTTGAGGATGGCAGTTGTGAGCGGTCTCCATGGGAAAGCTGTGCAATCCTAACAGTGCTAACCTTAGGAGATAAACCAAAAGATAATGAAATTTTTTCATTCCACTTTTCTATGCCAGTCATCTTACATTAGTTAAAATTATTCAGTCCTGTACAATCTACATTCTGTAAGGGTTCAAACCACACACTTAACATAATCCAGGCAAGAGAATTAAGATAATTCTATCAGGACCTAATGGAAATCTCTTTTTTGGATTGGGGGACGTAGAGTGGAACTTGGATGACATACATATCTTTTGCATTAAATGAATTAAATAGAGATAAAAAATAAAAACAAGCAAATAAAAAGAGATTATAAAAGTATTATTGTTCAGCTCTAGCATTACACCTGTTTTTGTTTGTTTTCCCAGCTTCTACTGACATATAACTGACAAAGGGTACAAACTTTATATAAGATGAATAGTTTCTGGGGATCTAATGTACTACATGGTGACTATGGGTAATAATACTATTTTTCATATTTGAAATTTGCTGTGATAAGATATTTAATAATATTTAATGTTCTTACCACACATACACAAAAGTAACTATAGCACTCCTTTTAAAAAGCAAACTTAAAGCTATTCTTTGTTTTTATATTTTTCTCTCAACACAGTTTTAATTTTTCCTACTGATTTTGCACCACCTCTTGTGAAGCAGGATTATATCCGTTATCTCTTGCTGTACAGAGCTTTGTTTTTTGGGAGAAGATCTCAAAACAGTAACTTACTTTGACCAGTGAGCTTTATGCAGGGATGACACATGACTTCTGAGCCAGTGGTTTAAGCCAGTGCATATTTTTGCTACCCTTCTTGTTCATTTTCTCTGCCGAAAGAACGGCACACCTCCAATAGGGCTGCACTTTGACTTACATTCTAGAAGGTTAAGAGAGATATTAGAATGCAGTAACAACTCACAACATTGGCATGGGGAGCTTTAGTGAATTCTTTTACTGTAGCAAAATTCACTAATATACACTTCACAATTTTTAAGCCTTTTCTTCTGAGAATTGTACATAGTTTTTCTTAGCTTTTTTCTGAATTATGAGATTAATTGATATTATTTGACTCACATACTTTGTATATGTCTCCCACTACATACTTCATATTTTATTTAGAAACTAAATTTCAAATAATTAAAAATGAAAAAGAATTCAAAATTATATTTGTTGCCTTATTCAATGCTACATGCCATAAGGTAATTCCAAATTTGCAAAGAAAGGGGTCTTTTCTTTTGACAAATTTATAACCTAATTTGAGATTCCACCCCTATGTTTTAAAAATAGTTAATATGCATGTTAGAAGAATAAAATGTGCAAGAAAATACAAACTTGCACATTTCTTTGAAAGAATTGTCTTTGTTTGAAAGAATTATGTATTAAAAATTTAAAAAAAAAATTAAATGGTGGGGGGAACCTGGGTGGCTCAGTTGTAAAGGGTCTGCCTTTAGCTGAGGTCATGATCCCAGAGTCCTGGGATCAAGCCCCACATCGGGCTCTCTGCTCAGCAGGGGAGCCTGCTTCTTCCTCTCCCTGCTCCTACTCTTTTACTCTCTCTTTGAAATAAATCAATCTTTAAAAAAAAAAAAAAAAAAGTTAAATGGTGGTTTACAATCAGATTATATGTGTTGTAGCAAAGTTCATAATATTTCATTAGAGCATGTTTGAATTTAATAACTCTTTAAAAGATAAGTGGTCTTTAATTTTATATAAAACATTTTAAAACATCAGTATTTATATAGTCTTAAATACATATATGAATCATATATCACAGTTAATTCCTAATATTAATTCATATTATCTAACATAATTTATTTGCTAATAGGCAGTTGCTCACTAAGGAAGATAATTAAAGGGGTTTCTGTTATAGCAACTGAATAGGAAAACAATGAACCTCAGGTCTTAATCACATCATAAAACAAACAAAACTCAAAACAAATCATAGTTCTGAATGTAAGAGCTAAAACTATAAAACCCCTAAGGAGAAAATATGAGAAAATCTTTGTGAGACTGGTTTGGGCAAGTTTTCTTATGATATTACTTTTAATTATCATTCACTGTGTTAACTTCCAGCCCCACAATTACAGCATATGCCAAAATATCACTTGTTGAATATCCTGATCTCAATTAATAATAGGTGAGAATGATAATAATCATGAGGCTGCTGTATTCCAGGGGTTAACTAAAATCAAATTATTTCCCACAGGATACTGAGTAATCTACTTCAAAATGCTATTCTGGGGATCTGTTTTTTTATGAATAACCCTGGAACCAAATATCTTGGCCTATTTTCTCCCAACAAATAGATATCCAGGCAAAAATTTGTATATGTACTACCATTCTATTAAGAACTAATATTCCAGGGAATGGACTAAAGGGGAAAAAAAAAAAAAAAAAAACCAAACAAGCAATTTCAGAAAGGGAGGTGAGAGAGGTGCATTACTCAGCTTTCCCGGATTTTGTAATAGTTTTGTAAAAGCATCTTACAATAGGTTTTATAAACAACTGCATCAAAGGACAGTCTTTGAGGGGAAAAAAATGAAAAGAATTAATTTGTTTGTCTCAAATTCCCATTTGTCAAGTGTTCATCCTATGGGAAATTATCTCTTCTGTAATTTGGTTGTGCATATATGAATGAATCACAAGATATCACATATCACAAGTCTACAGAGAAGCTTCAAGGTGTGTATATATAAACATAAATACACACATTTATAGATACATACGTGTGTGTGTGTATGCATATTTTTGTATATTTTGTATTTGGCTCCTCTACCATACCAGTTCATTGGTTCCCTTGGCATCCACTTGAATTTCTGAGCCCACAATTCTGAACTCCAAAAACTGATTGTTGCTATCAAGGTAAAGTAACCTTTAAAAAGTCCTAGAATATTCAGCCATGACTTTATTTAAGGGTTAGGGTTATTATGAATATTATGAATTTCAACCTCTTTCTATTTTTCCATATTTTATTTTAATTAATAAATATGCATTACTTTAATAATTTACAGAGTACTACATAAGAAAAATTATTGCAATAAATATATTTATTCAATTTACTAAACTCCGAGGTAAAAAATAAGAAAAAAAATGCAGTGGAATTACTATATTTTATTCTTAACAATAACCTCACATTTCAAAAATAAAAATATAAATTACAACAACCGGTTTAAATTTTATATAATTAAATAAAGCAAGAAATGGTAAAAATATTAAAGTCTTAATATTTTCTAGCATCCTAAAATATTTCTTTTATATACAAATTTTATTTATATTTTGTTTTCATTCTTGATATGTTAGCTGTGTCAATATTATACTAATATATTTATTTCATGATTCACAATATGCACTCAATTTCATAATACCATTCTTTATCTGTGTGTAACCATCTGTATATTTTAAATAACTAGATGTCTGCTGAGAAAAAGACATATCTGGAATCACCCAATTTGAATAAATTACTTTGGAAATTCAAATATATTTTAAAATGAAAAACTTATTATATAAATATTATATTATACAAATATTATATAAATAATGGAAAATAAACTGTTTAAGCAAAAAGTTGTTAATATAAGTTGAGACCATTGGCAGTTAACTAATGCTCATTGTTCTTCCTTGATCAAACATCATGTGTATACTATACATGCCTATGTTTTCGAAACATATTGAAATATTCTCCAAATTATTACTGTTTTTTTCTTTACTTGGATAAATGTCATGAAAATAGCTTTCATAGCTTTCTAAAATATAGAGATTTTCTCTCTTCTACCATTTTCCTTCACTATTTGTAAAAGTTTTAACCTAGTAATATATTTGAATTCAAAAAAAAGAAAAGAAAATCATACATAAATCACCAAGATTTGCTCCTAAAATACGTGTCTCTTCCTTGACATTCAAGACAAATATCTTCTAGCTTTTGAATATTTTATAAGAACTCTTACTAAAAGTTCTAGTTCTGAACCTAAATATATGACTTTGATTCAAAACTAAGGTTATCATTTTCCTTTTGAAGTATGATCCTATATGGGAATATTTACCTTACATCTGATTGATTAATGGCTCTTAGTAGTGTTATCTTGACTCTACAAAATATTTTAAATAAAATTATAAATGATTGGGGCACCTGGGTGGCTCAGTGGGTTAAGCCACTGCCTTCGGCTCAGGTCATGATCTCAGGGTCCTGGGATCGAGTCCTGCATCGGGCTCTCTGCTCAGCAGGGAGCCTGCTTCTCTCTCTCTCTCTCTCTCTCTGCCTGCCTCTCCATCTACTTGTGATCTCTCTCTGTCAAATAAATAAATAAAATCTTAAAAAAAAATTATAAATGATTAATGTTAAAAACTAGAATGTATTTAAAAAAGATAATTTAGGCCAAATGGGATATATATATCCCATATATCCTTTGATCTCCATTCCTTAAATTACCCACATGACCACTACGTATATGTGTATTGTTTGGTTGTTTCTTTGATATTCTTCTCCAATACCAGAATGTGAACTCCGTGAGAGCAGACATTTTGTCTAATGTAGTGCTCATGGTGAGGAGACTTCTAAGATGGTTTCCATTGATTTCCACCTTTTTGTTTTCTTACCCTGTGAAACTCCCTTTCGTTAAGTGTAAATTGGACCTGGTCACTTGTTTTTAATGAATAGAATATAACAAAAGTGATAGGATGTTACGTCTGAGGTTAGGTTAGAAACCACTGTGACTTCCATATCGCTAGTCCCTCTCTCTCTTTCTCCCTCTATCTCAGATTCTTGGATCCTTGTTCTTTGGGTCCTTGTTTTGATGAAGCAAGCTGGAGTGGCCTATGTGGTAAAGAACTGAGAATAAATTCTGTATAATCACTAGTAAAGAACTGGGGGTTTTAGTCCAACAACCACTGAGGAACTGAATCCAGAGCCCCATTAGCAAGCTTATAATTGGAACCTTCTTCAGTTATGGTCCCACAGGAGACCAAAGTTCTGCCTATTATTTCTACTATAGACTGTGACAGACACTGAAACAGAGGACCCGGTTAAGTCATCCTAGGGTTCTCGACCCTCAGAAAGTGTGAGATACTAAATGTTGTTTTGATTCACTAAGTTTGGAAGTAGTTGTTACACAGAAGATAAATAATACAGTGCTTTACCTCTCCATAGAGGAAATACTCAGCAAATATTAAGATAACTACATGGAGTTGTCATTTCCTTTTTTTTGAAAAAGCTGAATAATAAAGAAACCAACTGAATATTTGGCATAGTACAATTGAGGCCTAAATTATCTTTTTTAAATAGAATCTAGTTTAAAAAAAAATAGAATCTAGTTTTTAATGTTAATCATTTATAATTCTATTTAAAATATTTTATAGAGTCAAGATATATGGGATATATATATCCCATATATCATTTTTATGGGAAAATAGGGAAAAGCAAACCACATAGATTCTAGAAGAATATTCTAGCAAAGAAAATAGCAAGCCCTAAGTCCCTGAAATAGATGTAAGTTTCACATTTGAGGAAAAGGACCTTGTGGCTGGGGAAGAGTAAGTGAGAAGAGAATGAGAGAAAACAGTTGGCTGTATTATGTAGGCTTTTAGCCTGTGCAATGACTTTGGAAGCTCTTCTAAGTGAGATAGGAACACATTTAGAGTGTTTGCTATGGAGGAATAGGATGATTTAACCTACATCTTTAAAAGAGCATTCTGAAAGTATCTTGGTAATCTAAGCAAAGTTACTCTGATAACTTGGGCCAAAGCAACCAGTAGATATCTTGAGATATGGAGAGATTCTGGATGCATTAAAACATAGAACCAGCACCATTTCTTGACAGATCAGCTCTAAGTATGAGAGAGAATGAGGTCAAGAGTGACTCCAAATATTTTTGCCTGAACATTAGAAAAGTTAGAAATGCTATTCAATTAAAAAAAAAAAAAAACTGTAGAAAGATCGAGTTGCATCAAGTCAGTTACATTTGAAATAAACATTACCTGTAATATAATCATGTTAAGGGGAACTTTCTCTATGAGGCTGCAATAGGAGAAATAAATTTCTGAGTCATCAGAGTAGAGACTAGGTTTAAAATCAAAAAGGGTCAAATGAGATCACCTGAAGAGCAAGCAAAGATACGGAAGAGAAGAGGGCTGAGAACTGAAAGTGGGAATATCTTAAATATATAGTATTTGGAATGATGAAAGTGATTGAGTAGGATTCATGGATGGTGTTGTGGCAAGCGAAGAAACTAAATGGTCAAGAGAGATTGTTACAACTGGCAAAATGAAAGCCGCTAGTGACTTTGACAAAACCATGATCCAAAAGGTGGTGATGAAAGCCTCTATGGAGTCAGTCAAATAAAGGACTAGAGAAGAGGGGCACTTGGGTGGCTCAGTTAAGCATCCAACTCTTGATTTCAGTTCAGGTCATGATCTTGGGGTTGTGAGATTGAGCTCTGCCTCTGCCTCTGCCTCCCTGCTGGGTATAGAGCCTGCTTAGGTTTCTCCCTCTCCCTCTAGCCCTCCCCTCACTCACTCTCTATCTCTCTCTAAAAACAAGCAAACAAAGGAACCAAGAAAAGGAATGGAGATGAGTTGGATAAACTTTTCAGTTTCAGTGAATAATTGCATAACAACAGCCCAGTAGGACTCTGGAATCAGGATAAGCTTTACCATTCAGGGTTTAGTATTTTGTTACAGGAAATAGAAAGTACACAGCTATCTTAAGACTAAATAGATTTAATATAAATATTAAAACGATAATACTGACTGCTAGCATAAACTGCTAGCAGAAGTCAACTCTTGTCAGGTAGTCCTTCTTTCAGTTTGTGCTCTCTCTGGGCTCCAGGAACATTTCTTTAGTTGCCTTGCTGCTCAGCCCTAGGGATGGTAACTCCTGCTGGGTGCTTCAACATCCCTTCTGTGGTATTTTACCCATGTTCACACCTCTGTCTGTTGCTTATTTGAAATAAGCATATAAGGTTGCTAATTTGAAATATTCGAGGTGGATATTCCTTCCAGATAGCTCTCTGATACGTGGAATCCACAAATTCTTCATTGGAGTTACTGACTTCAAGATCGCTGGTATTTAATGGCTAGAAAGCAACCACCACTTTATCAATCACCACTTGACAGCAACAAAGCTGGTCTCCAGACTCAGGAAAGCAGGATCCAGCCACAGTTAACGACTCTTTCATTTGCCTCTATATACTCACTAAGATAATGACACGGGACACTCTGCTGTCAAAAGCCTCCAGCTTTTCTGTGACTTTGCTTGCCTGACAGCAATAGCTAAAAATACAAGAAGACACATGCTTTTCCCAGGGCAGCTTCCAAATCTCACATGATGCAGTTATTTGGCAGGACTTATCTGACATATGAAACCCTCATCACAAGAGGGTCTTCGATATAAACCATTTAGCATTCTAGCCTCTGCAGTACTGAAATTTTATAATAGGTAGAGGTAGGGATTGATTCTGAGAGTTATCTCATCATTTACCATACGCACCAGTACTTTGTGATGTTTCTATGATAATTATTAAATAAGGAAGAAATGAAAAGGAAGCACAGAGAAGGAAGAATTACAGGAGACTTTGGGATAGCATGAGACCAGTGTATGAGTATATATTCCATCTATTAATATCATATATAAGATGTCATAAAATGCAAATTTAATGAAATGTTTGCTTTTTAACTTTTATATTTATATCCTCAAGTTTTCAAGGTGCAATAAAATTAAAAGCTAAATGAATGTGTGGATATATTTATAAATATGTTTGTAAACTAAGATAATTTGCTTTCAATTTTATTTTCTGGAAATAAAATTGTTCCCTTTGTTTCTTTCCAGTCATCTTTATCTGCTGCATATTTTTCCAGTTTTCTAAATATTTCACAATTCTGTGTTTCCACATGTGAGCATTAAATAAATTGTTAGATTACATTTCTGGGTTTTAAAAATTATTTTTTGTTTTTATTTGTATTTGTAAAATATAGATCCCGTGCCTCTGTGTGTGTGTGTGTGTGTGTGTGTGTGTGTGAATGAAGCACATTTATTATTTTGGTCAGTATTGTGATTAGAGTGCATGTCATTTATTTTGTTTCATATTTGCCTTTTATTTTTAAAATATGATGTATCTTTCTTATTTTCTGGCCTTCATTAGATACGTTGATATTTGTATGTGTGTAAGTGAAATAAATTTTGGTGAAAATGAAAAAAACAATTCTTGTATGGTAGCATAAACAAGTAGTAAGACTGAAGTAAATGAAACAGAGTAGTTCAGTGATTATATCAGGACAGACACTTTCCACATTTCAACTCTGCTGTCCTTGTGGGTGCGTCTTTGTCCACTATTTGTTGCTTCACTGTCAATATGACTGTTTTAACTATGTTGATTTTTCTACCTTTCAGGTGGAAAAAAATAAATTGAATAAGGCAGGGGTTACTATGTAGTGAAAAAAGATTTTCTGAGCAATCCTTGCCTTCCATCTCAGTGGGTAGGCATGTTTTCCATTCTTTCCCTAGACAGGTAAGTCCGGATAGGTAAAAGGTTTTACTTACCTGTATTCTATTCCAGGGTTCTTTTAATAAAGGGGAAGTGAGGCTATATTTTGAAGAGTCACTCTTTAAATGTCTTAATGTATCTGTGTGTGTGTGTGTGTGTGTGTGTGTGTTAAATTAAATTTATTTATTTTTAACATAACAGTATTCATTATTTTTTCACCACACCCAGTGCTCCATGCAATCCGTGCCCTCTATAATACCCACCACCTGGTACCCCAACCTCCCACCCCCCCGCTACTTCAAACCCCTCAGATTGTTTTTCAGAGTCCATAGTTATAAATATTATTTTTATTTTAATTTACCTTTAGGAACAAAAAAGGTACTGATTTACTTATCTACTCTACTCATAACCACATTCTTATAAATGCATTTAATTTAGGCTGATTTTCTTCAAGCTCTTCTTTGTTTTTTGTTTTGTTTTAAGTAGGCTCCAGTGTGGAGCCGAACTTGGGGCTTGACCTCATGACCCTGAATTCAAGACCTGAGCAAGATCAGGATTTGGTCGCTTAACCAACTGAGCCATGCAGGCACCCCTTCAAGTTTTGTTTTTGTTGTGGTTGTTGTTGTTTTTTAAGAGGATTTTGGGTGACTTGGGATACTTTTATATTATTTTCATATTTAAATAATTATTTAGCTTGCTATAAAATTGAAGTTATTTTCCTGCATTATTTGAAAAGAATAATCCATTGCCCTATTCATTATTATTGTTGATTAATCTCACTTCAACCTGATTCTGTTTACTTTGGATGACTTGATTTTTGTTCAGAAGCTTAATGATTTTTCTCCTAGTTTTTCTTTCCTTTTTATTGTTATTAATTTTCCCTTTAATATGGCTCAGTGATGTTTTCATTATTACTAAGTGGAAATGCATTAACTCTTTCATTTTAAACACTAATATGTTTTCTAATATGAGCAATTTCTGGTCATTTCTTTATTTTCTCTCTGCCATTAATATTTTACAATATCTTTTTGGACTTTTTTATATAGTTATTAAATCTAAACTCTGCTACCCACTTGTTCTTAGGTACATTACATCTCTTTTCCTCCCTTCTCCTTTCTGGGATAATTCTTTGGTTTATTATTTTACTTCCCTCATTCCTCCTCTGTGTTGATTTGATATTAAACCCATTACCTGATTTCACTAGTTTTAGTTTATTGTGTTTCTTTTAGGTCAATTAAGCTGTTTGGTATTTTTTCAAAGTTTTTATTTAAATTCCAGTTAGTTAATGTGCAATATAATATTAGTTCCAGGTGTATGAATTAGTAATTTACACTTCCATACAACAGCTGGTGTTCATCGCAAGTGAGCTCCTTAACCCCCATCACATATTTAACACATCTCCCCACCCACTTCTCTGGTAATTATCAGTTTGTTCCCTATAGTTAGGAGTCTGTTTCTTGGCTCGCTCTCTTAATTTTTACCCTATGCTCATTTTTTTTTCCTTAAATTCCACTTATGAGCGAAATCATATGGTTGCTAAGTATCTTTATCCATTAAATTCATATTTCTCTGGGGCTAAATGCTCTCTCGGTTGTGTGTAAGGACTACAGCTCAGGTTCCAATTAATGCACCTTCTGATAGTTCGGAGAATGTTTTCATGAAGGGTGTTGGCCTAAGTTTAGACGCTTTGATGTTACAGTTTGATGTTACAGTTTGATATTTCAGTTTAGTTCAACCATTTCCTTTGTTTTCCCCACACACACACACACCTGTGAATACCAGAATAGACTCCCCTTGCACTCTGGAGAAGAACTGCTTTTTCCAAAAGTTCTATTGAACTGAAATACCCTAGAGCTAAGGAGAAAATTCATGTGAACTGATCAATATGTCTGCTTCTCTCACCCAACTCAATTGGATGCCAAACTGCTAGTTGGCTTGAAGTGACCATTCTACTCCTTTAGATACTATTGCTTCTGCCTTTCTGCCTTTCAGTAGTGATGGGATATAAGCACAATGTAGGAAATATATATAGATATAGATATATCTGTATCTATAGGTAGATGTATATATAGATATAGATATATACATCTACCTTTATTCCTTATCCCTGAGATTGTCTCCTTTTGCATTTTAAGGGACAAATCACAAAATCATATAATGGGATCTGATACTTTCTCTCAGATTCTTTCTTTCTTTCTAACCTTTCCCTCCCCCTTAAACTAGGGTCCCATTTTAGTTGTCTTGTGTTTCTTGAGAGAAAACAACAATACAGATTTTCTGTCTTTTTAGGATGCAGAAATGTGACTACTAGATAAACTTTATATAGTAATTTTTAAAACTGCTAGGAACAGATAAAATATGCTAAAAATCTTTAAAGCTCAAAGAGAACATATCTGAATTACATTTTTAAAATGTATTCCTAAAAAATAAAATATATTCTAAGTATTTTTTAATGTATTGAATACATTCATACTCAATAAACACTAAAACACTAAATATTGTCTGAGGTGTGAACGTCTCTTCTAGTTTTGTAGTTTATACATACTGTATAAAAATGCATGCTGCTCCAATTTTTCCTTAAATCTCCCACTTGGCTCAACTGAATTGAAAACTAATCAACAAGTGATTGGATAAAAAAATATTTTGTATTGATTTTTATCACTCATTGAGCCCACTCCAAATTCTCACACACTTCTTTCTGTATGTTATTTTTGTTATTCTTCCAAGTTTCCTTATATCAAAGATAATTTATCTTCTCAATTCTAAGAATAAGAAAAGTAATATTTGGACTCAGTCTTCATCATAATTTTGATGAATGTGATTCCAGCCAATGTAACCTTGTTTTAGGGACCTGTCTTGTTTGTTTATTTGCTAGCCACAATAAGTTTATTGAATCAAATCATAGCCAGCTGCTCACTAAAGACTTTTATACCATTCATAGGAGTTGCAAGCTTCAGTCTCAGTGGCTTATTTCCCTCTATAATGCAAACAGAACGGAGGAACATTTAATTTCCTATGGATGAAATAATCCATAGGATTCAATTATCACAATATAAAATTATGCTTTATTTTAATTTTTGAGCCAGAATACATTTTCTAGTCATTGAATATTATTTGTTTTGGGAGAATGAGTTTTTATAGGAGAAGATATGGGGCCATCTGAAAGATTTAATACAAACTCTACAATCTACATACTTCACATTTTTATCTTAAAATTTAAAAAAAATGTGTAAAATAGGTTACTAATTGTTTGCTAATATTATCTAAATACCATTAATGTATTAAAAATGTATGCATTCAGTTATTAAACTCACTTATTAGAAATCTGATATGTCTCAAGACTTTGTGCTAAATGCTAAGAATCCAGGAATTGAGAATATATCCACCATCTAGGTAGTAGCAGAAAAAAACAAATACCCATTACAATATAATGAGATAGACATTATAATTAGAATCAGTACCAAACCCTATACAACTATATTTTCATTAAGTGCTCCTATCGTATGAAATAAATTAGTGTTCTCTTAGTGTTATTTTTCTCTCTTGTATATGAAATAGGACATAGGAGACAAAGAGAAGAGTTAGAAAAATATTTCTAAAAAAAGGAATACTTTCATATTGGGTAAATGTAAAAGAATGTCAGAAAGTAAATGTGTCAGTTACAGAGAAAGAGGCAGTAGGAGAGCATAAATGCATTTCATTCTGGTAGGAGCAGTTGGTGAAGATAAAGTTGTGTAGAATTTAGAGATTGTTTACAGTGAAGGACAAGACTTCTAGAGTGAGTCCAGAAAAGTCGAACTACATTCAAGTTCTACATTGAACTACATTCACTAAGTAATTTAATATCCTTTTAGGAAAGCAGGTTAACAACTGAGAAGTTATTATGACTTAGAAACTTCAGTTTCCAGAGATTTGAAAATGGGTCGGTTAGTCAGAAGATCCAAGGCAACGTCAGGACCTCATGGTAGTTTCAGGAAGAAGTGGTAAATTTTTCAGTCACTTCACATCTGAAGGGAGGGCAAAGGCACAGACAAATATTAATTAACTTCACACAAGACATCAAAAGTGAAAAAAATTCATAATTAGGTGGGAAATGATGTAAATTTTTGCCATGCTGAAATTGTTGTGCTTATAAAGCATCTCAACTGAGATACATTTAGGCAATTAGATGTAATTTCAGAACTTCAGAAAGAATTGATTAGCAATACAGGTGTGCATTTTTACAGCTCAGAGGAGTGTTGAAGCAAAGGTTGGGTGGATGAGATCAGCCTGGGATGACATCAGAATTGAAAAGATAAGGGGATGGATGACTGAGGTCTGTGGAACACTAATATTTGTGATGATTGTAGAGATATTGGCCTGCAGTGTTCACTCCTATCTAAATCTGATTAAAACAGAACAAAACTGAAATTCACTTAAATATGCAATGAGGAGAGCTAAAGAAACAAGGCAAATTATGTCTGATATGCACAATGAGAAGATCTGGGGGAAGTATGTGAGTTATGTCTGTAATTAAAAAAAAAAAAAAAGTTTGAAACTATTATCCCAAGACAAAACAAAGAGATAAACCAACTGTGAATAAAATGAACTATACAAATGAAAGCATACATTATGCCAGAGGTTTGTTGCAACTAAATACTCATTTTAAAAATGATCTACTGAAGTTTCCAAGACAAGTGATGACCAAAAAAAAACCAACAAAACAAAAACAACAACAACAAAAAAAACTCATCTTCAGTATTAAGTGGAAATTACCCTAAAATGTAGCAGGGAACCAACCTATACCTAGAACAAATACAGAATAAAGAAATAATTAATTGGGAAGTGGGTGATAATATATGCATTTAAAATAAGTTCAAAATCCAAATGACACTTTTTTTTTAAAGATTTTATTTATTTATTTCACAGATAGAGATCACAAGTAGGCAGAGAGGCAGACAGAGAGAGAGGAGGAAGCATGCTCCCTGTGGAGCAGAGAGCCTGATGCGGGGTTCAATCCCAGGACTCTGAGGTCATGACCTGAGCCGAAGGCAGAGACTTTAACCCACTGAGCCACCCAGGCACCCCTGATACTTTTTTTTTTTTTTTTTTTTTTTTTGACTAAAGGAAACTTTTTGTATTCTTACTTTTAGTAGACATTCTATTTAAAGAAGTTTTAGGTTCCTAGCAACACTGAGAGTAAGATAGAGAGACTCTGAACATACCTATGATAGAGAGGCATGCATAGTCTCCACTGATCAATATGACTATATTACCATATATATAGATATACCTATATTGTAAGGTTTTACAGGTGAGATACACATGACACCTGGCGAGATAGGCACAAGGCAAGGTTTATTAAAGGCGCCCTCAGGTGGGGTTCCACAACTCAGGAGAGGAGAGTCGGGGAAGTTGTGCCTGGGAAGGGGTTGAGTGAGATTTTATTGGGCCAAGGCAGGACGGGGCTCACAACCATATTTGATAAGGTTAGAGGTTGGGGGTTGGAAAGTCCCAAAGTGGCTGGTTTCTGTTTCTCAAATAGGTTGTGATTTACTCAAGATAAAGCGTCCTTGGCAGAAGTCCTTCTGGTGGGAAAGTCCAGAGTAGGGGAAGATGGCAGCCTGGCGGCCATTTTATTGTTCCTCCTGCATTCCCAGGGCCGCTGACCTAACAGATACATATCTCTATACCTATATCTATACTTAAGACACCTCCTAGGGGGTGGAAGTGAGTCATCAAAGCACCACTGACTCTTTAGTGGAACCAAAACAGGAAGCAGCCAGGGCCCCCAGCCCCTGGTCATCCAGGAACACAAGTGGGATCCCACAGCCACAGCAGCAGAGGAAAGAGACAGAAGGTCAACTTCTCACTCTGTCCAAGGGCAGCCCTACAGGGCTGAGTACTGAGCAGAGATGAAGCTACAGGTCCTGCTGAGTTGATGGGCTAATTTTTTCTCCAAGCTTAAAGCTGTTTTAGGAGATAATGTGGGCCAAAGGGAAGAGCCATTATTAACAACTCACCAGAGTGGCACAATTTGTTACAACTGATGAACCTACATTGACACATCACTATCATCCAAAGTCCATAGTGTCCATTAGGGTTCCCTCTTGGGGTACATTCTATGGGCTTGGGTAAATATGTAATAATATGTGTCCAGCATCACGGTATCATACAGACTATACTCAGTGCCCTAAAATCTCTTGCACTTTGCCTATTCATCCCACCCTAACCTCTGATAGTTCCAAATCTTTCACAGTCCTCATAGTTTTGGTTTTCCCAGAAAGTCATAGTGTCAGAATGTAGCCTTTTGAGAATGGCTTCCTTCACTTAATATACATTTAAGCTTTCTCCATGTCTTTCTGCTGCCAGATGATGGGTGAGGCCCTGAGATGGAGGGACTCAGGAACACTTGCCAAGAGAGTTCCTGGCTTTGTACAAGTAAGACTTCAAGAGCAAGCCTTTTGGAGGAAGGGACAAAGATTCAGTAAGTATAGAAGTAAGAAAGGAGCTACTTCACAAAGTAGAAATCTCTCCTCCTGGATGGGCTAGAGGACTCCTGCTTTGTCTCTAATGAAAGGTTTTTTAAGTTTTTTAAATTAGCTAACTGTGTAGGGAGGGGCTTACTCTTTAACTTTGGGTTTATCATTTACATTGGGTGATTATTTTCTCCCTTGTCTCAGGACTGTGAAGTTACCTAGGGAGAGCAAGTGTTAGTATATCTGGCCTTTTTGGCTTTTACTGCTGGAGGACATGGATCTTATGGTTTTCTGTGATCTTTCTGTGGATCTTGTGACTCTTTTCATGATGTGCTGACTTTTAGGTTGAGGGTCAGCTTAAAACCAAAATGGCTTCACTTTGATCAATGTGTCTCTGGAGTCTCCTTTCCACTTGTCAGCTTATTTCTCTTTAGTGCTGAAAGGGGAGAGGAGGTTTTTAAACTCAAAGTATTTTATGGAGTCCAAGTATAAGTTAGATAAAAATTTCAGTGTTCTGGTTAGAAAAGAATGAGCTGGAGGCATCAGGGCCACCTTCATTCTAGGTGATCTCTGAAAAACCCATTTAAAATAATGGATTTAAAAGGAGGGAGAAATGCAAACAAAACTAGGTATTTATGTATGTTATTCAAAGCTTCTGAATAACTTGTGTTCTAAAAAATTAGAGCTGAAAAATTATCTGTAAAATATTTTCTGCTTTTACATATTTATGAATTTACTAAGCCATTAATTAAGACATTTATTCCACAAATACGCACATGTTATTTTAGTCTTCCTTGCTGCTCAACCCTGTTTTAGACTCATAATCTCCACACCTCCAAACTAATTGGAAGTTATCTCATCACACTCATATGTAAATAAACATAGTTATCCAAATATTGTTCATATACACACATACATATTTAGAAATTCTAATTAAAATATCTTCAAATTAATAAACATCTGAATATGAAAATTTTCAGATGCCAAATTTATTTTATTTTATTTTTTTTAAAGATTTTATTTATTAATTTGACAGAGAGAAATCACAAGTAGACAGAGAGGCAGCCAGAGAGAGAGAGAGGGAAGCAGGCTCTCTGCCGAGCAGAGAGCCCGATGCGGGACTCGATCCCAGGACTCTGAGATCATGACCTGAGCCGAAGGCAGCGGCTTAACCCACTGAGCCACCCAGGCGCCCCCAGATGCCAAATTTAAAGAGAGAAATAATTATTTCTATATGGGAATGTGGCTCCAAAATTTTTCACAAGGAAATCTCAGTACTATGGTTTCAAATCTTATTTAATCTTTTTCTCATCATCAGATTTTAAGCTTGATTACTTTTACAAATGTGTGTATCTGTGCTGTTGCTGACACAGTAGATCGAGTTGAGGAATGATTTACAGGATTTTATTAAGGTGTTCAAGGCTCTCCTTATAATATATTTATTCATGATGACTTGGATTCTGCACTGTCAGCTGGATGTATTATAATCTATCATTTTGGATCAGCAGTGTTTCCAGGTTCATTTTGATTTTGTGTAGTCTCTCTTTTGAGTTGCCATAAATTAATTTTAAATTTATTTCCTTAGAAAGACTTACACACATTCCTGTGCTGATTGAATGCACTCAAATATTTGAGGTATTTTGACTTGAAACCCAAACATAACAAAAAAGAATTCAAATCTTGATAGATGGGGATTTCAGTTCTAGTATTTATGCAACAACTCTAAATTATAAAATTATTAACAGTGATGAATTTAAACATTTTTGTAGTGTGTGAAATAAATTCATTTAATTTTGTTTAATAACAATATTTTTCATATCATTTTGAATCAAGTATAGGTATATTTTATTTCTCTCATATCATCAGATAATTCTTTATTTCATATAGATAATTCTGTAATAAGCTAAAATTATTTTATATGCTAAAGTGTATGCCATATATGATATTTATGTTCACAATGTTAAAATTAAAAAGACAGTGTATTTCTGTACATTGTTCATGTCACATTATTCATGTAACATTATTAATGACTTTTTGTGAATCAAACCATCTCACAAGTATCAGTTATTGGCTTGAGATATAAGTTAGGTGGCTTTATTTTAATTGATCTTACATATGATTTATATATGTCCTTCCTCATAAGAAAAGGGTCCACTCTTTTTTTCTTTTTAATTTATTTCTTTCTTCTTATTTATTTATTTATTTTTTTAAAATATTTTATTTATTTATTTGACAGACAGAGATCACAAGTGCCTAATGCGGGGCTTGATCCCAGCACCCTGGGAACATGACCTGAGCCAAAGGCAGAGGCTTTAACTCACTGAGCCACCCAGGCACCCTATTTATTTATTTATGAGGGAGAGGGAGAGGGAGGTACAAGAGGGACAGAGGAAGAGGGAGAGATAGAATCTTAAGCAGGTTCCATGCCCTGCTAGGAACCATACATGGGACTAGATCTCATGAGCCCAAGATCATGACCTAATTAAAAATCAAGAGTCAATTAATTGTTTAAGCAACTGAGCCACCCAAGTACCCCTAGGATCCACTTTTTCTTTGTAAGCTGCCATGGCTGCCAGTAGTTGTGGGATTATTTTGTAGAATTATTGTATTATTTATGGCTGTATCTGGGTTTAAGACACATTTCATGAACCCATTACAGTTCATAGGTTTTTAGTCAATTAATTTTTTTCCCAAAAAGAGTCCTTTAAAAAAAAAAAAAACACTGAAATCACATTTCTATTATATCTTATTGTATTTTTAAAATATCTGAGATACTGCATGTCATATGTCATCATGGAAATGTAAATTAAAACAACAATTAGCTACTACCACACACCTATTAGAATGACCTAAGTCCAGAACCCCAGTGGTACCAAGTTCTACTGAAGATACAAAATAATATGAACTCTCATTATGGCTGGCGGGAATTCCAAATGGTACAGCAACTTTTGGGACATTTTGACAATTTCTTATAAAACTAAAGTAATTTTAGCATACAATCTAACAATATTCTTCTTGGTATTTACCTAAAGGAGTTAAAATTTTATGACCATGAAAAAAAATTGCACATGAATATTTGTAGCAGTTTTATCCATAATTGTCAAAGTTTGGAAGCAACCAAATAGATGAATGGGTAAATAAACTGTGATACATCCCAGGGTCGAAATATTACTCAGTACTATAGATACATTAAACGAGAAACCAATATATTATATTGTGTCTCCAATAGCTATTATACATGGTTTCTTTGAGCCAAGCAGTATAAGAATTATCAGCTTATCTCACTATCAAAACTGAGCTATCCATTTATGGGATTTGGACTTCCCATTTTAAAAAACTTGGGATCTGCAGGGATACAAGAACTCTTCGTGGCAGATAGAAAACACCTCATAAGAGGACACTAAGTTAATAATACTTAACCTGGAAGATGTGGAACACTTGTCTACTTTTGGTTCTGTGTGATAGTGGACTAAAGCAGGCAAAGAAAAAAATGTTTTACTGGGTAAAATACTCAATCATTACCATTAAAAACTAAAGTTACCATCAAGTATAAGATCAAGAAGATTACTCTGGAATCTGGAGAATTGGGTCTTTCAGTGTTTATAATACATGTTGGTACATATATTATAAAAATAAAAGTCTTAAACAATGGTAGGATTTAAAAAAAAAAAAAATAGACCCTTTGAGATTGAAAGCCTCAATCTCTCCACCAAGCAACAAATTAAACCAACCAAAATGTTGGTAACAGGTGAGGGATAGAATAATCTGGTGGGAGAAGATGAGGAATATCCACTATAGCCATGGTACCCACTGAGGCCGCAGAGACTGTGTTTCTATTTCCCAATTACCTTAAAGTTTTCTAGGGGATTGTGAATTACAATCACCTCAACAGAGATTCTGTGATTGATTGGATGGGTATCTATCCTCTCAGGAAAGAGTGAGTGTATTTCGTACCTAAATAAATAGTGATCTTATGTTGTACTATGGGAGCCAATTATAATGTGGACAAACAGTAGGAAATGAGTGGGGCAAGTAGTATATATTATCAACAGTTTTTAATGTGCCTCTTCAGATTCACAGTTCCTCCATTACAACCTCACCATCCTGTTCTGCCTTAGGTGATTTCACAGCTGAACCTCATGTTTTACCAGCAGCCAGGATAGCCAACAAATGCCCTAGAGTTTTTGTTTTCTGAAGGAAACACTGAAGGAGGTAGACTTGCCATGGCATGTTATACAAAGGGGTTAGAATATATTTTAAGCAGCAGAAAAGTTTATTCTTGGGGACAATGAATCTTGTCCATGGGAATTAGGAGAGAGGAAAAGGCTACGTTGAGAAACCCTCTCTTTTTTCTATCACTGGACGACTGATTTGAGGTATAATTGATGAGTACAAATGGAAGACATCCTACCAGGCTAAGGAGACTAGAATGTAGGCCTCTTCCTGACTCTCCACAGGGAGAGTCTAGCCCAGCATTGCTTTGATCTCTTTCCTTCTTCTACTCTCTCCACCCTTCCTGTTCTTTCTCCTCATTCTCAGTTTCCTGGGTGTGTAGTCACCAAATGTGAATCAGCATTTTACTCTTGCCTCATGAACTGTTTTGTTGAAATCCTAGATTGGAAAGTTAACAATTTTATAACATAAAATTGTTTTTCTTTCCTGGAAATGGAATCATTTGTATTGTCCACAATAATTGGTTATGTCTTCACAGCCTCACCACAGTTGATGGTTTTCAAATGTACAGGTTTTGCCAACCAGTATATTGTGAAAAGATATCTCACTGTAACGGTGATATATAATTACAGTTTTATAAGACATATATATTTAAAAGGTGATTGTATATGTTTGTCTATGAGCTCTTTTACACATATGAGACCATACCCTTTTCAATTGTTGGTCTTTTATATTCATTTTAAATTTAGATTAGAGTATACAGAATGGTACCACACTGAAATTTGACCCACATCATATATGGTAAAATTATGTTCTAAAACTTGAATTTCAACGTTTTAGGCACACTTTGTTGAAAAGGCATACCTTCTATAGGGTATTACCATCTCTTAATTCTTTCATATTCCCTGCTCCTCAGAATGGAACACCATTGGAATTTTCAGAATGCTCTACTATTTTAATATTTCTTTCTAGCCCTTGGGGATTTGTGGATTTTATATTTATTTTTTAAATGTTATTTTGCATTATATAAAGCATTGTAGAGATTATATATTATAGTTATAATAAATATTTTTTATTTTTGCATTTGTAGCATTCATATTATTATGCATAGAAACTTCAAATTTTACTATTTCTCTGAAAATCAATACAAATATTTTTCAAATTTTGCTGTTTTGAAGCATAGTCACATTTTAACATCTTAGCCTTTAAAATCTAAGTCCTAATTTAGGAATTTATCCTAACCAGTCTAATAGTTATGTATATTTATTGCATGTTTTCCATATGATTTATTTAATTAAATTAATATTTTCTTTAAAAAATTAAAATAAAATAATATGACACTTGTAACAAGTCTCGTATTTTAAGCCTCTAGTCCAAAAAGTCAGTTATTTTCTCTGGAGTATATTTTATAGAATTTGTTTCAGTTTATTACTTTGAAATTGTTTTGTTTTGTTTCTGAAGCAGGTTATTAGATACTAGAAGTGATTTTGTTTCATTCAACTACTGCTTTTCTCCCTTAACATAAATACATTTACATTTTGAAAAGTGTGCGTGTGTGTAGCAATCTTTAAAAATATTTGACTATATATTTAAAGCATTTAGTATATTAATACACATTAGATCAAAGTTCTATAAAATATTCTGGTTTTGGATTGGAAATTTACATGTTCTTTACATAGTTTACTTAGATGATTCTAACAAAATTATTTGAAAATTATATACAAAATATTTTTATACTAAAGTTCTGTTTTCCTTTTTTCAAAGCTTGTAATGAAACTACATTATTTCCACTAATGCATATATCAAAACTATTTTACTAATTCCTCCTTGAAAATGGATTGCAATGGATTTTTAGTATTTCAATGACAAAGATTTCAGTATGAAAAAGTGATAATTTAAAATACACAAATTATAATTTTGAAAGAATTTGTTTATATAAGTTTGAACCTTCATGTTTAGGAAAATATATTTTATTATTTTTTTTAAATTAATAAAGGAAACACAAAATAATAGCAGAAATATGTCACCTGAAAAACATTTTAATAATCAAACCCAGTAGGCAACAAATACCGATGAGGCATTTTAGTGCAGGGTGATAAATTATTAGAATGGAATACTATTAACTTCAAGTTCACATATAGCAATTAAATGCCATGAATCTCTTTCTGGTGCTCTGCTTGTGCTAAAAAAAGCAATTGCTATTTCTTTACTCAGTCTGAGGTTGGTTCTGATTTTTAATTAACATGAAGCCAAGAATTTTCCTTTAAAACACTCTACTCCCAGGAGTGTGCTCTTCCAATTTCTAATGAAAAATAAACACTAGGTCTACTAAGCTTGGTGCTAGTTTTAATTAAGTTCCGTTTAATTTTTCTTTCCACAAATTTCTGGATCAAATATGTGATTGCATCTCTACTATTGAGGGTTTTCTGACTTGTTCTTACTTTAACCCAGTATAATATTTATTCTATCAATTCTGCCTTATTTTTCCAATTTCAATAAAAAAGTAAGAGAGGAAGGAGCAGTAAAAGGAGGTTACAAATTATAGAGATAAATCTACTAGTAGATTAACCACATAATTTTGCATTATTGTCTAAGAAAGAGAAAACAAGTTAAGATGGTTCATTTCTGTAATGGCTAAGAGGGAAAAATAATAGATAAACAAATAAAACTTTATTAGACATTGTCAATGAAAGACATGGTATTGAGGAAGGAAATCTCTTAGTCTTAAAAAACCTCTAAAAGTTAAAGTAAGCCCATGACCCCTTAATGAAAAGTGACTGCCTAATTTTTTTACATTTCTCAATTTTTAAAAGATATTTATGTATTTTGATTGATACATGATCTCACAGGTAGAAAAGTAACTGTTTCCCAAAATGGGGCAGAGTGGGGACCTACCCTCTCTCAGTAACTAGCCAAGTAACTAGCTAGAAATATAGATATTTTACTATTTGGTCCTTCTAAAGTTTGATCAACTTAAAAATGTTCTCTGCCCATGAGCATTTTGGAACATAGTCCTTTGCTATAGATATGTATAGAGGATCAAACATTGGAATTATCACTCTGTTCCTTATATAATCTAATTCTAATACTAGGTGGAAAGATAAAATGTATCATTTCATTTTAAAATTTATGAAAAATTTTAACCATACAGGTGGAAAAGATACACCTATCTACCTAGATTCTAGGTTCTAGATTCTAGACTAGAATTAGTATTATCAGTCTATCACATGCATATCTATACATCTACTAATACTTCTGTTCATTTGTCAACCTAATTTTTCTGATGTGTTTCAAAATAAATTGCAGACATAAATCTACTTCATCTTTAGAGTTCAGCAAGCATGTCAGAAGCTAGAATACACTATTTATTTATACATTTTTTCCTTTAGGTAAAACCTATATGCAGTGATATACGCAAACTGTGGGTGTACGATTCATGAGATTTTTTTAGTAACACATATATTGTATAACTGAAACTTCTACTAAAGATAAATCCCTGCCACATCCTCAGAAAGTTCCTTCATGCCCTTTCACAGAAACTTCTTGGTTCAACTTCCTCAAAGGAAACTACACTTCTAATTTTTTTTTTTAACCACAGATTAGTTTTGTCTATTCCAAGATTCATAAAAATGGAAACATGTATATTTTCTTATTCTGTGAATTGTTTATAGGTTATTTCAGTTACCAGTTTTACACAGTACAGATTCGAAATGCTAAATACAGAAAACAAAGGCTAGAATTTCCACATTATAAAATATACCTACAACAGTGTCCGGGTTCAGTGTGATAATTTTATGAAAGTTACTTTTTTTAAAGATTAATTTATTTATTTGAGAGAGAGAGAGAACACAAGTGGGAGGAGGGGCAGAGAAAGAGGGAGAGAGAGAATCACAAACAGACGATCTACTGAGCGTAGAGCCTGAAGAAGGGATTGATTCCAGGACCCTGAAATGATGTTCAGAGCCAAAATCAATAGTCACTTAATCTTCTGAGCCACCCAGACACCTCTGTTAATTATATTTTAAAAGCTTTTCCTAGGAATACTTACGTTTAACTAAAGTTCTGGGCCAAAATCAATGTGATATTTTTCTAGAAATTTATCTAAATTTATCATTTCAAATAAGTTTTCAAGTCTATAAGATTATAGTAATTCATAATTTTCTCTCACATGTTAATTGTTGATATAAATGTAATTTTTATTTCCTTTACATTTATAGAAGTTGTTTATCCTTTCAGTGTCTTTTTTTCTTTACAAAGTTTGTCTATTATCTCACAAAATAATTTAAAATAGATTTAACTTCACAATTTTAGAAGTTCTATCTCTCATTTACTAATTTTTTTAACTTTATGTCTTCCCTTTTGAGTGATTTTAAGTATAGTCTGTTTTTTCCCCTAAATTATAAATTTAATACTGAACTTGTTATTGTTACACTGTCTATGGCAGAATGTAACATTGAATATCCATGGATATATATATATATATATATATATATATATATATTTATTTATTTATTTGATAGAAGACACATCAAGAGAGGGAACACAAGCAGTGGGAGTGGGAGAGGGAGAAGCAGGATTTCTGCTGAGCAGGGAGCCCGATGTGGGGCTCTATCCCAGGACCCTGGGATTAAGACCTGAACCAAAGGCAGGTGCTTAACAACTGAGCCACCCAGGTGCCCCCCCACCCAAAATTCCATGGATATATTTTGACTTAATGCTACAGAGTTTAAATGTCTAGAATTTCACTGTCTGTTCCATAGATTTTCAAATCTTCATTACGATTTATTTGTCTCATGCATTACCAAAAGCATTTTTAATGGGTTTTATTTAGTTATTTGTGGTGGGAGAGAGAGAGAGCGCACAATCAGAGAGAGAGGCAGGAAGAGGGAGAAGCAGGCTCCCTGCTGAGCAAGGAACCTGATTCCATGCCTCCATCCCAGGACCCTGGATCATAACCTGTGCAGAAGATAGATACTTAACCAACTGAACCACAAAGATGTTATCAATTCAAAAGACTACCATTTTAAACCAGCTGAGAGAGAGTTATGGGATTCAGAACATGTAATCAATACCATGATTGTATCTTCCACATAGTTCCAAGTGGTTTCTCCCTAAAACCTAGTCATTCTTACCTTAAAGTTAGCCAACTCACTGGTTTAGGGCTTTACCCATAATCCAAGGCTCTGGCCAATTGAAATTACACTCAGTCTCTCCAAATACTGCATTGTAAAATGTTGCGTTATAACTTTTATTATGTATACAATTATAGGTACTTATACATACATATATGTATGTTTATGTATATATTTGTGAGAGCATATATCTATGGAATGTCAATCTCTATTGTAAACTGGGTCTGGTCCAGTGTGGACAAACACATAGACTTATAGATCTATAACCTCAATTACTCTTACTTGTTGTTTACAAAAAAGACCTTTCTCTTTCTCAGTCTTACTTCTCCCTTCAGTCTGTATTCATTAGTGTTTTTTTTTTTTCTTTTATGTTGCATCTTTTTGGGAGGTTATAATGGTTTTTCTTTCTTTTTAATATGTTTCTTGAGCTTTGCCAGCAAAGGAACCAGACCCCATACTCATATCAAAACTGTCTGTGCAGTCTGTCCACGATAAATCCCACTTCTTCAGTGTATCAAGAGTCTTACTAAGTCCACAGGAGTTACCATTACTTCTGAAACATTTCCGTTTAACTCCATGGCCTGGTCGCATCCTTTGTTTTAGTGCAAAGCTGCCATGGACTGAAATGCACTTTAAAGAAAGCTATGAATAAGATAAAAATTTCATACTTCTAATATTTGTATGGTTCTCTTCAAGGAAATCTAATATATGCTTTATTCAGTATTTTATACCCAGTTTCTTCTGTTGTTACTACCTTAGCATCAATATGGTACATTTGTGACAACCAATGAACTGATATTGGTACATCATTATTACTAGCTAGGATCCTTACTTTATTTGTATGTCATTAATTTTTATTAATGTCTTATTTTATTTTTCTGTTCTGAGATGACTCTACTTACCACATTACATATCATTGTCATATCTTCTTAGGTTCCTCTAGCCTGTGAACTTTCTCAGCAGAAGTTGTCTTTTGATTAGTAATATTGGCTACGTATAACACAAGAAAATGTCACTCCAGAAGTAAAATCCCCAAAAGCCTTATGATTTCTTTATCTAAATTATACCAAAGAATTTCTCACATTGCGACTTAATATCGTATGTGGAGAGACCAAGGTCATCTACTAGTCAATTATCCCACGAACTAATTAATACCATTCACAGCTCTTAGACCCACTGCACTATATCTTGAGTTTACACATATTTAAATAAGTTCTTTTACATATAGTTATGCTCGCTCTTTTTTAGTAAAAATCCTCTGGACTCTGTTTTCCAGATCTTTACCATCAGTACTCTTTATTTAAATACTCTTATTCTTTTTTTTTTTTTTCTTTTTTTTTTTTTTTGGAAAACTTTGCACTTTCTAGGTTCATTTGTGAATTCACTCAGTGATGCCCTCTTATAAAACCCCCCCCCGTAAGTTTTGAATTTCTACTGTCCTTTAAGTGAAAGTAAAAGATATTCCTGCAAATAGTTGCTTTTATTGCCCTGCCTGGTATAGCATTTCAAGGGTCTCCAAGTAATAATAAAAATATTTCCACAATTGTTTACTGTGGGCTACTGGAGTCCCATACTTAAATATAAATTACATTTTCACTGCTGTCAGATTCAACTAATCCAGTTAAACAACGACAGATTTCTCTCAGGACACAGCAAACAATTGTGTGTCTATGTCTTAGTTGCCTGTATGTGGATTTTCAGTTACCTATTGCTGTGCTAGTGATTTCCCTAGAAACTTCCCGAATGGGTTCATTAAGACCATAATTACATTTATTTCTTATAATTCTGTGGTTTGACTGCCACCCAACTGGGTGTCCTTATGCTCTTCACTATTGAGTGTCCTGTGTCTCTACAGTCAGATGTGGCTTCAAGATGGCTTCGCTCATGTATCTGATCTCCTGTTGGGGAGCTGGTAGATGGGCTCAGCGAAACACTGAAGGGCCAGGTCTCTCTCAGGCCTGTTTCATTATGTCCAGAAGGCCTCTTCATGGGTTCTTTCCATGCATTCTCACTGACAGTATTGCTATAATTTTTACTTAATAGCTCAGGGTTTGGGGCGCCTGGGTGGCTCAGTTGGTTGAGCAGCTGCCTTTGGCTCAGGTCACGATCCTGGAATTCCAGGATCAAGTCGCACATCGGGCTCCCAACTCCTTGGGGAGTCTGCTTCTCCCTCTGACCTTCTCCTCTCTCATGTTCTCTCTCACTCATTCTCTCTCAAATAAATAAATAAAATCTTAAAAAAAAAAAAAATAGCTCAGGGTTTCTAAGAGTGCAAAAGTAGAAACCCTTATGGCTTTACATGCCGTATCGTGGAATGGTCACAGCGCTGCCTCTGCCACATTTGGTTACGATCTATCACAGGGCCTGCCTAATTCAGTATGTGAACAAACCACACTAAGATTTATGTATTGGGAGACATGGTTTATCATGGCTGTGGTTTAAAACTAACTAATATAAGTGAGAGGATAATTTTTCCTTCTTTTAGATTTCACCAAGACCTAAAACATGGAGGACATGCTAAAAAAGGGGGGAGATTTCCAATGTTGAATAATACAGCAAATGTCTGCTGTATAATGCAACCCTGCTCCTAAGAGGTTCAGGTGCCTCTTTTTTTTTTTTTTTTTTTTTTTTAAGAGAATTTATTTATTTGACAGAGAGAGATCACAAGTAGGTAGAGAGGCAGGCAGAAAGAGAGGGAAGCAGGCTCCCTGCTGAGCAGAGAGCCTGATATGGGACTCGATCCCAGGACCCCGAGATCATGACCTGAGCCAAAGTAAGTGGCTTAACCCACAGAGCCACCCAGGTGCCCATCAGGTGCCTCTTTTGTATAATTTTTCCTTTTGTATAGTTTTTGTATAATCCTCTAAGAGAAAGAACATATTATTTAAAATATAGTTAATCACTCCTTTTAATATCCAGTTTCTTATCTAGATCCAAGAATTCACTCCATTTTCCTATTCATTTCTGTGACACAATAAAAATTTCTAATTGTCAGGAAAAGTACTTTACCATTTCTAGAGCCAGTTATCCCCAAATGATTTGTGAATCTCCTGTCCTGTCGCGTAGTCATTTTTCTGCTCTAATACGCACATGTATCTGGTAATGATTGTGTTTCAATATGAATTTGATAAGAAATACAGAAATCAGAACAAACTGATGGTTACCAGGGGGAAAGGGAGCATGACAATGGGTTAAGTAGGTATTGAAGATTAAGGAGGTTGCTTGTGATCTGTACACTGTGATGTATGGAAGTATTGAATTATATTGTATATATGAAACTAATATAAGACTGTTTGTTCAGTAACTGCAATTAAAATAAGATTTTTTTTTAAAGAAATTCTTCCTGGAGCACAATCTGTTCTGTAAGTTGCTTGAAGGCACAATAAATGTTTTAACTATTATTTGAAAGGCATCTATTATGTATCTTTCTGCAGGTATCAATGTTAAGCTTTGTAAAATTTTCAATCAAGACTTTGGCAATCTTCCTAACATAGAGAGTATGCTCCAATACTCTCTAGTCTTCAGTTGGTCACTAAACAGAAAATGAAGAGAATATCTAAGTACATAACATCTTAGGAAAACAAAAACAAATAAACAAACAAAAAAAGTAAAGTATGAAAACAGAAAGAAGTAAGCAAATATGCTAGTTTACCATAAACCCCAGGAATGAGCTTATGTTTTATATCCATTTACTTGAAAAGCATAAAGAAGTAGAAGAAACAAAAAGAAAACTCTTGACCTTTTGACACAGTGAACTAAGCCTTAATAAATATGATCAAATCAAGGCTGGGAATCTGCTCATGTAGGTAAGCCTTGCCTCTTTCTGAGTTGTAGATATAATGAAGTAAGATAAGAGAAAGAAGATACATGTAGAGGCACAGAGAGATATCTGTTGGGCCAAAGTTTTAAATACCACAATCAGCTATGCAAAGGCAGTTGAGCTTTTTTAAATACAAAATTCATCTGTTTTTCCGATTTAGTCTCCACCAACATACTAATGAGAAATATAATTAATATGGAATCCAGTCAGGTAAACAATCCAATTCAATAAAGTGTTTTTAGGAAAAAATATTGTAAGTTAAGTCCCCAATTTTCATAACTTTGGGAATTAAAATTTACAATGATTTAGAGTAAAAACTATTTTTAAAAAAGGCTGAAAGGATTATCCATAAATGTAAATTGTGCTGCTGAATTTCCATGATTTTCCGTACTCATGTTAATCTGTTGTAAGACGTGCTTTACAGTTTCTCTCACCTTTCTTATGTTTAAATTTCTGCTTGAATATGTCTTTCACAAATATTCCAGCTGAGACATTCATTTTGTAGAATGGATGACAGTGAATCTGAGGAGTATTATAGAACCAAAATCAAACTTGATTACAGATTTCAAAATGTCTATATAATAAACAAAGTGAAAATGTTCTGAGCCAAAACCACTTTATTTCTAGATAGGAAATTTGTTTTACAAATGCACCGTTTTTAACATGCTCATTAAATATGATTGCAAAGTGAACATTTGAAAGGTAAAGTTTAACAATTAATGACTGAATATGACTGTCAATGAGAAAAATGGTAATATACTGAGATAGATGTGTACACAATTAATGACAATATTTAAATGAAGCTAAAATATAATATCTGTCTATCTGTACTCAAAGAACCAAGAAAATGGAAGCAGTCAGAATTTGAATTAAGCTACAAAAATAAAAGCATTTAATACAGACATGATGATTTAAAGTATTTAATCAGTTCTGAGTAGGGTATCAGACAAAAATTGCAGAGCATTTCATAGTTATTTCCTGGTCCCTTGATGCCAGTTTTGACAGTGGTGTTTGGATTCTGTGGTTTCATTTGTGGCTTCCTGTTCCCAATCTTCCAGATGGTAGCAGAAGCAATAATATCCCCAGAGAATCAGTTCTGTGGTTTTGGAAGTCATTTCTGGAATAACAACCTACAGCTGGTGTATCCTTCCTGTTATACACGGAATTGCATCCCCTCCAAATTTATATGTTAAGGTTCCGAGTACCTCAGAATGTGACTATATTTGGAGATAAGGTTTTTAAAGCGATGATGAATTTAAAATGAGGACATTAGGGTGGGCCCTAATGCAATCAAACTGGTGTCCTTCTAAGAAGAGATCATTACGCAGTGAGATGTATCAGAGCACACATGCCCAGAGGGAAAAGCCATGTGAAGAGGCAGCAAGAAGCTGCCATTTACAAACAGAGGAAAGAAGCCTCAGAGGAAACCAGTCCTGACAAAACCTGGATCTTTGACTTCTAGCCTCAGGAAGTATGAGAAAATAATTCTCTGTTGTTTAAACCACCCAGTCTGTGGTATTTATTATGGTATCCCTAGCAAACTAATATACTAAGACTGCTAACCTAAATTCTTACACTTAATTCTTTCTGATAAAATACATTTTCCTTGGATTAAATACTAACGAGCAATACATTTCATGGTAAAATTAGGTAAGAGATCCCTGAACTGAAAATCTGATATTGTTTATCTGAGTTGATTGGGTTTATAAGCAAAGATGATTTTGTTCCTTTTGGATAGGGAATTAATAGAGTGTAACACACAGCAGCAAACAGTCAAATTATCGCTAAAGTAGGAGACGATTCTGGCAGAGTGAATGGTCACTGTGTTTGACTAGTATACTTTGAATGAGGAGTTGAAGTCAAGTGAGAAAATTGTGGTGTCTTGAAGTAAAGAGTTGAAAATGGAAAAATGACATCATGACTTAAAACATTTGAAAGAATGGTAAACGCGTAAATAGATAAGTCAAAGGAGAATATTTGAATAGTCCATATGGTGGAAAGTTACTAAGCATCACTTTTCATTAGGTAAATGTATTTTAACCATAGTTTAAAATAAAATGAGATAAAATTTCTAACTTTAATAAAAAGTAGGTACTAGACTAGCCCTACCACCGGACTAGCCCTACCACCATAAATGATTTAAAATTGAATAATATATATTAAGTAACAGTTTCTTGTCAGTGAGTGACAGGGACCACAAGACTAAAATCCCTCAGAGAAGAAAAATTTATGAAGAGATAGCCAGGGCTATCATAGCTCATAGCTTGTGGCAGTTTTTCCACTGAGGGACCAGGAATTGAGGTTCATACAGAGCAGGGAGCCTCACTGTGACTTTCTATTCCTTCTTATTCTGATGGTTGCTTTTATATCTGATATCGTTTTATATGTTTCCAGACAGTCTTTTATCTGTCCTTTTATAACACTATGAAAATTGGTATCTCCTATATGACACTGATCTATCCTTCTAGTTTAGGTTGGGCACCTTTTAATCATTCACATTGAGGAATATCAGTGTGTCTATTCTGGCTCAAATAAAAGTGCCTAAAATGAAATGGTAAAGCAGGTAAAGATTTTCAACCAATCTTGGTGTGCACACACACAAACACACACACACACACACACACCAAAATTAGTTAGTCATCTCATAATTAAACATTATTGTCAGTTATAATGAAAGATACATATACAAATATTTAGAAAAAATCTAGTGTTTGCACTTCTTAAGATTTTAAATTGAAAAATGCATGCAGCAAAATTTTAAATTTAATGAAAAAACTTTTCATGAAAGATATTTGTTGACTGATTTATATGGGAACAGCAAATATTTTGAGTTCATTTATTCATGCTATAAATACTTATATAAACCATATCACATCAACTTTAATCATAATTTTATATTCCAAAAATGATCAAATACCCTTCTGCTTCTGGAAGATGTAAATGTTTTAGAAGGCCTGATTTAATTTCATCTTGTATGCATAGCTACAACTTAAACATCTTGAAGTTGTGTACAGATAGATAAAACCCACACATGTAAGGCATATTTTAACTATTTTCCATACTGTTGAAATGGTTTGGTATAAATATACATTCATGATTTTAAAGAAATAATAAAATGATCTGTTTATGCTAAAAAGAATTTCAAGCTTAGTATTGCTGAGCAAGAATACAGTGAATTATCCTACACTTGATTAATCTTAAAAAAAAAAAGTTGGTTTGATTACTTCTCTGTGACAATTCTGGTGGTTTTCACTTGAGCATCCAAGCTAAAATATTTAAAAGTACAGAACTGAATATATTCACATTGTATAATTTGAGATGGTTATGGATTCATCAACACAATAAAGTTGTGTAAGAAGATAAATGGGAAATTTTAAAGACTCCAAGGACAATCACAGAGGGGATGCTGGTTTTTCTCTCAGGTTCTGTGGGAATTTTACGTAGTTAATGCATTAAGAATTTATACATGCTCAAGTGAACTTCTATTGTTCAGTGGTAAATGAGCTCATTTTGTGTCCTTTCATTTAATTCAATTTAATGCAATTAAATTTAACAAACACTTCTTTTGTCATTCCATTTGCTGCTAAATGCTAGACTATTAGATGGAGAGAAGAATAAGACACTACCCTTGTCCTTAAGAACTAACTTTCAAAAGAAATAGACAAAAAAAGTAAACAAACAAATAAAAACAAACTATGTGAATTTTGCCATCTATATTTGATTCCATTTCCCAGGCATTATGGACTACATTTTCCCAATCAACCCCACCAATTCATGTGGTGAAATTCTAAAACCTAGTATCACAGAATGTGATTGTATTTGGAATTTGGTGATTAATTTAAATTGAGGCTGTTAGGACGGACCCACACCCAATCCGACTGCTGTCCTGACAAGAAGAAGAAATTTGGAAGGCAAAAGAAAAAGAGAGAGAGAGAGAGGAGAGGAAATCTGGAAATAAAAGGGACACCAGGGATGCACAGGCACAGAGGACAGAGCAAGAAGGCAGCCATCTGCAAGCCAAGGAGAATGGCTTCAAGAGAAACCAAATCTGCCAACACCAGGATCTTGGACTTCTAGTTGCCAAAATTGTGAGTAAATGAATTTTTGTTGTTTTTAGTACCCAGTCTATGGAATTTTATCATGGTAGTCCTAGCAAACTAATATATCAGGTGAAAAAATATATTTAATGTATACAACTATTTAACATATATTTGAGAACCTATTGTTCACCGAATTCTTATATAAAGCAATTTTATATAAATTATATAAATTTATATAAAAAGATTTATATAAATTTTATATAAAGCAATGAACAAAAAATACATCATGTCTGAGTAATAAATTTTAACATCTAATCAGTGCAAAAAGACACATGCTGAATAAATAACAGTTTTGATGAGTGTGAAACATTTGTGTAGGGTTTATTGTAAGAAAGGACAACAGGAGACCTAAAAAAAGATTATTATGGCACTTTTCCATTACAGAGTTATTCCTGAAAGCCATATTTAGGCTACATAAGGAAGGTGGCAGAGGAAGAGAGCTTCTTTGTAAAAGAAGTCTAAGAGAGGAGAAACCATTGAATCTTGATTAAACCGAAGCCTAATTGGACAAGTTATGCAGACTAACTAAGAAGAAAAGGGCAAGGAGACAAAGTTGAGAGAAAGGCGGGGTTGGAAATAAGGATGGTGTAAGGGGGCCACATTTCTCCTTAACATATTCAAATGTCAGAAAAACGTTTTTCAACAAAACAGTTTCATTTTTTTTTAAAATTGTATTTGTTGTTTTTATGGAGAATGGGAAGGGGTTCTCAGCAAGCCAAATGTAGATAATGGTGGGTAAAGTGATAAAGTGCTACTTCAGTGGAGGACAACATGGCTACAGTGAAATAACAAAGTGGAAAATGAAAAATAAAGTAGCCCTGAGAGTGGCGTCACTTACTGAGAAACACATGATTGGAGGAAGTGTGAGGTGTACAGGGCTTTGCCATTTATTACCGATGGTTGGATCTTGCATAAATGTGCATTTCACTCAGTTTTAATTGGTCGTACTAATGCAGATACTTAAATTTTCTCAAACTCCACTTTATCAGGAATACTGAGTACCACAGTTTGCAAAGAAGTCCCACCTTTCCAAAAATGTTAGGAGAAACGATGCTGATGCCCACCAGATTTCTTTACATGTGTCTTGAGAACCCTGTGAAAAAAATTAAATGGCTCATGAGGACTAAGTATTGATTACTGTAGCTAGAACATATTCATGCATTTTATCCTCCACATTATCAGACATGATTACAGCTATTCAGGAAGTCCCACAGACTTGGTGAATGTTTCCTGTTTCATTTTAACACTGCAAGGAAACAAAGCAAAATTCACTTTGTTATAGAGAGTATTATACATCACCATCACCATTCAGGTAATGTATCTAAATGCTCAGCTATATTGAATCCAGAAACCAGATTTCAATTTGGTCACTATCAAAACAAAATTGATTCATTATAGTGATGATATCATGAGAAATAAGTCAAGAGAAATGACTCAGAGAAATAAGTCAGAGAAATAAGAGAAATAAGTCAAGAAAGAATTTAAAACTATAAAGGCACATAATAGTAGCAGAAGATGGTTCATTAATATGGCAGAAACAGAGGTCTCAGTCCAATAGCTACATTGAGTGAATAACTAAATCTGAGACTTGAGAAAGTTAATGCTGAGAAACTGAATGATAATCCCCTTAAACTTTCAATAAATGATTCTGGAACAATTTATTTGATTGTCAGCTCCTAGTGTTACATCTAGATCAATCAAACTATCAAAGTACAATAGTTCTCTATGAAGCTTAGACAGAAAGCCTTGGGTCTCTAGAAATGACCCTAGTGATCTATGTGACATATTTTATGGAATGGTAATTATTGGGACTCCTAATTATGTTTACTCTTCTAAGCAAGCATTGCTAGGCTGTTTGAGACAAATTTGAACATAATCTCTCTTAGACAGATTAACCAGTTATTTTTACAGCCAGTTAGTGTTCTGCTCATCTAAGTTCATGGCTAGTAGACCATATTACTCACTAAGGCCCCTGAAGTATCAAGGTTTGAAGTTGAAGAGTCTGGATTTAGCCTCAGATCCTGTGTGATCTTTTAGATCTATCATAGGTGATTACAAGATTTTGCCTGAAAGTCTTCATGGGGTAAAGGGAGGGAAGGAAGCTGCCCACCCACATCAGTTTTGGTGCACAGCAAGTGCACTGTGGTTTCCAGTAGAAGTTGCAGTCACATCCCTCAGATCAGTTATGCTCATACACCTATATGCATCTCTAGCCTATGTACCTCCATTCAGAGGACTTCTTATACTGAATCTTATCTAAGGCACTTTCTCCACTCTGACTAAGTAATTTCTTACTAAAGACAATTCCAAGAAAAGAAGCCTGCAGAGCAATAGCTATCAGGAACATAAGCAAAAACAAACAAACAAACAAAAACAACCAAAAAAAGCCTTTAAAAATATTTAAAAAAAAGGAATATAACAATCTATTGAAAGAAATATGTATCTTGGCAAAGCATGATTTTATTTCAGGTATGGAAAGATCATTCAACATTTAAAAATCATTGGGGTGCCTGGGTGGCTCAGTGGGTTAAAGCCTCTGCCTTCAGCTTAGGTCATGATCTCAGGGTCCTAGGATCAAGCCCCACATAGGACTCTCTGCTCAGCGAGGAGCCTGCTTCCCTTCCTCTCTCTCTGCCTGCCTCTCTGCCTACTTGTGATCTCTATCTGTCAAATAAATAAATAAAATCTTAAAAAAAAAAACATTTAAAAATCACCCATTGTTATCAACCATACTAACAGTTAAGGAATAAACATCAAATGATCATATGAATTAATGCAGAAAAATCTTGTAACAAAATCCAAAATTCATTCATAATGAAAATTCTCAGCCAAGTAGGAATAGAGAGGAACTTCCACAATTGGAATAAAAAAATATATATACAACCGTAAACAGTTATAGCAACACATTATCCATAATGGTGTGAAATTAGATTGCAATCCTCCAAGATTTTCAACAAATGGTATTGAAACAATTGTATATCCAAACAAATTACCCTATGTAGAGATCTTACAAGTTATACAAGCTTTAACTCAAAATAGATCAAAGACATAAATGTAAAATGCAAAATTATAAACTTTTATAAGGAAACATGGAAGAAATGTTACATATCATTAGGCTTTCTGGTGAGTTTTTAGTTACAATATCAAAAGCAGGCTATATGAAAGAAATTACTTAGTTGGAGTGTTCTAAAATTAAAAACTTCCATTTTATAGTAGACCCTTAAAGAATGAGTAAATGAACCATAGGCTAGGAGGAAATATTTTTTAAATACGTATTTTGCAATGTTTTCTGCACAAAATATACAAAGAACTCTAAAATTCAACAGTGAAGAAGCAAACATTCCAGTTAATTCTGGGGGAAATTCTGAACAGACACTTCATCAAAGAAAATATACCAATGGTAAATAAGCCTATGAAAATAAATGTAAATTAAAATGGCCATGAGATAATAATATACCCTACTAGAATGCATAAAACCCCAAAACTGACAATAAAAATACATGGCAAGAATGCAGAACAAGAAACATACTCATTAATTACTGGCAGAAATGCAAGGTGGGCTTGGACATTTTGACAACGCAAAATATGGTCTTGCCAGATTATCCAGCAATTGTGCTTCTAGGTATGTACTAACTAATTTGAAAACTTTTGTCCACATAAAAAAACTGTAATGCAAATGAGTATAGCAATTTTATTCGTAATTGCCAAAAACTGGAAGCAACAAAGATGTCCTTCAATAGATGGATGAATAAACTAACTGTGGTAAAACCATAAAATGGAATATTATTCAGCAATAAAAATAAATGAGCTATCAAGCCATAAAAAGACATGGATGAATCTTAAATGTATATTCCTAAGGAAACAAACCAGTCTGAAATTCTACGTACTGTGGGATTCTATTTATGTATTATTGGAAAAAGGAAACACAATAAAGACAAGAAATAAATAACACTTTACAGGATTTGAAGAGTAGGTGTCTGGGAATAGAGAATGCATGGGGGGTTATTTAGGGTCGTGAAACTATCTATATAGTGCTGTAATGGTGGAAACATATGATGCATTTATCAAAATGCATTAAAATTTACAGCATAAAGAATAAACGTTAATATACACAAAACAGTAAAAAGCATTCAGTAGGTCAGGTGATCACATAATGGAATTGAAAATGCTACAGAAGAATTTAACTAAATTACAAGTCTATGAAGAAACTTTATTGAAAGTGGTGGGAAATAAGATTATTGACCTAAGTAACTTTGAAAAACAGTGAAATCTATAATGCTAAAGCCAAAAGGAACTGCATGAAATAATTATTCTCCAGTTAATAAAATTGTTCTCCATGGAGAACATTTTCAGAGAAGCAAGAATAGAAGCTTACAGGAATTAAAATAAAAAGTTAAAATAAAATAAAAAGAAATAGAAGGCTATAGCAATCTATGTAGTGATAAAGTTTGAGACATCAGATGAAATTAGGTTTATATTAATTAGATTTGTGCCATCTCTATATATCTAGATATCTATATCTCTATTTATGTTACATAAATGAATGTCTAATCTATATGTACATATGTATGTGTATAAACACATGTAAGTCTGCATATATAAATGTGTAGGTAGATGATAGATAGATGATGGATAGATATAAAGTACATGTAGGTGGGTTAGTATATATGTATGTATGTATGTGTGTGTGTGTGTGTGTGTGTGTGTGTGTATTCCCTTACCCTGTTGGCCTGGCCTGGAAGACTTGAGGAAGTGATACCTCAGTTTTAATGAACACACTGAGCAACAGATATTGGTTTCTAGTACCATTCTCCAAGAAAAGAAATCAGACAATGACTTTGGAGAAATGGCTGATTCTAGGGCGTGGATGAGCTTGGAGCACTTTGAATTGCCAAAGTAAGGAAGTGCTTACTGAGGTAAAAGAAATAATAATGACAGTAATGTCAAGGAGACACAGAACCAACAGAAAGAAGTCCCAATAATTGAACTTAGAAAATCTAAATAACAATATAATAGTATTGCATTACAATCCCTAATACAAAATATATATCCAGAAGTCCATAGTGTTATAATTAAATGACTCAATAAATAAATACGTGGTGTAAAATAGATGCATTTTTCATATAGAAAATTTCCAAGTAATTGATGTAGATTATTTGCCTTTAAAGAGATAGAAATAGCTCCCCATGCCTTAGGTGTGGGCTATCCATAATGACTCTATTACAAACTGTATAAAATGGAAAGCAGGTGAGGGCAAAAAGATTAATATAACAGTAGAGAAACATGACAAAAACACTAGGTAATCAGAGTTAATACCAGAAGTGTTAAGCCATGTTTTGTTTGTTTGTTTGTTTGTTTTTAAGCCATGTTTCTAATATGCAATCTTGATTTAGTATAACGCAGTGACATTTTATTTCTATAGTTTCCTCCCCCAAACCTCAAATTCCAGTCTATTAATGAGAAAAAGTGTCAGAAAAATACTAGTGGAGGGCCATTCTAACAAATGCCTGACTAGTTCTCTTGAAAACATCAAGGTCAATGAAAACAAAAAACTCTTTGTGACCATGATAGCTGAAAGGATCCTAGGGAGACATAACTACTAAATTTAATATGGTTGGGAGTCTGGGTGGCTCAGTGGGTTAAAGCCTCTGACTTCAGCTCAGGTCATGATCCCAGGGTCCTGGGATCGAGCCCCGCATCGGGCTCTCTGCTCAGCGGGGAGCCTGCTTCCCTTCCTCTCTCTCTGCCTGCCTCTGCGTACTTGTGATCTGTCAAATAAATAAATAAAATCTTTAAAAATAAATAAATAATTTCAATATGGTATCTTGGATGGGATCTTAGAATTGAAAAAGGTCATTAAGAAAAAAAATGAGTAAATCTGAATAAAGTATGAATTTCAGTCAATAAAAATTCATCAAGATTGGTTAATTAATGGTGACAAATGTACTGTTCTAATGTATGACAATAATAGGAGAATCTGAATGTGGGATTTATGGAAACTCTTTGTACTCTCTTTGCATTTGTCTTTTTCTCCTTCTCCCCTGTCTCTATCTTCATGTCTATCCCCATCTCCATCTCCATCCCTGTCCCGTTCCCCTCGTCCTCCCCCCCCTCCTTCTTCGTCTTCTTCATAGCTCAAACAGAAAACATGTCCAGTACAATACATCCCTAAAATGAGAAATGCTGATAATTGTTTGAGTTTGTTATTCAGAAATCCATTTCATTTTAAAACTTATTCCTTCTTCTTAGAAATGTACACAACGGCAGGTATGCCAAGGTTATCCCCATGAGTTTTCAGTATCACAGTCAGGGATAAGAAATCTGAGTTAACATTAGGGGGGGTAGGAATTAATTGTAATGGATTGAAAGGATGTACACAGATGGTTAAAGAATCCATAAAAGGAAATTATCACTCCTTATCTGACCTAGTTTCACAAAGCAAGATAATGATTTTCTTTGCCATTTCTTTTAGATGTGGTGCTGAGTTATGTTCATGGTTGAGAGAGGTCCAAGATGAATTTTTCATTGAAGAGGAGAATCTAACTGAAGCTAAATTATAAGATTTATCCCCAAACTACTTAAATCATATAGAGATAAAACATTAAATAGGATTTCTTAAGAATTCTCCTGATTACCATCAGGTGAATTTATCATTTTTGCAGAATTTTTTTGGCTATTTTTTATTAGGTTAAAAGAAATACTGTCTTAGAATTAGCCCGTATGGTTTATGACCATCAGTGAGCAGCTGTTATATTATATGACTTTGAACCAGGATGACATCTTTTTAGACAACTGCATGGGTACAAAGGCAAAAACATTATCCCTGCCTCTTCTGCATTGTTCTTAGACCACATGTAAGTATGGATGGATTGTTATACCAATGGCTGTTGGAGGAACCAGAATATTGTCCAAAAGGTTGACTATTGAAGTGATATAATGGCTATAGATCTGTGATTTACTTCTGGAACTTCAGAAAAGACAATTATGGGAAGCCTCTTTTGCATATTGACTGAAATGTGTCTTTAAACATATCTCTTAAACAATTGCCCATATGACACATCACTTGAAATTTCACCATCAACAAAAGTACTCAGCACTTTTGATGAGTAGCCAGCATTCACTGGCCCAAAAGCAGTAAGATGTTCTTGGGGTTTTGGAAACTGGATTTGGTATGGACCAGAAGTGGGAAGGATTTTTCTGTAGGCTCACCTTGGGTATGATAAGGACTTGTTAACTTAGATAAGGACACAAGAGGGAGCTGTTTTCAAGGAAACTGGCCATGCTCAAGCAGCACACCTTGACAGAGGAAGAAAAGTCCGATGGAACTGATCAGATGAGCACATGGCTCAGGCTCTATGTGTGGAGACATTTCTGACCAGCTTAAAATTGGCAAGCCATTGCTAAGTGTGAGCAAGTACTCAACCTCATTTATCATGACCACATGTTTGTTAAGTTAGAGAGTTGAAATTTGCACCTTGGAGTCTCAAAATTAGATATTGCTATTGCTTTGAATGCTACATTGTTTCCTGTAATAAATTCTTTCTTTATACTAAGTCATCTTAAGGCAGAGGGGTGCCTGTTTTGTGTCAGGAGTTTCACTGTAAATCTGAAACTAGACCTCTTCAGTCCATTGAGCAGAGTGGATATTGGGATTCTACAGCTAGAAATACAGCCATGAATGGATCCAGTAGTATCACATCAAACATAATCATTTGTGCCATAATTTATATTGAAGTCTTCTTTTTTGTTTAAGCAAAAGCTTTAGAGAACAGCAATACGTATGCTGAAATATGTGCAGATCATAAGTAGATATATGGATGAGTTTTCATAAATTAAACTTCTCTGTGGCCAGCATCCAAATCAAAACATATAATATTTTTAGTATACCAGAAGTTTTCTAGTCATTATCGCCCTTCAAGATAACTCTTGTTCTGATTGCTAATTGCATTAATTTGGTCTGCAATTGCTCAAACCTTCTAAAACTGGATGATACAAATCATAGCCTTCTGCTCTTTGAAAATTTCTAGCACATTCAACCAACCCAATTATGTGGAACAACAAATTGTTTTTCCTCATGACTATATAATATTCCACCGAATGAATACACCATACTTGATCTCTACATTTGGAGAGCCATTCTTTTCATTATTTGTCTTAGGTATTCTCAAGAAAGATGATTATTGTCCTTTTATCTCACATTGAGAAATAGACAAAAACAATTTTTATTCCTGAATTCTTTTTTCTGAAAAAAATGATTTTTTTTTCTTTTTTGTAGCTCTCCCTCTTATATGTAGAATGTTCTTCCTACAAATTAAGTTTGTCTCAATTTCAATTGCTGCCTCCCTTATAGTGGCTCAAAGCCAAATTTTCCATCCTTCAGCATACTTGTTAACACTCATCATGTGCCTAAGATGGATATTTGGACCCTGTGATGAAGCTTGATGCTATGTTTTTTCTCACCCATCTGTTTTTGTCTCTTAGTTATTTTTGTTATTGCTCTTTTGCATTTGGGAAATTCCCTTCCTTTTCTGTATAATTTACAAAACATTTACAAATAAAGGTACTGATACTTTATATAATGTACCTTTTTTTTTTTTTGCAGTGTGATAGTTTTTCAGACTATTTATCCAACCAAATTTCAGAAAGAGAAATTCTTCGCAACTTCTTAAGGTTGTCCATTTTACTTATGTTCCCATAGAAATTGTATAGAGAAATGCAAAAGTTTTATCTCTGGCACAGGATTTTGTAAATAAGTTATTTTAAAAATATATACGTCGGTTAGTTCTTTTTTCTTATTTTATTATTTGCTTAGTTTTTTATGGAAACACGAACACTTTAGTATTAAGTGTTTTAAGAATAACCTTATGTTGATTGTAAAAACTGAAAATCTTATCTACCATCATAATCACTGTACATATTTTCCATGTAGATATCAAGATTCTTTTTCTTGCTCTAGAGATATTATGAGAATCCTATGAAAGCTTGCTGCATATGATGTAAAATATGCAAGTAGATTACTTTATTCTCATTTTAAACTGAAGACATTGAAATACATTCACACATAAAAAATCCAATGAATTGAAAATTCTTAATATTCCTCAGTAAAATATCTTTGTATTGCCTAGATATAAAATAATTTTTAAGATAAGTATATGTTTTCTATTTTTAATTGAAGAGACTTTAAACACTTTACAAATGAAAATGTCGAGAAAAATGAACCAAATTATGCTCCTTGAGTGCAAATATACTGCTTTAAAATCTTGTGCTTCGGTTGTTTAATCTCTGAACGTTCCATTTTGATAAAAAACTTTTTGGATCATTAATACCATTTCATAATGACATTTCATAGTCTAATCAATACTGGAAGAACATGTGAGCAATTATTCATAGTAATATGACTAAAATTGCTAATGACAGAAATAATTGGCTAACTACCGCTTATTGACCTCCAGGGGTAAATGATCAAAGTCTTCAAGAAAATAGTGCTATTTCAAATAGCATTCCATATAAAATTCCCTTTTGCCTTCAAGATCAGTAAGACACCAGAATCTATAAGGATTTGCAGGAATACAAATGTATTCCTTTTTTTTTTTTTCTTTTTGCATTTTCTATCATGTTGTCCTTATTTGACTGAGAATACAGAGTATAGAAAGATATGTCATCAGGAATTGAAATTACATAATGAACACTTCCTTGAACACTTTATTTTTTTAATATTTTATTTATTTACTTGACAGAGATCACAAGTAGGCAGAGAGGCAGGCAGAGAGAGAGGGGGAAAAAGCAGGCTCCTCGCTGAGCAGAGATCCCCATGTGGGGCTTGATCCCAGGACCCTGGGATCGTGACCTGAGCCAAAGGCAGAGGCTTTAACCCACTGAGCCACCCAGGCGCCTTTTCCCTGAATACTTTAAAAGAAATTATTTATAAACCATTTATTCAAACACCAAATGAAAATACCTTCTAAAACTATGAATAATTCTTGAAATATTTTGTTGAATACCTGCTTGAGTTTATGTATACATAATTTTACATATATATATACATATACATACACACACACACACACACATATATATATATATGTCTTATAGCTTTATATATATAGCTGTAAGACCAAAAGATATTAATAGATTTCTTTACATTTTGAGAAATTGTAATTTTGCTAGTTCTAATTAATATAAGTGGCTTATGTTCACCATAGTATTATATTTAAGTATAAGATAGATAACCACTTGAATTTGAAACATACTGGAACATTTTTGGAAGAAATAATTTGGAAAAAGCAAATAATTAGAATTGTGTGTGTTTGACTGTGTGTGTGATTACAAACTGGTTATCAGAGATGAATTTTTGATAAAGTCTGAAGTAGACAATTCTAGACAATTTATTGGTTGCAAGATATCATGTACATACACGACATTCACCAGCCAGTAGTACAGAGGCATAATTCAGAACAGATATTGACACAATGATCTTATACAAGCAATTAAAAATCTGGCTATGTATACTTCTGTGGGCCAAAGGATTATCATCTTCTTTCTTAGGGCAACATAATATAAGTAATTAAATGAAATCATATTCATTTATATGTTTTATATATTTTTATAAATGCATTATTTATATGCAATATATTAATGAATGCATATAAATTTGAATCACATATACTTTTTCCATTAGATTGATTTTATAATATTAATGCATTTCTGAGTTTGGGAAAATAACCCATAATTTGTTCTTTGTGTACTTGTTTTTGTATATCTATATGTAATATCAAGAACCAAACTTAAAAGTAAATTAAGAATATAATTCATTAATGTGATTTCACAGTTAAATAAACTTTTTAGGAATGTTTATTATGAATTGCCATGTTATATCAATGAAGAAATCATGAGGGTGGAGAGACAGAGAGGCAGATACAGAGAAAAACACACGGAGACAGATATGTGACTCTTCTGACCAACTTAAAACTTTTTCTCATTACATATTTATTTTCTTCATTTTTTTTCAATGATATATTTGAATCTGTTTTCAAATGGCTTATTTTCTCTTTTCCCATTCAAATACCATTTGAAATGTGTTCACTTGAGTTCATAGTTGCTTTTCTGTCTTCTGAGGGTTTCCAAAGGAAATCTTGGAATTGTGAGGTACAAAATCATAGGCTGTCTGTCTTCTATAGAAACAAAAAACTATGATGTATGGGCCAAGAAGAGGTAGCTGCTTCCTTCCTTCCTTTTTTTTTTTTTTTTTTTCCCTTACATACATTTCTCAAGTCAAATATAGTCAGCATTTTCCCAAAATATTATCTGATACTTTTATGGCAGGAAAGTTTTACTATTTTGTATTCAATCTTTTAGGTATTTTTCTAGGATTGATAAGATTCTTGAAGCCAAGAATTTTAGCAAAATAATTAGACCTCTTTGCATCACCAGCTGCACACTTAATAAAATGGCATGACATAATATCTTACAAAAAAGTTATTATTCTCTGTGAAGATAGTATTTTCAGCTTGGGTGGTGAATGATAGACTACTTTCTACACATCACCAGAACTTTCAAGCAAGGATAAGGAGCTTCTGGTTACAAAAAGCTGTTCATTAAATCTTCTCAAATTCCAGTAGTAAAATAGATAAAAATAGTATATTTAAATACATAAATATGCATAATAATTTTATTTTCTTTCTCAAGCAAGGATAAAAAGCTTCTGGTTACAAAAAGCTGTTCATTAAATCTCCTGAAATTCAAGTAGTAAGATAGATAAAAATAGTATATTTAAATATATAAATATGCTTAATAATTTTATTTTCTTACTGCAGTCATTGAAGAATTACTAAACACAAAACTCTCAAAACAAAGTCAAATGTATTTCTGATAATGCTACAATTTGAGAAAGTCTAAAAAAACATAAATTGAGACATATTGTATAGATTATATATAAAGCTGTATTGTTAGAGAGGAAGAAAAAACAATAATATGTTCTTGTAATATTGTCATAGTTGGGGGCACCTGGATGACTCTGTCAATTAGCCATCTGCCTTAGGCTCAATTCACGATCCTAGGGTCCTGCAATCCAGCGGACATCAGGCTCCTTGATGACCAAGGAGCCTGCTTCTCCCTCTGAGGGTCTCCCTGCTTGTGCTCTCTCTTTCTCTCACATAAATAAATAAAATATTTTTTAAAATATTCTCAAGGGGACACCTGGGTGGCTCAGTGGGTTAAAGCCTCTGCCTTCAGCTCAGGTCATGATCCCAGGGTCCTGGGATCGAGCCCTGCATCTCTGCTGAGCAGAGACCCTGCTTCCTCCTCTCTACTGGCTTCTCTGCCTACTTGTGATTTCTCTGTCAAATTAATTAATTAATTGATTAATCAGTTAATTAAAAATATTCTCAGGATATACTATGCTACATATTCTTATATGTTAAGCATTATTCTTGTGTATTCTTATATGATTTATCTATTTTTACATGATTTTACAGCATTTGGAGTCAGGGATTCTATAATGTGACTAAATTCTACACATACCTCTCTATCTTTCAAGACCTTAATACTCAAGTACAAATCGAAGAATGAATAATATATTTAAGATGAAGAAAGAAAGAGAATTCAATACTCTTAGTCTACTGTTATCACCACTGAAATTCTACTATTGAGTGTATCATAGGTATTTAACACTTGTAATCTATTGGTTTAAAAAATGTAAGTGCTCGGGACAATGTAGGAAAGAAGATATCTGTTTATGAGAGAATAAATGATAAATGGTAAATTGATTGATAACATAAGGTATTTAGGAAAATATTTTATTTTTATAGTGAAAGAAACTCAGGGTATCATTATTTTTTTTAGTCATGCAAAATACATATTGTTATGTTAAATGTTTGAGGGAGATAGCAACTGAACAAGCATTTACTTTATGTAAATTAACTATTTATCTAAAACCAATCTGCCATTCTTTATCCAAAATATTCAAAACTAGGTGCTTTTCAGAATTCAGATTTTTGTAATGAAATAATTTTAGAACAGTGCATAGTCCATGTATTACTGATAGCTCAGGTGGGGTCTGGAGCATTATTCAACATCAAAAACATTAATATTTACAATTAATGTGATTTTAATATTAATAGTATTAAAGTTCACTTATCCTTTATTTGTAAAGTAGTACATTTATTTTTTTTAATTACAGAATAATTTTAGACCATAATTATATCTGGGAGAAACTTAGCATGTCTGACTACATGTTGCTTTACTGCTGTGACCTACAGCTCAGACTCCCTGCGTAGAGGCATAGTACAGCTAAGATTTGCAAAAACTGCTCTTAGTCGGAAATCTACCTCACCTCAGGTAACTATGCTGTGTTTAAAATTTACAGGAAAAACATGACAAGATCCCTGTAGGCAATGATCAACTGACCAAGAACAAAGAAATTACACAAACTTCTTGCAATGTCTACACTTCCATTATCTTTTGACTCCAAACTTCTCGCTTCTGTTTGCTAACATAAAAGAAGTTGGATTTAAGGCTGAGGAGAGATGATTCCTTAGTATAATAGGCCTCCATCTCTTAGGTTTGTGGGCTTTCCAAATAAAGTCATTTCTTTGCCCAGTATCTTGCCTCTTGACTTATTGGCTAGTTGTGCAGCAGAAAGAATGAGCTTGGAGTTTGGTTACAAATTTGGCAAGGCTGCCAAGACCTAAGTGCTATCATTAGTATAGCACTTGTTATTTCTAAGAGCGGTAGGTAGTAAGTCATATACTGAGATAAATACATGACACATGCAATAAGTATTAATTACTCTGGGCATTTGAGGATCTTTGATAAAAACGTAAATTGAACAGTCGTCACCACCATCATGTTAGAGTTGAATATTTGATGATGGGAAGGATATAAGGTTCTTAGTTACTGAAGTGGTGTAGGGTATCCGCTCTTTGTAAAGACCTCTTACACCACTGTCTGTCTCGTTAACCTAAATTTCTATCCAAGCAGCCTAAGACCAAATATCGCACGAGCACATATTTTTGCCATGCCAAAAGATATTTCTTTTCAAGTAGTTCACATTGTCATGCTCATTATCACAGCCATCCTCATATATTTGTATGTTAAACCCCATTTCAGCAATTTCACTTTCTCTCAAGAAATGCAGAAGTAGTTGTCTCACTGTCAATGGGAACCATGTCTTGGATGTCAGCTCTCTCTAACTTATTTTATAGATGTTGACATACAGAGCAGAGCTGGAAGTGAATTTCTCATTAACAACACAAATCCTTTCAAAGTCTTCATTTTAAAGTTCATTTCCAAACTTCAATGAGTGCCAAAGTCTGCACCAGGCATTTGTTAATGATGGCTTACCAGACTGTTATTAGCAACTGGGTAAACATCACTCCTAACAACTTTCATGAAGTCTTGACTCTGAGAAATCTGTTGACTGTAGCCAGCCAGTAAAGCAATCAATCAATCAATCAATCAGTGATTATACATGTTATTCATGGAGGATAAGAATCCTTGCTCCCAGGATCGTATTATAGATTTATACTGGATAGGAATAACTGCTGAAAAGATCACATTTTGCAGAACTAAAAGGTAAGGTTAGCCTGGGTGGCTCAGTAGGTTAAGCCTCTGCCTTTGGCTCAGGTCATGATCTCAGGTCCGGGGATCAAGCTCCGCATCGGGCTCTCTGCTCAGTGGGGAGCCTGCTTCCCTTCTTTCTCTCTGTCTGCCTCTCTGCCTGCTTGTGATCTCTCTCCTGTCAAATAAATAAATAAAATCTTAAAAAAAAAAAAAAAAACTGGAAGGCAATGTGTGACAGTTTTCCTAGAAAAATAAATTTTTACTCATTTATTCCCATCCTTATTGCTTACAAATAGTTTGTGCTACTGAGGCAAAGTAATTATTGAAGGGGTCAGAAAATATTTCAGTTGTTATCTGTGCTTTCATTTTTTTTAAAATAAAAATGCTTATCTAAATTGAATGCATCTTTCAAATATAGCAGGTGCTGGTTTTTCCTACACAAACTACAACTTTTTAATTTATGTGCCTGCAGTAAGAACAATTGTAATGTGTTTAGTGTCCTTCAATATTTTATGATATTTTCTCAGAAATAACTATATTTTTTAAAGGATACAACCTTAGGCCAGGATGGTCTTACTGGTGTTATAATGTTTTGTCCCCCCGCCAGGACTAAGTTTTTTATAATATATTTAATAAAGAGTTTTATAACATTTAATGATAAACTTTTCAGTGTAATTTTCAACTGCTTCATGGTCAGAAGTTTTTCATGTTAATTTTTTTGTTTGTTTGTTTTAAGATCCTGAGATCTTTGAAGGACCCTGAGATCATGACCTGAGCAGAAGGCAGAGGCTTAACCCACAGAGCCACCCAGGTGCCCCCTAAATTTTATTTTTATACACTATGATTATTTTGAAGTTCCTACATTCATATCTTGAATAGTCATACTTATTTTCAAACTTTGAGTCATCATGATAAAGCCTGGATCATTTCATGACAAACTGTCTACTAAGTGACAGGTTCACTTCTTCATTGAGTAGCCTCTCAGGTAACACAATGTAAGGATTTTCATTGTCTGCCTCACTGAAATTTGCTCTATTTTTCCTAAGTTCTTGGTTGTTGCTATCACCATAAAACTTCAATAACTTTGCTCTGTTTCCTCAAGCTGTACTTAAGTGATGTCTGCTTCTCATATAATCTGACACTTCAGAAATGTTCAATAGTACAAATTGTTTACCTATTTCTTATGTATTGATGTTGACAGCTACCACCTTGTCATCTGATTTTACCCATGCAAGTATTTTTATACACTTTTTTACATTACTACATTTTTAGATTCTCACAAAATAACTAAGCAAAATAAAAACATCAATAAGCTAAGTATTGGTAATTAGCATAGGCATTTGCTCTTGGTAGGAATGCTAAGACCTAATGGTCCCCCATGCCATCCAGAAATGAAAAACACCTCTGTGTTCCCAAAGCTTTTCTGACATCATGATTTTGAATCAAAATTCTGGGTCTATAAGTCATATAAATTATTCAATGCCATGAAGTATACAGAAGTAGCAACATAATTGTATTTGCTATATAAAGTAAAAAATATATATATATCCATTGCATCTGGAAAATTAATGTAATTCCATTGATGAAGCTAAGAATTAAAGTCCATCTACTGTTACTTCTTCACTAAACGCTGAATTTAATAAAAAAATGTAATAATATATTTATATACTAAATTACATTTTGTAGTTATGGTCATTGATATCCTCTCATCTGATCCTCACAATCACTGTAAAGGAACATACATAAATATTACTATCATGTTTTTATGGGTAAAGACACGATGTTTGAAGGATTAGATGAAGTGGCAATATATGAAGAAAAGACAGTTATTTGATTTTTGCCTTTTTAAAATATGAATTCTATCATAGACTGTGCAGCAGTTACTGGATTTGCCTTATAAAAATTGATTTTGTAATTAAATGCCAATGAATGTGACTTACAAAGCATAATAGAAGACTCATGAGACAATTCATGGTATTATCTTACACATGAGAAAAAACATGCATAGATTATGACCTTGCCTGGACATCACCATGAATTTGTAGAAGATCTTAATTTCTGCATATAACATTCATTCATATTTTGTCCTAATACAAAATAAATACCAGACTACACATAGGTTGCATCAAGAGAGCACACAAAGACAGTCTTATCTTCATCCTTGATTAAGACACATTGTTCAATTAATTGTATTACATCTTTCTGTTATAAGATAAATAAGTTTGGGGCATCTCATGTAGATCATAATTATAGTTAGCAATATCGTGTTATATACTTGAAGGTAATTAAGAGAGTAAATTTTAAATGTTCTTACCACCAACAAATGAAATGGTAATAATTAGAGGTGAATGGAGGCATTAGCTAATTCTATAGTGGTAATCATGTTGCACTGAAACAGTGCGTGAAATCAACAGGTTTTACACCTTAAGCATACACAGTGATATAAGACAGTTATATCTCAACAGAACTGGGGGCGGGGGGAAGTAATTGAATAAGCAGTATTTATGTATTAAGCCTTTTCTCTGGATAAAGAAATAAACATGTAGACACGGTCTCTACCATAAAAGAATCGTGAACTTTTCTAGATAGACATACTGACTATTAGCAATTAATAATATAGTTCCTCAAACAAAGATAAAAAAGTATTCAAAATTGAATAATTATTACATGGCAGAGGCGTGATTCTCCAAACCAAGGGTAATCTATACCTTTGTGTTTAGAATCATAATTTTTTATAAACAACTAAAATATTTGAAATCTACTTATACCAATTCTCTGACCTATGTATTCATTGAAATACTACATAATTATTAAAATCATGTTTTCAGTCAATGTTTGAAGGTATGCAAAAATATAATGAATATAATGCTCAGTAACACAATTGGATGTAAATATTTGTTCAACATGAATGAAATTTCATTTAATTAATTTCATGCCTACACAAACACGTTCACTCTCAGAAATATATACTGGAAAGAAAAACAAGAGTGATGTTTTCATAATGATGTTGCATAATGAAATACCAGGCATCCAGATCCTTTTTTCTTTACTGCAGTAAAATTTTAATGGCTAATACATAAAATTACATCAATCCAGAAGATTCATTTTTTTAAGATTCATTTTAATATAGCAGGAATAAAGGAGTTAAATCTTGTAGTTTTCTATTGAAAGAGAAGTGGTGATTGAGAAATACAGAAATAATATTATTGACTTCAATTGATTATGTAAATATAGACTTAATTACTTCAAAACATATATATGTGTATATGAGATGTGGCTCTCAAGAAATATATTTCCATGATTTTTTTCATGTATAATGTCTCATGCTTTCTGCACATAAGATTAAAATAGGAAAAAAAAAATTAAATAAAGTCACTGAGCTGTTAATAATGCAAAGTGGGTGCCTTATAAGACTGCATGCTCAATGCTTTTAATTTAAAATGAAAGAAGCATCTCCGAAGCACTTATTTATAAACTGGAAAAGATGAATGCAATTAAAATAAATTGGCTGGCATGGGTTAATTACCTTTTTCTTACATTTCTCAATATATATATATATATATATGTATTTTAAGCACAGGTTATAATTTAAGTCAATATAATTTTCTATAGAAGTATCCATATGAAAACCAGATTTTGACTACACATTATTTACTCGTGTCATTTTCAGACCGTTGGACCTCTTTTCACAAATCATTAATATAGTTCTCCATTATACTCTTCAAAATCCTAATTTAAATAATCCTATTTCTGTCTGGTAGACATTGAATCATGAATATGGAATGATTTCATCTGACTTCACTTGAAATTCACTTAATTTTCAACTCTGTTAGCTGTGAGGTGAGTAGAAAATAATTTAGTTCAAAATTGCAGTACAAGGTGTGCTTCTAGCCTAAGGAGAAGCTCTCTGCTCAGTGTCTTAAATTGAGTTGTGATTTAGTTCATAGCTTTATTTAAGAATGATTACATCCAAACCATCCCATTTTTTCTTCTTTGTACTTGTGCCATTGTTTATTAGTTTCATGATTATTTGTGGCTGCAAAGATTGGACAAGTTCCTGTACCTTGACTTAAATCAGGTGAAGTTCAAGACATAGACCTGAAAATCCCACCCCCGTCTTCTCGCCCTCTCCCTGTCTTTTCTGAATCTAAACCATGCATAGCTAGTTTCGTCCTTATCATTCTATTCCTGTGACAATAGAGATATATAATAAATGAGTTCTTCATTTTCAATTTATACATTATTTTATATGTATATATAAAATATGCGTATACACCTGGATACACTATCAGTGTGTTGACAGTTGTATTAATAGGTATGCGATTTTCTTACTATTTAGCTAAATAATTCTGCTGTCAGGAATTTACCCTATAGCAAGCCCACGCATACGTGCAAAGGTATACCTAAGACAATAACCAGTTCAATTTTATTTATAAAAGTGATAATTTGGATATTCTTAGCAATAGGAAAATGGCTGAATAGATGATTTTACATTCATCTTTTAGCTAAATTAACAAAAGAGATAAAAATATAGATATATCTACAATCTCTTCTTTAATGAGCAAAAGCAATTTTCTAAAATATGTTTATATTCAGATTTCAATGATTGGATTGAAATGATGTATACATAGCAAGCACGCACAGACAAAAGTGTGAGTTTCTGGTTGGGTTTGTATGACTGCGTCTTTGTTCAAATTATATGGAAACTGACATTGCCTTTTTAAATTGATGGAGAAATAATTCTTCCCCCATGTTTATGTTCTATATTATATTCTTAGGCTACATAGGCAATATTCTTATACATAAATCATTTAATGAACTGTATGGTATTGTCCACAAATGATAATTAACATGGTGATAGCTGCTCCCCCTACTAACTTATTTGCCTTACCTAATAGAAGATGTTGCTTTTTGTGTCAAAGGTTTAACCAGGAACACAAATTTCCCCACTTATATAATTGTCCTTTTGCTCCTGTTACCAATTTTCCCATTAATATTGAAACAGTTTAAGCATTTTTCAATTCAAAAAGAAAAATATATAAATTGGAAATGCTTTTTCCTTTATTTCTGTGGTACCCCGTGTTTCCATTAGTCATCCTACTTTTCTAAACACTCTTCTAGTGGGGATAGTGTGTCCCCCAAATATCAGCATCTTCAGGGTCTCTGCATCTGTTCTTCTTTTCCTTCTCTGACTTCACTTTCTGCGTATTCTTTTCCATTTCTGCTCCTTCAGGCTGCACCTTCTGTATAGCAGAAAGCTAGCTCCTCTGTATCTCCCAACCAAGTGTTTGCCTCATATTCTAAATAATTTATTCAATTTCTTGCTGGATATTATACTAGCAATTCAGTGCCAATAATTGTAAAATAAATGTGATATCATGAAACATTCTGCCTGAAATATCAAAATAAATGAGCCACCACACACACACACACATACACACACACACAATCCAGAATCCCAGCCCAAAATCTCAAAACCATTTTCTCCCTCATGATTACACTTAATCAATAATGAAATGCTCTGAACTTGTCAAATCTACTTAAATTTCTCATAGATGTTTAAGTCTGTATCTCTTAAGGAATAGCTCTATTCAGGTAATTACTGCTTTTCATCCAAATTATAAGAAATTATCTATTAAAATCTCTGTTTCATTTTTACCTCAATTCCTCTCTCACAACTATCCATTCTCCAAGATAAAGCTCAAGGGATGTCTTGCACAGCAGAGCTTTGATGAAGCCATTCCTCTGTTTCCATGTTCCTAGAAGTCCTTGTTGACTCAGAAATACAACATGAACTTCTTTAATGTTGCTATAAATTGTGACTTCATGGTTTCCATCTCTTATCTCTCTAGTTTCAGATAGATACCTGCATTTACCTGGGTACCACTATATTTTTGTCCTTCTGAATTAGTTCTGATTAAATTATGTTATAAATGTTTCATCTTACATTCTACTTGCTCTAGGCCCTTTAAACTGGAAAATTATTAATTGAGCTGGTCTCTATGGAAAACACTTTTTTAAAATAAGCCAGGTTAGACATCATTCCTGAGGAGTTAAAATCTTGTGTTTTTTTCTGTTATAATAAACATCACATAGTATTGCAAACGTCATTTGCTCAATCATTTCCCTATCACAGGCTGCCAGACAAGAAGTACGGTGTTCTGTTCATTATAGAATATATTTCACTGCCCACAAAATTCCTATTATAAAGCAGGTGCTTATGAAATATTCTTATAATAAATGACTGGATGAATGAAAGAATGTGGTGAAAACAATGCATTTTGCCTTTCCTGGAATTCAATTTAAAAGTTATAATATTCACAATGCCCACTTGTAAAGATATTGTCCAAAATATATCATATTTAACATTAATCTAAATTAGCATGTACTTAAAATACTGAGCAAGGTTTAGTATAGCAAAAATTATTCATCAGAAGTCAGTTAAATTGTTAATTCCATCCTATTTTAATTATAAATATGGTGAGTTGAAGTCACTTATTAACATTTCTCTCATTGAGACACAAGGTCAACTTTTTCTTCCCTTGAATGTTGAGTGTTCTGTGACTGTTTTGACCAATAGAATATAATGGAAGTGGCTTGATGCCCACGCTAGGCATAGGATTCCCTGAATCAAGAGAAGGACTTAAAGTAGTTGGCTTGTGATCCATTCACTCCCAGTACTAGGAGGACAATGCACAGTTGAAAAGATAAGAAGGTATTTTCTAAGAGGAAAATTGCTACGTATAGAAGACCCTTGGATAGACAATCCTGGCAAAGTAACTTCTAGTAGATAAATTGAGGATCTAGGGATTTATGAGACACAGATCCCTAGAGAATGTCAAGGAAAACAAAGAATTCCTCCAGACAGGAACTGGAATGCTTCATTACTTGACTGCTCATTCTGCTGTGAGGTAGTGAACCAGAAGGAAGCGCCTGGAAACGAAATCTACTATTCTGACTAGAAAGCACACATCCGAGATGGGAATTACAGACCAGGGAAACCGTTCTTGATGTCCCATGTTTCTCTGCTTTACCTGACTTCTTCATTTCTGAATTATTAGTAAAAACAATAATCTCAAGCTCAATTAACCTATATTTGTGAGTCTTATTTGGTTATCTGATTTTTTGTGTTAGATCATTGATCCAGACAAGTATGGGATGTAAAAAAAAAGTCATGATTTTAAGAAACTAAGTTCCGTAGTTGCTTTTTACACAGTAATAGTTAACCAGTAAAATGAAGAAAATAGTTTCAATTTCAACTGAAAAACACATGAAAAACAAAACAAAACAAACAAAACACAATGCTAATTTAATTTGGATCTGAAAGCAGGATTTTTTTTTTAAGATGTATTTATTCATTTAACAAAAAGAGAGAGGGAGAGAGAGCAGGTGGAGGGGTAAAGGGAGAGGGAGAGAACGAAATCTCAAGCAGACTCCCTGCTGAGCACAGAACTCAATGTGGGGCTCAATCTCGCAACCCTGAGATCATCACCGGAGATGAAATCAAGAGTTGGGTGCTTAACCAACCCAGCCACCCAGATGTCGCAAGACATTTGATTTTATGTAAATAATGACAAAATAATGCAACCAATGAAAATAATTTCATATTATAACTGTGCATGTTTTTGTAATTTCCAAAAAAATTGAAAACCCAGGGATGCGTTTCGCAAAATATGCTCCCTGATATAATGAATTTGGCCACATTTATTAAACGGCAGCACTAACTACGGTAGGGCAAATTAAGGTGCGCTGCAGGTTCTGCACTCTTGGTGCTTTCTAAAAGAAGATAAATGAAGGGTTCTACCAGCTGTGCTCAGATTATTAGCACTCTGGCAATTTTCTCAGCATAGCACGCACCAGGAGGTGCTTCACCTGCCTCCTGCTGGGAGTGGTACTAAACTCACATACACACTTGATGTCCTGCATAAGTGGCATCTTGTACTTCAATGAAGATTAGGAGATAATGACCTTCTGTTATTTTCTGTCCAAATGAACACCTAGCTAGAAAAAGACCATATCAATAAATCTAATTTTAATAACAAATTCTTAATCTTTGACCACAATCTAATTGTTCATGAAAAGGACCATTGTATATGGATAGAGAAAAAGTTACTTTAGGAATATGTTCTACTACTTTGTCAAGAGCACTTTAGAGTTGGCAGCATTGCACCAAGATTTCCTCCTTCAGGACCTGTCCTGCGATGCCCCACCTGCTGGGGATGTTGCTTGCTGACAGGTTGAAGCTGAGTCATTTCGGAGGAATAATAGCCTTTAGTTGAGGGAGATGGATACACCAAGAATATGCACCCTTCAGGAGAGGGAACCTAATGTACAATGTTTGGTCAAAGTTGGATTATAAAGACATGGTCCCTTTACTCACATAATATGACACTCTGCTGCTAGGCACATACAAAGTAAAGATTGTTATGTTTTCTTGGAGAATCCGTCCCTTTATCTTTATGCAATACCTTCTTTATTCCTGAGAACTTGTATTGCTATGTCTAAAAATAGTAGAGCTACTTCTGGTTTCTTTTGATTACTGCTGGTATTAAATGCCTTTTTTCATGAATTTACTTTTAATCTATAGATTAAAAGTATATTTATATTTATATTTTATATTTATATATTATGTAATATATAAATATATTTATATTTATTATATTTATATATTTTATATTTATATATAAATATATATTTATATTTATGTTTATGTTTATATTTAAACTGGGTTTCCTTTAGACAACATACAGTTAGGTCTTCGTGTTTGATCCACTCTGGCTATGTCTTAAAATTGGTGCATTTAAAAAAGCAAACAAACAAAAATACCCACAAAAACAAAACAAAACAAAAAAACTGGTACATTTAGGCTGTTGGCATTGGCAACAATTCTTGATGCAGCTAGATTCATGTCTTCCATATTCATTACTTAGTCTTCTATTTGTTGCCCTTCGTTCCTGTTGTCTTCCACTCTTTTCTGCCTTTGTGGTTTTTACTGAGCATTTTTTTAAATTTTATTTATTTATTTGACACAGAGAGAGAGATTACAAGTAGGCAGAGAGGCAGGCAGAGAGAAGGGGAAGCAGGCTCCCCACTGAACAGAGAGCCCGATACGGGGCTCGATCCTAGGACCCTGAGATCATGACCTGAGCTGAAATCAAAGGCTTAACCCACTGAGCCACCCAGGTGCCCCTTACTGAGCGTTTTTTAAGATTACATTTTCTCTCCTTTCTTAGCATATAGGATACTTTATTTATTTATTTATTTTTACTTTTTGTAGTAGTTATCTTAGCGTTTGCAATATGCATTTACAGCTAATCTACGTCCTCTTCCAAATAATACTATATCACTTCAAAATAGTGTGTCTTCTACTAACAAAATAATCCTGATTCTTCCCTCCTATTCTTTGTATCATTGCTGCCATTCATTTCTCTTATATATAAGCATACATAAGCATCAAATGCATATGATAAATAGGTAAGTATACACAGCTGATGCATTGTTAGTGTTATCATTTTTGAAAAAAACTGTTATGTTAGATCACTTATGATGAAATATTTTTATTTTACTTTTACTTACTCCTTCTTTGAACTATGTACCTGATTTTTTGACCATAATATTTTCCTTCTCTCTAAAAAACGTCTTTTAACATTTTTCTGCAAGGCATATCTACTGGCAAAAAAAAAAAAAAAAAAAAAAAAAAATCCCTCAATTTTTATGTATCTAAAAGTCCCCTTCTTCCTCATTTTTGAAGGATGTTTTCATTTGGTACAGATTTCTAGGTTGGTGATTTTTGTTCTCGGAACATTTAAATATTTCACTCTAAATATTTTGCGTTACAAGTTTTCGGAAGAGATTTAAATGTAATTCTTACATTTGTTCCTCTGTAGGTAACATGTTTTGTTTTGTTTTTATTTTCCCCTCTGGCTTCTTCAGTATGTTTTCTTTATTTTGAAGAGACTATGCAGTGATGTGTGTGTGCGTGTTGTATTTATTATGCTTAGTATTCTCTGAACTAAATGTTATCTGTGTTTTGATGTCTGACATTAATTTGGGGGAAATTCTCAGCCTTTATTATTTTATATATTTATTTGACTTCTTTCTCTCTTCTATGAGGGTTCCTGTGAAACATGTTACACTTATTGTAGTTTTCCCACAACCCTTGGAATTTGTTTTCTTTTTTCCACTCTTTGTTCTTCTTGTTTTTCAGTTTTTGAGGATTCCGTTGATACATTTTCTAGTGCAGAGTTTTTGTCTCCAGCTCTGTCCAGATTACTAATAAGACCATAAAAGACATTCTTTTTGCCTGTTACAGAGTTTTTGATTTCTAGCATTTCTTTTTTGTTCTTTATTTAAATTACCATCCCTCTGCTTCCATTGCCCATCTGCCTTGTACGCACTCTACTTGTTTCATTAGAACGCCCTGTTGTTTTAAATTCCTGGACTGGCAATTATAATTATTTTTGCCACCATGTCTGGTTCTGATGCTTGCTCTGTCTCGTCAAATTGCATTTTTTGCCTTTTGGTGTGCCTTGTAATTTTTTTCTTGACAGGCAATCATGATGCATGGGATAAGGAAACTGCCTAAAATAGGTCTTTAGTAATAGGATACGAGGTATGGGGAGAAAGAAAGCATTCTTATTCTAGAACCTATAATTAAATTTCAGTCTTTAGTAAGCCTATACCTCAGGACTATGAAGTTAGCAAGTGTTTCTCCTTTATTTTCTCACTGCTTAAATGGTAGAGGATGGCCAGACAGAGTTGAAATTCGGTGTTTCCCTTCCCCAGGTGAATTAGGCTTTGATAATACCTCAGCAGGCTAGACCCTGGTCAATTAATCTCTCCGGAGGGTAGGGCTTATTAGGAAGAATAGAACCTACTTCAAATTGGCTCACTTTCCCCTCCCCCTGCTAAAGCCTGCAGGAATTTGTCTCCAATATTTACTTTGAAAACCTCGTTGTGCGCTTGGAGGGAAATCTCTTAATATTGTGGGGACCCTATGTCTGTGCCCCTTCTCCCCGCTCCACAGCGACAGGTTTTAACTCTCGGACTTGTCCACACTGAGAAACCTGCAATTTGTGGGTTACAGTTCGGATTTTCATCTCTGGCACCGCTTCCTGAGGTGCTTTCTGGTTTCCGGTGGTGCTTTTCTGCTCTGGTAAATGGAGAGTGCTTGCATCTGCCATCTTTCTCTCCAGTCCTGTGGGCAGAAGTTTGCCCTGTGTCTTCCACTGTATTACGCATTCACAAAGAGTTGATTTCCCTGCTTGTTCAGCTTTCTTGTTGTTATGATGGACTGAAGACTTCCAGGGCCCTTTATATGTCGAATGGAGAATGTCAAAAGTTCAGAAATAGCAGATGTAATACCAAGGAATTACTGAAGTTGAATAGTAAATGAGTAAAAGTTTGTTTTGCACACACCAAAGACAGTTCATGAACTGGGAACACTCAAACAAAAAAATAGAATGAGGTTCAGAGACCTATTGCTGTGAAGAAGCTTATAGAGTGGGGTAGGCTGGGAGTGTTTTTCACAGCGATTAGTTATAAGATTAGAATTTTATATAATTCCAGTAGGGAATTGGTCAGTGATTACCTCATATCAATTTTGGAAAACAGTTTAAGTTTTGCTTGTGGTTTCTAGAGGCATAAGTAAGAAATGACCCAGGTCAAGTTAGTCTTGCAAAATAAGCTAAATTAAGTTTTGTTTGTATGCCTAAACTGGTTTTGTCTGCTCAGGGGATTTTCAAGGCTAATCTCCATTTGTTTTTTAACAGAAACTGGAAGCCTCAGAGACATATTTTAAATGAGGTTTAAAAGCCATCCATATTTATATACTATGAATTGCTATTTAGTAAAATATCACTTTGCTTTATATATTCACTGAGGTTTAAAAAATTAATTTGACAAAGTTTACATATATTCATCATAATAATATAGGAAAATACAACATTTTGCAACTAAGCATTATTAAATGTACATGTAGCACTTATTCTTGGTAGGGAGATTAAATGAGAGAAAAGTTAATACTAGTTGAAAACACTCATCATCTTCATTTCTAAATTTTCCTTAATAGATAAGTCTCAGAACCATCCTGAATAGGATTAAAAATAGGATTTTTATTGCCAAAATTAAGCTGTATACATTGTTTTAGTTACTAAAATCAGTATAAAAAGAAACTGATTTTAAAATTTACTTGAAAAAAAAAGACTTTCTAACCACAAAAATTGATTGTATGCAACATTCATTTAATTACAACTTTCATATTCTTCTCTAGGTTCTTAGTTCTAAAGTTGGCAGGTAGTATTTTGTACAAAGTAACTCTTCTATTAAAGATATATAAAGACAGGTCAACTTCTCTCCAGGCACATATGAGAAAATTTGACCACTCTCTTAAGTTAGAGATGAAAGGACCCAATTATGTTTGATGTCAGTCTTCAGTGGAATCCTAAGGCAATAGAGGGATCCCTTTCCTGAGATGCTACATTTCCAGATCATTCTGAGTCTTGCAAAAGGATAGGTTTCAAGACCCACAACTATGAATAAATAGGATGTCTGGAAGGCCATTTAAATGCATTTTAAATTACATGGAACTCCAATATATGACCAGATACGTGACTCTTATGTTGATGTCCTCTTTATTTCCCTCACTCTCCCTTCGTTTCTCTCTCTCACTACTCATATACAATGATTTAAAACATTGAATTCCGGAGTTTGTATTCTATAGCATAAACAGTTATATGTTAAGATATCACTGCATTAGTTTTCATTGCAACATGTCTTTCTTCACGGCATTAACCTTTAACGTATAATCAAGTACTTGCAAAAATGTGTGCAATATGATAACATTTCTTAATTTCTCACTATGTATTAAGCCATATTAATAAAGTAATTTTGTAGAATAAAAAAGTAAGCTGTTCATATGAATAACAGTTGGCAATATGAAAAACCATAAATCTCAGTATTTTCTTTAAAAATTTTGAATGTGTAATACAAGTCTTATAAGTCCTACAATTGAATTTAAAAGACAGAAGGCAGCTCACCAGGATGTGCTAAATTTTGAACATTATTATTTGAATTTTCTGTTGTCCACACATTTTATTTGCTATAAATACCAATGATAACTTAATGAAAATGTTATCCTGTGAATGCTTTTCTTTAGAAACAGCCGAGTTCCTCCTTGTACTTTGAAATTCTACACAAATACTCTTGCTAGCATTTTGTTTTTACCAATTTTTTCATTAATAAAAGAAAAAAGAAAAAGTAATAAAATGTAATAAAAGCAAACATCAGTTTTAATAAATACACTCAAAACTTGTGGGAGCACATAATATATTTCACAGCTTTCCTCCCTCTTCTTGGTTTTTCTATTCTCTTCTGAATTTTATCTAACATTTGACTGAATTTATTTTTTATTCTTTTTTCTTTTACTCCTTTTATCTCTGGTTTGAAAAGATCCCAATGCAATTAAATCTAGGTTCCAGTCTGAATCAGATTCCTTATATTTCTAAGGACTTCCACTCATTTTACACAGTTTCAAGCATAGATTAGGTGAAACTGTATATACATCTTCACTATACATATATGTATATGTATATATACATTAGAATAATTGCATGTATATATAATTAGAATAATAAAAGAAAGTTTGGGGGACAAATTTGTAAAACACTACCAATTTTAATCACTGTCAAAGATCTTTGGTCTATGACACTGATTAAAATTGGTAGCACTTTACAAATTTGTCTCCAAAAAATTTTTTATCAGGTAAGGATAATATAAGATACTTAATTATTCAACTCGAGATCTCTTCTTGGTTCATCTTTTGACTCACTGTTTAGCTCTTCTCTCATTTTTTTTTTTTTCCAACACTATAATCTCCAGGTCTAAGTTGGGTCATTGACTCCCAATGTTCTATTCCTTTGATATGATGGGAGTTTCTTGCATTCAAATTGTAGCCTGTCTACACAGAGGGTCTATTTTTCCAAAACTTGGTCCGATCAGGATAAGACTTTCACAGATCTTAAGTGGCTCAAAGATGTGCAACTGTGTTCCTTTCTAAAAGGGAGACTTCTGAGTTTATTTGTGTCTTGGAAAGAATAATGAGTACCTAGCCTGTGTCTTCCCATGCCTTTCCCACCTTCATATGAGCATTCATCCCTATGGCTCAGATCCTCACATTTTAAGAATAAATACCCAAAGGTAAAGCTCTGCTCATTTAATTTGTGTTTCCAGACTCTGCCTCCTTCCTGGGGAAAGATGCTTGTTTCTATCAAGTCTATTTTTTGAGTCAGAGCTCTTCACACTTCTGGCACTATTACTGTTTTAGATCCTCTTGACTTAGAGCTGAATTCTCCTCCAAAGAATTTGACAAAAATTTTGGCATGCTCTTCATTACGGAAAAAGAAATGTGGGCATTTTTTAGTAGTCCTACTTTTTTTTTTTTAATTTATCTCATGAGTACTGCTCTAAACTGGGTGATCAGTGAGTTATTATAATCACACAGAATCCCACTTGTTAAAATTGTCTTCAGACTGGTAAAAAATTAGTAGATTTATTCTGACAAGGACAATTTATCGCTTTGGGGAGAGATTGGCAGGATATAATCATGACACTTTTTATTTTTTTAAAGTGGATATATCACCATATAATATTACATAATATTATATAAATAAATAATAATAATATTACAATGTTATTAACTCTATTCTGTGTGCTGTACATTTCATCACTATGACTTATTTATCATTGTATCATGGAATCTATAGAATTGTCTAATTCCTATGTTGTACACCTGAAACTTATATAACAGTTTATGTTTAACTACAACTGGGGAAAAAAAAACACAAATATGGTGTTATAAGGTAATTTCTTACTGAAGGAGCTCTGTATTTTGTGCCTTCTATGTCTCAAGTAGTTTGCTTATTTCGTCAAAGTTACTGAATTTAGTGACATAAATTGTTTCCATTTTCTTACCATCCTTTTTCTAAATATCTGTAGAATTAGTAAGGAAGTAATTTTTCATTCCTGATACTGGTAAATTATCTTTCTTTTTTTTTTTTTTTCCCTTCTGGTTAGTGTGTCTAGAGGTTTATCAGTTTTATTGATTTACTTTAAAAAGTCATCTTTTATTTCATTGATTTTCATCATTTTTTTTCTCTTTCATTGCTTTATGCTCTGATATTTCCTCTATCCTGCTAATTTGGGCTTACTTTATTCTTGTTTCTTAAATGAAAACTGAATCAATTTATTGAATCCTTTCTCTGTATTAGTATGACCATGCAGGGCTACAAATTTCCCTCTATTGCTTAGGTTGCAGTCATCATATTTGATAGGCTGATTTTGTTTTAAGTTCAAAATAATTTCTATTTGTTATGACTTCAGATCACTTTGAAATTTGAGCAAAACCTTCTACGCTGATCTTCAAGTATGTTTCTCCACCTGTCTTGCCAATTTAAATTTCCATATATACTTTAGATATGGATTTCAAGTTCTACTTTAAAAAACTCCCCTTAGTAATTTGATTGACATCGTATTACCTCTAAACATCAAATTCAGAGAAAATTGAGATATTTACATATTGTTTCAATACACACCCTTCAATAAAGTTGTTTCATGTATTTATAATAAAGTTTTTTTTTATCATATTTTGCACAGCATTCTGAGAATCTCTGGGCTTTGTAAGTGCTCTCATTTGGTTGCATTAGGTTCATTCTTTCTAAAGTTTGCATTTAAGATGGCTTAATAACTTAATTTTTTTAAATCACTAAATAACATTACATTGTTTGTATGCACCACAGTTTGGTGCATACCAAATGATACTTTGGTTGTTTCCAGTTTGTGACAGTTTTGAAGAAAGCTAGAAATATTTACATGCAGGTTTTTGTGTGGGCACATAATGCGTTGAGTGGATACCTAGAACAGTGCTTTTTGGACTGTATGTTAAAGCTGTTCGGTTTGTTAAGAAACTGCCCAATAGCCTTCCAAAGTGGCTTCACCATTGGGCATTTTCACGAGCAATAAATGAGAATCTTATTACTCCACATTTTCACTAATATTTGGTAATATCCTTTTAAAGTTTGCATTATTTTGTCTTAGCCACTCTAATAGTTGTTTAGTGGTATTTCTTCCTTTAATTTTTAGTTCTAGCATCATGTGCTGAAAAAAATATTCATACTGAATTGCTTTTGTTTTAATTAATTGACAATATTCGTGTGTGTCTAATCTGGACCATTTATTCTGTCTATTGATTTATATGCTCTTCTCCGACAGCATGCTGCCTTGAGTCTTGTAGCTTTACAAGAATTCTTGAAATTAGTGTGCATCCTAAAATTATAAGTCAATGCTCCCTCTTTTTCTATTTTTTATTAAATGTGAGAATTGATATCAATTATTCCTCAATTGTTTGATAGAATTCACATGTGAAACTAACTAGCAGTGATTTCCTTTTGAAGAAATTTATTAATTATTCATCAGTTTTCTATAAGAGATACAGACCTTTCAGATTATCTTTCTCCTCATATGCATTAATGGTTTGTGTCTTTTAAGAGATTGTTCTATTCTTTTTGCATCATCAAAATTGTAGGTATAAAGTTTTCCAAATATCTCTATTATCCTTTTAATGTGCATGAGACTGGTATTAATGTTCATGAGATTTGTAGAGATGACCCCTCTTTCATTTTTCATGTTGTTATTTTATGTACTTTTTATTAATTTATGTAGAGGTTTATCAATTGCACTGATCTTTTTAAACTTTTAGTTTCATAGATTTTTTTTCTCTATTGTCCTATTTTTATTTTATTTGCTTCTGCTACTGTATTTATTATTGATTTTTTTCTATTACTTTAGGCTTAAATTTATCATCTTTCTCTGTTCTAATATGGGTGTTTAGATTATTGACTTTAGATTTTTTTTTTCTATTCTGTGCACTTACTACTGTGTAATTCCCTCTAAGTACTGCTTTCATGGTGTCCCAATAATTTAGATAAATTTAAACGGCATTTTCAAATCCATTTAGTTGAAAACTTTTTTCTTTTTTTTAGTTTCTCTTCATATTTCTTCATTGGCACAGATGTTATTTTGCAACATGTTGTTTAATCTCCAAAGAGATGAGTATTTTTCTGTTACCTCCTTATTGATCTCTCTTTGCGTTCCATTAGAATCCATTACAATTCTATATGATCTGTACTTTTTAAAGCTTGTTAGGTGGATTTTTTGCCCAGGAATTGATCTGTCTTGATGTTTCATGTTGGCTTAGGAAAAATGTGTATTCTGTTGAATATTCTGTAAAAGTCAATTAGAACAATTTAATAATGTTACTCAAGTTAACTACATCTGTAGTGATTTTCTGCCTACTTCTGCTATCAGTTACTAAAAATGGGAAAGTGAGTAGCAAAACTTCATACTGGATCTGTCTAGTTTGTCTTAAAATTCTTTTTTTTTTTTTCCTCATTTCAGTATGGCAAGTTTCTATTGATATTTATTGACATATCTTCTAGTTAACTAATCTTCCCTTGGCCATGACCAATCTACTGATGAAACCATCAAAAGTCTACTTCATGTCTTACAGGATTTATTGATCTTTATTATTTTCTCTCTCTGCCATTACAGTTCTTTGCATACTATTTATAGTTATTTTCAATTCCCTTCTGATAACTCCAAATTCTCTGTCATGTCTATATCTAGTTCTGATGCTTCCTTTTTTTCTTTAAAGGCATGTAATTTTGTTTGTGATTTGTTGTTGAAAACTAAATATTTTGTAACCAAAACATTATGTTTTGGGTACTTAGAACTGCAGTAAACAGGTCTTTAGTGGGAGGTTTATATTAATCCAGCTGGAAGTTAGGCTGTGGTTAACATTTGCTGTAGTTGTAGGTGCCACTGGTGTCAGCTTCCTCTAGTATCATAAATTCTGACACCTCTGTTGTCTTTGGGTTATCTAAAAACTCCTTAGATTCTATGTCTTGTTGCTTTATCAGGTTATCCACCATTATTATATTGGATCCCTATTGGTGTAGTGATAAAGCATGTGGCAGTAGAAACATCCTCTAATCTATAAGCAGTTTCCAGTCTTTTATGTGGCCCTGTTCCCCTGGGCTATGACCTTGACTTAGCTTTCTATCCCTCCTCAGTTGAGTGAGATAGGAAAGCTAGAAGGGACTGGAGTCCAGGAGATTCCCTTTCTCCAGGCCTCTGCTTTGGGAAAAAAAAAAAAAAAAAAAAAAAAAAAAAAAAAAAAAAAACAAACAAACTCTGGGAATATTTCAGCAAGCTTATTTCCACCTTCCCCAGCCAGAGTCAACAGGTACTTGTATTGGCTCTTTATTTTCAGAAACTGATAGGGTTCCTGAAGGTGCGACTCATAAAAGTGTGAAGTTCTCATGAGACTATGACCAGTAAGAGTGTCCCTCAGCTTGTCCAAGTCACTTCCAGCATTAATCACAGTTTACCACGACCAGTTTAGGGCTCCAGCCCTTTCACTTCAGATCAACTAGTCTTGCCTGTGGCTCTGATTTACCTGTTTCCAGATTTCAGGGTAGCATTTTGTCATATGACCTCAGTTCTCTGTCAAAAGCTAGAAAAGACAGTGATACTAGTTTCTTCAATTCCCCCTTTCTGTAAGGACTCGAATAGTCACTTCAAAGCTCTTACCATGCCAGAGCTGGAAACCAGAAGTGTGCTAGATTTTTAGAATTCTGCCTGACATTTGTTTCTTTCACCTACATATTTCAACTCATTTCAGTGAAACTTAATCGATGTTACTTTGGAATTTCTAACCTTCTATCTTTTGCTTTGGACTGCCTGACTTTTGTGATTTTATTTGCTTATTTATTTATTATTTTTATAATTGTTTTCATCATAATAATTTTCTTCTTCACTAATTTTATACTACATCCTGTTTATATATTTTTAGAGCATGAATCATTAAGTCACCAAATTAAAAACGGGTACCTTTACTCTTTTCTGCATTTCCACTTGCTCAACTTATACATATTTCATGTCATAGATTGAAGTCTATTTTTTTTTAGATCCAAGAGATACTTTATTATTGTTTTACACATTCATTGTAACACAGAATTTCCAAGTATTAGTCCCTTCTATGTTCTTCATTTCTGTTTGTGAGGAGAAAAATCTCCATCAACTTATTTTTGTATTGTCTAAATAAATATTCTAAAATTTCCTTTCTGATAATACATAGTTTTGCCTACATTTTTAGTGTTTTTGTTTGTTTGGGTGGGAGAGGAACTTCTATTGAACCACCACCACTTACTCATATACTTTCATTACTTTTTTTTTTTTTTTAATCTTCTTCAGCTCTCACAATTTCCAATTTTCCAAAACTTGCAAATATAATTAGATGAAGGTGGTTTTGTATGTGTTTACTTCTTTGTGTTTGAATTTGACTTCAATTGTGGCCTGGTAAATTTTTACTCTTTCTGAGATATCAAAAGATCTAAAAAAATGTGTCTTTCATGCACCTATTTATAATATCAAACAGGACAGCTGTCTGAATAACCTAGCCTATCATTACTGGAACTGAGAATTAATTTTTCTCACTGGTGACTAAGAAATGAAGAAAGAACATTAAAAAAAATATTTATTTACTTAAAGAGGGAGAGATCGAGAGTGAGAGTGAATGAGAGGCAAAGAGAGAAACCTCATGAGCCAGGGGAGGGGCAGAGAAACAGACTCCCCACCTAGCAGGGAGCCTGATGTGGAACTCAATCTCAGGACTTTGGGGTCATACCCTTAGTTGAAGGCAGACGCTTAACAACTGAGCCACCCAGGCGTCTAAAGAAAGAATATTAATACAAATGCATGTTTTTATGTGTGTGTTTGTAGGTCTGTAGATGTACTTCTAGACCCTAAAATATGTAGAATGTTTCTTTTGGGAGTTAAACATAAAGGAAAAATAATGATACTATTAGTAGTGAAACTGTTTAAAAGCATAAAGTTGAACACAGATCAAAATGGCGGCACTAATGCGTCAGTGACACTTGATTTTAAAGTAACCCGTTTGCTGCCGTCCACAAACCTCTCCTCCTCCCGTCTCAGCCTTTTGGGAACCTGGTACCACCTTAAACACTTGACAAAGGAGGCTTGTGGCACATACGCAATTCCTGCCAAAACTAGCTAGATCCTGTCTTTCCCCATAAAACACTGAAGCCCCTCTTTCTGGGAGGACTTGCAGTTTTTGAAGACCTTGGCCTGCTGCAGCCCAATTTACACACTCTTTATCCCAAACTCTTGTCTTTGCATTATATTTTGGCCCTAAAGCATGAAGGTTGGTTTTTGATAACAGTAGTACTGTGAGCATCAGCAGTGAAAATCAAAGCAGACTGATATGTCGTTATGTCACCTTTGGGAAGTCCTAACTCCAACAGTCTTAAATACATATGGCAGGAAAAATGATAATGTTAATAGGATCGAAATATAATAGCAGTTCTTACATTTTGGCAAATACCCCGCTGAAGTTAAACCCAATTCATTTTATTCTGAAAATGATATCATGAGGTAGGTATCAAAATTATTTCCATTTAATATATGAGAGAAATACTTTTTGAAAGTTAGTGCAATTTTTTTCTATGTTCTACAGCTAATTAATGGTGGCATTGCCGTAGGAATCTAAAAGAATCAGTGACAATTGGATGTGGCCTTTGCAAGTTGTAAAGACAAAAGAGGTGATTTTAATGGACCCATAAACATTTCAAGTGATTATAATGCAACACAAAACTTTTAAAATTCTATCAAACCTCAGTTGGGGGTTTTTTATGGTGCACCTTTTGGCCAAAGTTCAATTAAATTCAAGTTTATTATACTCCTATTCCTAACAACAAAATGTATTATGTAGAACAACATTAAGTACCAAAGACCCCCTGGAATTAGAATGAGAAATTAAAAGGAGAAAAATATTTAGAATATTGAAATAATGAGAACACCTATGAAAAAAATAGCTGAAGCTAATAATCACAGACTGCTTATAAGCATGAATACTTTTATTTTAAATCAAGTAATAGAAAAATATCAAGCTCTTCTCTGAAGGTAGTGACATTAGACTAATTTTGGTGACATTAGACTAATTTCAGGAAACATTCCACAAATTATTGTACATTTTCTTTATGGCTTCCAAAGGAAAATATAAACCATTTTTGAATGAAGTTTTCAATGTAGAATTCGAACTCGAAGCCCACTGACTTAGTGCGGTCCAGATCAAATGCTGGTGTCATGACTACTCTCATCCAGCATCTCTCATCCAGCATCCATGACAAACCTTACTCTCTCTCTCACTATTTTCCTTCTACTACATACCTTGGACTGGAAATTCCCACAGTCAACCCATCTGTCATGAGCTCTTGGTCATCCCAGGATTAGCCTGAATTTTGTGAACCTAGTAATTAGTATTTACTAGGAAAAAACACAGCTATATGTATTGTGGTGACACAAAGAGTGGATATGTTTTAATGCAGCTATGTAAATTACACACTACAGGACATTAATGATTTTTGAAAAATTTTGACCCACTTTTTAAAACATTTTAAATATAAAATATATAGAAAATAATTGGGACTGCTAGTTTCAATGATTGAAATGTTATAACTTTTCTGTCCTATCTATGAATATATATATATATATATAATTTATTATATATATAATTTATTAACATGTACTATTTCTTCTATGAGTAGCGGTCTGTGAATCATCAGTCTCACACATTTCACAGCCCTCAACAGAGCACATACCCTCCCCAATGTCCATCACCCAGCCACCCTATCCTTCCCTCCTCCAGCAGCCCTATTTGCTTCCTCAGATCAAATATTTTGACTATGATTGTCTTCTGTAGATAGAAGCACTAACTCTGTCCTTGAAAATACCGAATGAAGCTGACAAGTGTACAAGTGGGAGCATATTTTTAAAATATAGCAGAACTACTTTATTGACTCATACTGAGTTGAAAAACTAAAGTGGTTATTGTCATTGAGCTCTAAAATTTGGATGATTTGTAGTATCCCATAAGTGTGTGATGCCGTTTGTTCTATATACAACAACCATTTGACTCACTTTCTTCATGGTATTTATATCTCCTATGGCCACAATTTTATAAAGCAATTTTTATGAAAGCTGCAAAAAGGTCTTTAGCTTTTTTTTTTCCCCATCATAAACTTAAAGATGGCAACACATACACAGAGTTTTGTAAAAGAATCCACAGTAAATAGAATTCTCTCCTATTTAATATGTTGTGCTAAATTCCAAGAAGTGCATGTACTCCATTTTAAAACCTAATTTATATTCATTTTTAGCTTTTTAATGTTAGATACATTGATTTTGGGAAAAAAACTGGCAAAAATGGTTTTCCATACTATGTCATTTTACATAACAAATTTCTGTTTTTCTTTGTTCCTTTAAAATTCAGCCTTGATAAAGAAAGTTAAAGTCAAAGGAAAATATTATGTAATAAGTATTGCGCAATTATTAGACCTGTCCCTTGTTGGTATACCAACGTAATCCTTTTTTCTTTTGATACAAAAGGGAACATTTTTAAATTTCTTCACAAATACCGCACTTACAGTAAAAAAAAAAAAAAAAAGGAGGGGGGAGAAGGGTGTTTTCTAAGAAATCCTTCCCCATCTATAAAATAATATCAAGAGACAAATTTGGCTAGGTACCTCTAAGAATTTAAGTAGTCTATTCTTTCTGATCCTTTATTGTAACAGATGCCTGAAATTGAGAAATATGTTTCCCTGTGAGTGGGGGAGCCTGCCTGAAAAGAAAGTTAACAACAAAACCAAAAAAATGATAAATTTGGGAAAACATGTCGAAGGGTTTTTTTGTTTGTTTTTGTTTTTGTTTTTTGTTGTTGTTTTTTAATCCATTCTCAGTGGAGAGCATGTATCACCCATCTTGGGACAAAAGGAGGATCCAAGTTATCCTATATACTTTTTCTGATTATTCTTATAGTATGATGAAAAACGGATTATTTAATCCTTTTAACCAATTATATAAAGAAATTTGGAATAACAAAATCTGTTTATGTGTAAATAGCTGAACATTTTAAGATATATTATTGTCAGTTTCAAACTGATGGCCCCATTCTCCGTCACTCAAATGTGAAGTTAAATATAAATGTAGTCTTTAGGCATTTTGAGTAAGTTTTCTTTTAAATTGAGAGAAAATAATTAAATTAAAATCTTTGGAGAAATTAGGAAAAAATTTTGGAAGGTATGAAGGTGTTTTCCTAAGATGTAATTTATGAGGCAGCAGTGATGAAAACTACCTGTTAGACTCTGGGAAGGTGTTTGGATTTGTTTTCTTTTATATTTTAAATAATAGGTGATTATATTTAAAGTCACTTGCTATTTGTGACAAAGACAAGCCTTTAGGCAAAAAACAAGTAGAAGACTTCGATTCAAAAAATCAAGACAGTATAGTCAAGGTCTTCCACCCAGAATGACAGCAAAAATGAAACCCCAACCACATCCACCCTTATTATCCACCTTACCATAACGATTTCTGTAACTATAGTGGTGTGTTCCCTCTACTGAGGATGGATTTTTCCCTTTATTTATTATGTATACTAAGTGCTTAAGAATCCTTTTTCTGTTCTGGGAGTGAACTATGTAATCAGGACTTTTAACAAACATACTTTTGTGGGAATGCAAGCTGGTGCAGCCACTCTGGAAAACAGCATGACAGTTCCTCAAAAAGTTGAAAATAGGGACACCTGGGTGGCTCAGTCAGTTAAGCCACTGCCTTTGGCTCAGTTCATGATCCCAGGGTCCTGGGATCGAGTCCCACATTGGGTTTCTTGCTCAGTGGGGAGCCTGATTCTCTCTCTGCCTCTGCCTGCCTCTCTGCCTGCTTGTGTGCTGTCTCTCTCTCTCTCTCTCTCTCTGTCACATAAATAAATAAATAAATAAAATCTTTTTTAAAAAGTTGAAAATAGAGCTACCCTATGACCCAACAATTTCGCCACTAGTTAATTACCCTAAAGATACAAATGCCGTGATCAAAGGGGCATGTGAACGCAAAATTTATAGCAGCAATGTCCACAATACCTAAGCTATGGAAAGAACCTAGATGTCCATCAACAGAAGAATGGATAAAGAAAATGTGGTATATATCTACAATGGAATGCTATGCAGCCATCAAAAGAAATAAAATCTTGCCATTTGTAATGATGTGGATGGAACTAGAGGGTATTATGTTGAGTGAAAGAAGTCAATCAGAGAAAGACAATTATCATATGATCTCTCTGATATGAGGAATTTAAGAAGCAGGGTGAGGGGTTTGGGTGGTAGGGAAGGAAAAAATGAAAGAAGATGGGATCAGGAGTGAGACAAACCATAAGAGACTCTTAATCACCCACCCCAATGTCCATAAGCCAACCGCTCTATCCATACCCCGTTGCCCCCAGCAACCCTCAGTTTGTTTTGTGAGATTAAGAATCTCTTATGGTTTTTCTCACTCCTGATGCCATCTTCTTTCATTTTTTCCTTCCCTACCTTACCATCCAAACCCCTCACCCTGCTTCTCAAATTCCTCATATCAGAGAGATCATATGATAATTGCCTTTCTCTGATTGACGTCTTTCACTCAACATAATACCCTCTAGTTCCATCCACGTCATTGAAAATGGCAAGATTTTATTTCTTTTGATGGCCGTATACTTTTCCATTGTAGATATACATCACATTTTATTTTTTTTTAATCCATTCATCTGTGATGGACATCTAGGTTCTTTCCATAGTTTGGCTATTATGGACATTGCTGCTACATTCAAATACACATGCACCTTTGGATCACTACATTTGTATCCTTAGGGTAAATACCCTGTAGGGCAATTGCTGGATCACAGTGTAGCAGTACTATTTTCAACTTTTTGAGGAACATCCATGTTGTTTTCCAGAGTGGCTGTACCAGCTTGCATTCCCACCAACAGTGCAAGAGGGTGTCCTTTTCTTTCGCATTCTCATCAACATTGGTCATTTCCTGACTTGTTAATATTAGCCATTCTGACTGGTGCGAGATGGTATCTCATTGTGCTTTTGGTTTGTATTTTGCTGATGGCAAGTGATGTGGAGCAGTTTTTCATGTGTCTGTTGGCCATCTGGATGATTTCTTTGCAGAAATATCTGTCCATGTCCTCTGCCCATTTCTTGATTGAATTATTTGTTCTTTGGGTGTTGAGTTTGATAAGTTCTTTATAGATTTTGGATACTAGCCCTTTATCTGATATGTCGTTTGTGAATATCTTCTCCCATTCTCTCAGTTGTCTTTAGGTTTTGTTAACTGTTTGTTTTGTTGTGCAAAAGCTATTGATCTTGATGAAGTCCCAGTAGTTCATTATTGCCCCTGCTTTCCTTGCCTTTGTGATGTTTCTAAGAAGAAATTAATGTGGCTGAAGTCGAAGAGGTTGCTGCCTGAGTTCTCCTCAAGGATTTTCATGGATTCCTGTCTCACATTGAGGTCTTTCATCCATTTTGAGTCTATTTTCGTGTGTGGTATAAGGAAATGGTCCAGTTCCATTCTTCTGCATGTGGCTGTCCAATTTTCCCAACACCATTTCTTAAAGACAGTCTTTTTTTCCACTGGACATTCTTTCCTACTTTGTTGAGGATTAGTTGATCATAGAGTTGAGTGTCTATTTCTGGGCTCTCTTTTCTGTTCCATTGATCTATGTGTCTGTTTTTGTGCCAGTACCATATTATCTTGATGATTGCAGCTTTGTAATAGAGCTTGAAGTCTGGAATTGTGATGCCAGCAACTTTGGCTTTCTTTTTCAACATTCCTATGGCTATTCTGGGTCTTTTCTGGTTCCATATAAATTTTAGGATTATTAGTTCTATTTCTTTGAAAAAATGATGGTATTTTGATAGGGATTGCATTAAATGCATAGATTCCAACATAGATATTTTCATAATATTTGTTCTTCCAATCCATGAGCATGGAACATTTTTCCATTTCTTTGTGTCTTCCTCAGTTTCTTTCATGGGTACTTTACAGTTTTCTGAGTAACATTTTTTGCTTCTTTGGTTAGGTTTTTTCCTAGGTATCTCATGTTTTGGGTGCAGTTGTCAATGGGATTGACTCCTTAATTTCTATTTCTTCTATCTTGCTGTTGGTGTATAGAAATGCAACTCATTTCTGGGCATTGACTTTATACTCTGACACTTTACTGAATTCCTGTTTGAGTTCTAACAGTTTTGGAGTGGAGTTTTTTGGATTTTCCAAAATATTATTCCATCTGCAAAGTGAGAGTTTGACTTCTTCTTTAATGATTTGGATGTCTTTCATTTCTTTTTATTGTCCGATTGCCAAGGTTAGTACTTCTAGTAATATGTTGAATAACAGTGGTGATAGTGGCCATCCCTGCCATGTTCCTGACCTTAAGGGAAAAGCTCTAAGTTTTCCCATTTGAGAATGATATTACCTGTGGGTTTTTCATAGATGGCTCTGATGATGTTGAGGTATGTACCCTCTATCCTTACACTCTGAAGAGTTTTGATCAGGAAGGGATGCTATACTTTATCAAATGCTTTTTCAGCATCTATTGAGAGTATCATATGGTTCTGGTTCTTTCTTTTATTGATGTGTTGTATCACATTGACTGATTTGCGGGTGTTGAACCAACCTTGCAGCCCAGGAAGAAATCCCACTTGGTCATGGTGAATAATCCTTTTAATGTACTGCTGGATCCTATTGGCTAATATTTTGGTGAGGATTTTAAAATTCATGTTCATAAGGAATATTGGTCTATAATTCTCCATTTCAGTGGGATCTTGTCTGGTTTTGCGACCAAGGTGATGCTGGCTTCATAAAATGAGTTTTGAGGTTTTCCTTTTATTTCTATTTTTTGGAACAGTTTCAGGAGCAAGGAATTATTTCTTCTTTAAATGTTTGGTACAATTCCCCTGGGAAGTCATCTGACCCTGGACTCTTGTTTGTTAGGAGATTTTTGATGACTGCTTCAATCTCCTTACTGATTATGGGTCTGTTCAGGTTTTCTGTTTTTTCCTGGTTCAGTTGTGGCAGCTTATATGTCTCTAGGAATGCATTCATTTATTCCAGATTGTCAAATCTGTTGGCCTATAGTTGCATATAATATGTTCTTATCATTGTTCATATTTCTTTGGTGTTGGTTGTGACCTCTCCTCTTTCATTCATTATTTTATTAGATAAGTTTGGCCTGGGGTTTATTGATCTTATTAATTCTTTCAAAGAACCAGCTCCTAGTTTTGTTGATTTGTTCTACTGTTCTTTTGGTTTCTATTTCATTGATTTGTGGTCTGATCTTTATGATTTCTCTTCTCCTGGTTTTAGACTTCCTTTGCCATTCTTTCTCGAGCCCCTTTAGGTGTAGGGTTAGGTTGTATACTTGAGACCTTTCTTGTTTCTTGAGAAAAGCATTGTATCACTATATACTTTCCTTTCAGGACTGCTTTTGCTGTGTCTCACAGATTTTGAACAGTTGTGTTTTCATTTTCATTTGTTTCCATGAATTTTTTTCAATTCTTCTTTAATTTCCTGGTTGACCCATTCATTGTTTAGTAGGATGCTCTGTAGTCTCCATGTATTTGAGTTCCTTCCAAATTTCCTCTTGTGATGGAATTCTACATTCAGAGCACTGTGGTCTGAAAATATGCAGGGAATTATCCCAATGTTTTGGTACCAGTTGAGACCTGATTTGTGACCCAGGATGTGATTTATTCTAGAGAATGTTCCATGTGTGCTAGAGAAAAGTGGGTATTCTGTTGCTTTGGGATGGAATGTTCTGAATATATCTGTGATGTCCATCTGGTCCAGTGTGTCATTTAATACCTTTCTTTCCTTACTGTTCTTTTGCCTGGATTTTCTATCTACTTCAGTGAGGGGGGAATTAAAGTTCCCTACTATTACTGTATTATTGTTGATTTGTTTTTTTGATTTTGTTATTACTTGGTTTATGTAGTTGGCTGCTCCCATATTAGGGGCATAGATATTTAAAATTATTAGAACTTCTTGTTGGACAGACCCTTTGAGTATTATATAGTGTCCTTCCTCATTTCTAATTGCAGTCTTTGGCTTAAAATCTGGTTTATCTAATATAAGGATTGCCACTCCAGCTTTCCTTCGATTTCCATTAGCATGGTAAATTGTTTTCCACCCCTCACTTTAAATCTGGACATGTTTCAGTCTAAAATGAGTTTCTTTAGACAGCATATTGATAAGACCTGTTTTTTTGTTTTTTGTTTTTTGTTTTTTGTTTTTTTACCATTCTGTTACATTGTGTCTTTTGATTGGGACATTTAGGCCATTTACAGTCAGGTAACTATTGAGAGATATGAATTTAGTGCCATTATATTACCTATAAGGTGACTGTTACTGTATATTGTCTCTGTTCCCTTCTGGTCTACTACTTTTATGCTCTTTCTTTGCTTAGAGGATCCCTTTTAGTATTTTCTGTAGTGCTGCTTTGGTGTTTGCAAATTCTTTTAATTTTTGTTTGTCCTGGAAGCTTTTTATCTCTCCTTCTATTTTCAATGACAGCTTAGCTGGATATAGTATCTTGGCTGCATATCTTTCTTGTTTAGTGCTCTGAATATATCATGCCAGTCTTTTCTGGTGTGCTAGGTCTCTGCACATAAATCTGCTGCCAACCTAATATTTATACCATTGTATTTTACAGACCACTTGTCCTGGGCTGCTTTCAGGATTTTCTCTTTGTCACTAACACTTGTAAATTTTACTATTAGATGATGGGGTATGGACCTATTTTTATCAATTTTGAGAGAGTGCTCTTTGCCTCATGGATTTTGATGCTTGTTCCCTTTGCCATATTAGAGAAATTCTCTAGTATAATTGGCTCCAATATATCTTCTGCTCCCCTCTTTCTTCTTCTTCTTGGATCCCAATTATTTTAATATTGTTTCATCTTATGGTAGCACTTATCTCTGAAATTCTCCCCTGGTTGTCCAGTAGCTGTTTGTCTCTCTTTCTTCAGCTTATTTATTCTCCCTCATTTGGTCTTCTATATCACTAGTTCTCTCTTCTGCCTCATTTATCCTAGCAGTAAGAGACTCCATTTTTCATTGTACTTCATTAATAGGTTTTTTTTTTTTTTTTAATTTCAGTTTGGTTAGATTTTAGTTCTTTTATTTTTCCAGAAAGCAATTCTGTAATATCTTTCATGCCTTTTTCAACCCCAGCTAACACCTTGATAATCATCATTCTGAAATCTAGTTCTGACATATTACCAATATCCATATTGAGTAGATATTGAGTAGTTCCCTAGTCGTTGTCGTTGGTACTGCCTCTTGTTCTTTTTTTTTTTTTTTTGTGGTAAGTTTTTCCATCTTGTCATGGAAAGGTTAAAAACTCAAAAAAAAAAAAAAACTCAAAAAAAGGTTAAAAACTAAAAAAAAAAAAAAAAAAAAAATGTATGCTCACCAAATCAGAAGGATCCAAACCCAAGAGGAGAAGAAAAGGGGAAAATGTAAAAATAAATAAATAAGAAACATTAGACTTATGAATAGAACAATGCCACCCACTTGATTTTTTGTGTATTCTGGTCTCTTAGAAGAAATTATCTCCCAAATTTTTAAAGAAAGATAAATTTATATTTATACAAAATAAGGATAAACTTAATGAAGGATTGAATATGAGTGTAACAATGAAAATTAGAAAAAAATTCCAAAAAAGGAATTGATTAGATAAGAAGTTTGGAAAATGAAAAGAAAAAAAAAGAGAGAGAGAGAATGTGATCGGGATGGAGACTAGAACAAACCATGTGCTAAATTTAGGGTATATTTTGATCTATTGGAAGAAATTGTATCCCAGAAATTTAAAGAAAAAAAAAAACTGCATGTATACAAAAAATAAGGTTAATACAATGAAGGGTTAAAATATGACTATAACAATGAAAATTTTAAAAGATTTTTTTAAAAAGGTATTGTTAAGATAAAATAGTTTAAAAACATTAAAAGAGGAAAGAGGAAAAGTTAAAATAATAGAATAAGAAAAATATTAAAATTTTTTACCTTGTAGGACTAAAGGATCATGGGGAAAAAGCCACGAATTCTCTGTTGTTTTCCCCTAGCTCTGGAGTTTTGCTGTTCTCGTTGATTGGTAAAATTGGTCTTAGGTGGATGATCTTCTGAGAGAGGAGCCTTTTGCAGTGATTCTCAAATGTCTTTGCCTGAGGCAGAATTGCACTGCCCTTGACAGGGACCAGGCTAAGTAAACTGCTCATGTTCACTCTTGGTAGCTTTTGTTCCCCGAATGCCTTCCATAGAGCTTTGGAGGATGAGAATGAATATGACAGCCTCCCAATCTCCAGCCTGGAGGAGCCAACAGCTCAGGGCCCCACTTCTCAGTGCAACCTCAGAAAAAAGCAGTCAATCGCTTCTGTCTCCCTGGTCTCTGGCTGCTCTCCGTGCTTACCTGGCTTGTGACTGACTACTTCTATCTCTGGTGCATATCCTATCTGGAGTCCTCAAACCCAGTAGATTCCCGCTGCATGCTCCCACACCACTCCTCCTAAGGAGGAAGGAGAGGGTCTCTCTGGATCTGCCACTTGTGGGGTCACTGCTCGAAGATCAGTGTCCTGACTGTGCTTCAGATCACAGTTTAAGGTAACACAGAGCTGAGAGCTCACTCCTCAGCTCCGTATCTGTAGCTGGCTTCCTCACCCTAATTCCTGGGAGCTCTGCCAACTCAGACATCCCCAGTCTTTCTGTGACCCCGTGGGTTCTGAGACCACATTGTCCCCACAAGGGCTCCAACCCTTTTAGCCTCTGGAGTGATGTCCCTTAGTGGAGCAGATTTCTATAAGTTCTGATTTTGTGCTCTGCTGCTCACCACTTGCCGGTAGCTGGACCCTCCCCCCACAGCTCTCTTCCCGTCACTTGAGATTCATTTCTCCGCATGTCCTACCTTCCAGAAAGCAGTCAATTTTCTGTTCCTATAATTGCTGCTATTCACTTCTCTATCCTGTTGAGTTTGTAGGTGTTCAGAATGGTTAGATAACTGTCTAGCTGAACTCCTGGGACCTAATGATATTTAAGTCTGCTACTACTCCACCATCTTGCTTCTCCCTATGTTGCTCTTCTAAGAAAAATCCAATTTCAAATTCCAGGAGATAACAGACTTTGCTTGAATAGATGCAAATACATATTTCTATATGAGTTTTGTGTCAAAATATTTAATAATCTAATCTAGGTATTACATTGGTCTTCCAATTCAATATTCTACTTAATTATATTTAGAGGTCAGTTTGTGTTTCTAAAATGGCACAGAAAATTGGGGAAAGTGAATGATCTTTTCTATTCCATTATGCTGATTACTGAGACTTCATTGTTGGCCTGTGAGTGATGGAAGATGATAAGATGAGTAGCTCCACCTGTTCAATATGTGTGTGTGTGTACATATGCAAATAGAAGTTTATTTATCAATGTAAAAGAGTGATCCTTTGAAAATTCTTCCTATATACATATATATGTAAATTGGTCACAAAAAGTATAGAAATAGTTAAAATCAGATTTTTTCAAATTATTTCTACTCTTAATGTTGTCCTAATGTACTATTCGAATTTTTTTCCTCAAGTACACGAGACTTCTAATAATATAACCTCTCAAATAATATGTGAATCATAAAATGGAATAACAGTATTAAAGTCAACAGTGTCTTATGACTTCTATTAACTCATGATTTTCTGAATACCCTTAATAAAATAAAAATCAAAACTAAATGCCATTGTATTATGTAATGTAGGCTACTTCAGGTGTCATTTAATAGTGATATTTCTTAAAAATACTTTATGACCATTTTTGTACCACTCTTGAGTTCTATTTTAAGCTGTAAGAATAAATCATAAATAAAATACACAACTATTTTTCATAGTTCAACATCTTTCAGCAATCATCTCAACACTGTCCCTTCAATCTAAACTAATTAGAAAGTAAAAATAGTGAAGCACTTTAATATTTATAAATATTTAAATGTTAAAATATTGATATACCTGACTTTCTAATTATTTAGAAATAAAAGGAGCCATATATGTGCAGTTATAATAAATTTGGGAAGATTAATCATAGTTTTATGGAGCTTTCCTGCTGTACTTGAATGGAACATCATTAAAATATCTATCATGTTAAGTATTTTCTTCAGCACTAAAAATAAATGAGTTAGCAAAACATGGAAAGACTTAGAGGAATCTGAAATGTATATTGTTAAGTGAAAGAAACCAGTCTTAAAGGGTTGTATACTATATGGTTCTATCTGTATAGTATTCCAAAAATGATAAAACTATGGAGACATGAACAGAAAATTCCAGAAGGAAGCTAGAAGGTACATATTTTAATTTGGCCAATATAATCTTAAAACAGGTAACTGGAAATATTTGGAAATGTAATTCAAAAATTATATGGGTGAAAGATTTATTGGGGAGCCATAATTGGCAATCTGTAGAGCCTTCATTTTGCTCTGAATTCCATGAGAAATCATTTGAAGATTTGAAGCAAGGAGTAATATGGTAGATCTTAGCTTCTGGAATATGGGCTCACTATATTTAACCTAAATGCATGAGATTACTATTTTCTGATAGTGCATTAATAATGAGAAGATATAAAGACATTTGGTTGAGAAGATTATTTTAGCCTGATCTATTTCATTGCAGTGGTATCAATGCATTACACAATTTCCTATTTTGTTCTCATTCCCTCTGTTGTGAATTTCTTTTAAGGTTTTATTTATTTATTTGACAGAGAGAGACAGAGAACACAAACAGAGGGAGCAGCAGGCAGAGGGAAAGGGAGAAACAGGCTCCCAACTGAACAGGGAGCCCAACATGGAGCTTGACCCCAGGACCCCGAGATCATGACTTGAGCTGAAGGCAGACAATTTACAGACTGAGCCACAGAGGTGCCCCTCTGTTGTGATTTCTTTTCTGGATTTAGAAAGTTAGGCTAGAAGATAAACAGTCATTTCATTTGTTCAGAAATCTCAAATTGTCTGTCTCCTTTTGCTTTTCAACCCATAATGATTTGAGAGTCAAGCTTACTTCTCCACTGAGACCATACTACAACAAACATCAGCAATTTCTATTGTGTTTACTTAAGGGAAACCATCTAATTTGTCACTTGCATTGACTATCAACAACAACAACAACAAAATGACATTATAGATCACATTATCCTTCCTGAAGTACTCTTTTTTCTTGTGACTTCCTTCTTATATATTAATTATTCATTTTTAGAATTTTTTGTGATCTTTGATTTATGTGGATGATAAATGTTTACATTCCTTGTTTCTCAATTTTTGCTGTCTTATGTTCTCATTTTTATGTCATTGTGCCATGTGATCTTATTTTTTGATGATTTCAATTAAAATAAACATTTGATAATATGTGAATGTTCAATATAGACACTGTAGATCCCACACCTCTATGTCCATGGCATTTGTGGACAATTTGGATTTCTCACTGACCCCAAAACACTGCTCTCAAACTTTTTATTCTTCTACTATTCCTTTTTTCTGTGAATAATATCCACACCATTTACTTACTGAGTTATAAACATGTCTTTCCCTTTGCAACTTTCTTTGCTGGTAACCAACTTAATTGGATCCCCACTCTATATCTATAAATCTGATAATATTACTTTCATGATTATCTCTGTAGTACTTTTGCCAAATTTAGCTCAAGTCCTATAAAATCACTTACAACAGTGAGTTTATAGTATGTAATAATTACAATGGCATGTCGATGTAATAGTTATCATATAGGCTATGAAGCTGAATTAACTAGAACCCCAAAACAAGTAACAGACAAACAATGGTTGAAAAATATTAGAAGTATATTTCACTTGGCTCTCTTCCAGTCCTTTTTTTCAGAGAACTTGATCTTTTAATGTTTAAGTGTTTCTCAAAAGGTCCCTTTATCAGCCTAATACAAATGAGTTTCCAAGAGATGTTCCTGCTCCAGATTGTAAAAAATTATGCTCATCATGCCTCTCACATCTCATTGTCCCCAAACCCAGTGTCTAACCTACAACTAAATGGGATGAAAGCAAGGAATTAGAGCTGTAAGTGGAAAGTCTAGCTAAAAATTGGTAGGATCCCTATCTGTAAGGAAAATGGTACTGTGAGATGATCTCTACTGCCGCATCAACATCAATTCATCCTTGTTTTCTTCATAGTTTGTGTTTCAGCTATTGTGATTCATATTAATTTCCCCTAATTATATTCACCTTTTTGATCTCTTGTGTCAGTAATGCTGTTCTCTCCCTCAGAACAATCCTGTTTACTCTCAGCTTCTGTTACTTGTATCTAGGAATCACTCAATCATACCATTTCAGGATACTTAAATGTATGATTTGCTTATGTTGTGATTACTTTATTAAAAACTTTAACATTTTCCCTTTCAACAACTGTAGTATTTTTAGTAATCAATACTTTCACAAATTATTATCAGAATGAATGTGTATGAAAGACTTTCTTTTATTTTTTACACAAAGCCAAAGAGAAATTTAGGCCATATTTTTCAGGCTTGTATAGGAGCTTTAAAGTTTTACTTATATTTTTTGATAACTTCTGTCACAGTTATCCTGTTATTTTCTGGAAAGCACAATTTGAAGGTCAGATTTCTATTTTCTGTCTTTTATATGTCTTGTGATATTTACCCTATTTTCTTTATCACTGTCATTTGATTTTATCAGATTTTCCTTTCAATTTTTCATATTCAGTTTCTGAAGTTTTCTTCTTGAATTATATATTAAATTATTTAAATAATAAATAATAAATAAATAAATAATAAATTAATATTTAAATAGTTTTTTTTTCTGAAAAAAATTCCTCCTTGGTTTTCTAATAAAATATTTCCGATTTTTGTTTTTACTTTGGTGATTGAAAATAACATTTTTTTTTCTTTTGGTTAGTAGGACTTCATTGGACAGGCCACAAATCAGAATTTCTTCCTTTACTTAAATTTATTGGGGTAAGGTTTGTGCCACCTTAGTTTTTGCCAGTCAACAGGTGTGGGGTTACCACTGGAATGTCTTTCTGTCAACTTGATGTTCAAATTGCCTTCTTAAATATAAGGGGAATTAACAGTGTGATGTCCATAAATTGTACCTCAACACTTAGTGTCTAGCAAACGTTGGTTATTATAGCTTTCCTTTATACCTATTTATTCTCCAATAGCTCACCTCCTGGCAACAAGAACAAATAGATTGTCTGAAACATTAAAATTCGGAGTCTTGGGGCACCTGGGTGGCTCAGTGGGTTAAAGCCTCTGCCTTCGGCTCAGGTCGTGATACCAGGGTCCTGGGATCAAGCACTGCACCGGGCTTTCTGCTCAGCAGGGAGCCTGCTTCCTCCTCTCTCTCTCTGCCTGCCTCTCTGCCTACTTGTGATCTGTCAAATAAATAAATAAAATCTTAAAAAAAAATTCAGAGTCTTAGCTTTTATACCATTCCCTTCAGTTTCCTGGACCTAAACACAATCGTGTGTGTGTGTGTGTGTGTGTGTGTGTGTGTGTGTGTGTGTTTAATATCCCTTCTGGGCACAAAATGGTAATATCTTCTCTAACTGTCCTCCAAGCTATTCCTCTAGACAATGCTTACATGTACGCTTATTTTCAATCTGTTACTTTCATACACATGTGTATGCACTTAAATCCATATAGACTTTCCCTGGGTGTCACTGTTTCTCATTAGGTATATGAGAAAACATTCACAAATCAGAACAAGTATTATTAAATGCATACCATGTACTAGCTACTATTGAAGATGACTTTAATACAACAATGAACATTTTCATCAAAGAGCCATTATCTAATGTAATTTGAATTTTAGAGTTCTGCTATAGGAAATAAACACATAAAGTATTTTAGAAAGTAATGCACATCACAGAGACTGTATAGACTAGGGTGTTAGAATTCTGAGGCTTGGCAATTTTAATTAGGTTGGTTTAATATACCTTGAGAAAACCTAAACACAAAATGGAAGGATTTGAGAGAGGCATACATTAGACATCTTCTTTCCAAATGGAATGAAAGCCAGTGCTCAGACTTGTTGTACATAAGAAACAGCAAGAAGGTCAGTGGGTCTCAGTGAGCTGAAGTGAATAGAGGAAGAAAACAGAAGAAATGATGTCAGAAAGGAAATGAGAGACTAAAATGCCTAGAAACGGGGCGCCTGGGTGGCTCAGTGGATTAAGCCGCTGCCTTCGGCTCAGGTCATGATCTCAGTGTCCTGGGATCGAGCCCCGCATCGGGCTCTTTGCTCAGCGGGAGCCTGCTTCCTCCTCTCTCTCTGCCTGACTCTCCACCTACTTGTGATCTTTCTCTCTGTCAAATAAATTAATAAAATCTTTAAAAATAAAAAATAAAAAATAAAATGCCTAGAAACTTCTGGGCACTATATAGACGTTGACTTGTGTTCTGAATTCAGAGTTTGTACAGTAAAGAGGCAACCTCTGATTGTGGGTCCCAGGGATCTCTCTTGTACTGAAAATAAACAACAAAGGATAAGGATGAGAGGGGTGGAATTATTCTGAAGGCCACTGTAGTCATCCACAACAGAGGTGATAAAACTTAATACTTACACCAGGATGGAGTGAAAGAGGTAAATATTGGTGGGGCTCCTCATAAGATTTTGAAGGTAGACATCACATAATTTCTTAAAATATTAAATGAGATGTTATGAGAGAAAAGAGGAGTGAAGAATGCCTCTAAGATTCTGAGATTGAATGACTAGAAGTTCAAAGGAGCTCTTATCAGCTGATCTGGGGAAGGTTGTGGACAGAAAATATTTTGGAGGAAACATCAGGAGGACATACTGGAGCATACTGAACTCAAAAATCCTTATAAGACAGCCATTGTAGGTAAATAGCTGAATGTGTAAGAACAGAGCTCATGAGGGGTAGCTAGATATGAAAGAACAGAGCTCATGGGTATCTTGGCTTAAACTACTATAATCAAATAGTACAGACTAGGCAATTTATACAATGGAAATTTATTTCTTACCATTCTGGAGCCTACAAGTCTAAGATTGAGGTGCCAACCATTCAGTTTTCAAAGAAGGCCCTTTTCTTGTCTTGTAGGCCACTGCTTTTTCATTATGTGCGCACATGGCAGAGAGACATTTCTCCCTTGTTTTTGCTTATGGTTTGATCAGGGGACTTTACTCTCATAAACTAACCACTTTCCAAATGCCATCATGCTGGGGGTTAGAGCTTCAACATTTTACTTCTGGAGGGATCTATTTCTTTCCTTAACAATGAATAAGAGAAGGATAATTGCCATTTTTGGTAGATAGTTCCATTTTATAAACCATACCTCCTTTTATTTATGGTCCTAAATAGTCTCCCCTTTTTGAATGTGGGCCAGTTTTGTGATTAACTTGTAATCAATACATTGTGGCCATAGTGATGGTACATGATTTTCAAGCCTATATGAGAAGTCTTACAACTTCCACTTAAATTTATTGTAAGAATTGCTCCAGAGGAAGCCAGTTGCCATGGAAGAAGTTTGGCTAACTTGAGACTTTCATGTCCTGAGTAATGTTGCCACATGAAGAGAAGGGGATATCTGCACAGATATTCCCCAATAGTTCCAGCCATACCAACCCAGACTTCAAACATATGAGTGAAAAAGACATTTTGCATTAAGCCTTCAGGTGAAACCAGTCCTGTTAACTGCAACTACATGAAAGATCTCAAATGACAATTTAGCGGAGTCCAGTCAGCTAGTCTGATCTGACAGTTATTAATACCACAACATTTTGAAGTGATTTGTTATATCCAAAAATCATCAGCGCACAGATAATACATAAATCCTCCTGTGGTTCACTTTCCAAGAAAATGAATACAAGAAGAGACAGTAAGTGAGCTAGGTGCAGAACTCCAAGTAATTTATCTGTAAGTTAGCAAAGAAGACAATTGGTAATAAATTAGGAATCCAGACTTAAAAATATTGAATTATTATTTTGGGTTTGAAAAATTGGTAGTCTTGAAAAGAATGTCAGAGGACTTAACTTTTTTGGCTTAAAGGAAGATAAGAAAATCATTTAAAGGAAAAAGAATTTGAAAGATTTTTATTTATTTGACAGAGTGAGATCACAAGTAGGCAGAGAGGCAGACAGAGAGAGAGAGAGAGGAGGAAGCAGGCTCCCCGCCGAGCAGAGAGTCCGATGCGGAACTCGACCCCAGGACCCTGAGATCATGACCTGAGCCGAAGGCAGAGGCTCAACCCACTGAGCCACCCAGGCACCCCTAAAGGAAAATTTAAAAAAAATAGTTTTATAAACAAAGGATAAAATTGAAGTGATCTTAATGAGGGTTCTAGTACCATAGTTTAAATTGGATTCCAGGGTGCAAACAGGGATGCTGGAATATTCAGAGATCAACAATGGTAAAGTGCTCTTAGTACTTCATGCCTGAAGGAGATAAGGGGGGAAGGTGTCTACTTTAAGGCCAGAGTTAGGTGGAATCATCAGAGTCACCAGAAAAGTAAGGACCAGTATGCAGAGAAGAAACAAGAGAAAAATATTCAAATTCTCTCTCCTTTTACCCTCTGATATCTCCTTTTACCATTTGTCCCATTGCAAAGTAGCCTGGCAGATGCTGTCTGTAGGGGCCAGGCTAAAAGAGAGCAGGCCACGGGAGGTCCGGTCATGAAATGAAACAAAAAAATTAATACAGGAAGTAAGACATGAGGATCAATGACAACAAACAAGATTCATACACATTTCAAGGAAAATAACTGATGCTGACTCTATATTATATCTAACTTGCTTTTAAAGCCCTTAGTTTTTAATGTCTATTCTACAAATGTCATGAGATACAATTTTCAAATACCACTGTGTGCATTCTTTTCCCTACTTTCTTACAGTGAACATCAATCGTAAGAGTATGTGTTGCCAATTTGACAATTAAAATGATATGACAGAATGCAAATATAAAGTTACTGTTCAGTTTTCTTTAATTCCAAATTTGGAAAGTGCCTAAGGGGAGCAGGAAATTGTGCTTTTGCTATGGTAATATATTAGAATAGAAGGCAAGAAATAAATCTACCTAGGGAATCTGGAATTTGGGTTATGGGCCAAGTAGAAAGGAAGAAGGAGAAGAAATATAGATCAGTTACTCAAGGGAGGAGTTTTTGTGACTGTATACATGTGTCAAGGATGTTGCAGACACAATGTTGCCTTTTATATAAATGCAGCACATCAGCTGAATAGGGAAAGCATGTTTACTGAGATTTTCCATTAATAGATTTAAAATCATTGTCTGGGCTACTCAGTAGAAATAAGAAAAATGTCCAAGAATTTGGTGAGCCTTATTGAATGGTTTTAGTGGACCCCAACATTTTTATTGTACCTGCTAATTCATAAACACTCAGCCAAACACAGAGCAGGGATCTTCACAGTGATGTCAAATTCCATTCCTGTTAGTTAACCCTATGTGCTTCACTCTCATGCATAAAGTGAGTTACTGTTGACTTTTGTTTTGTTTTTCAATAGCAGAGAAACAGTAGTAGTAGTTTAAAAGGCTGTGTCTGTGTCTGCAACTTAGAAGAATGATTCCTAAGTTGGAATTGACTGATATATCCCCCTAAATAGAAAAGAGTATTTACTTGACTTTTAAGAAAGAACAAAACTTCTTTTCTACATACACACTTTAAAGGAATTTAAGTCTAAGTGAACAAAAATGAGATTAATGAGAACAAAAGTATTTTTTGTGTCATATATTTTGTAGTTTAAAATCTGAACTGATCGCATATTCTCAAGGTTCACACAAGCCAAAGATTTTTAAAAATAAACTTGTTTTAAAAGGACTGCCATTATAGGCAAGATTCCTTGACTTTATGTATTTTATAGTGTAAAATATGATGATATACAGCTACTTTAATGGTTTCCTAAACTCCACAGAGTTAAGACCATTATTAACATTAAATCACTTTGCCTGAGCTCAGGCCTTTACTGGTGTAATATTGAAACTTTTACGATTAAGTATGAGAACAACTATTTTTACTTAAGAGTGGATATCTTATATTCTAAAAAAAGAAAAACACAACAAAAAATAGAAGCTCAAGGATTGATTTTTTTTTTGTAGGAAAAGCAATATGCAGTTCCTCCAATGTTTCATTTTCTAACATGAACCACAATGCTCTCATCTCTTTAATGTATTATATTAAAATGAAAAAAGGTATATGTAATTTTCTTAATGTAAACTGTTTAATTTGCAAAATCCTCAGCTATAATTACATTAATATGTTATATATTGACTAACTTGTTTAAAATACTTGTTGTCAGAAACATCAGTACTGAAACCTAATACTATACCTAATCCTTATTACCCATAGAAAATTTTAGAAAATAATTTAAATAATAAAATAATGAATTAAATATATAAATAAATGTAAATTAAATAATAAGCACATCTTGCTCTCCCTTATTTGGAAATATTTTAATGTATAAACAGCATATTCTTTAAAGAAAACAGTTTTTAGACAAAATCCCAGGAAGCTGATGGAGATATTGAAATTATAATTTTGCATCTTATGAATGGAACAGGGAAATACTAGAAAATCAAGAAATATTATTATGCCAAACCAGGGGAAATAAAAGATCAAGTGCATGCCTAGGGTTTTAATGTCCCTATGATGACTTAAAATTCATTATTAGAGCTAAAATTATGTTTTATCAAATTCAAGGGTTATTTAACAAGGGTAAATTGTTAAGTTATCCATCTCTGGCCAGAAATGTTCTTACCTGCACTAGTGCTGACGCAATACTGAAAAACAGAATGTAAGAGAAAGGAGAAAAAAAGCATATCAAAAATCACAGGTAATCATTGTTTTCAAAAAAGAAAAGTTTAGTTATTATATTTAGACATCTTTTTCCCTTTTCTGAAACTACTTATTTCAGGACTGTCAGTAATCTTTCAAAAGTCACTTAAACAAAATCTGTCAAATAACAATGTTAGTGTACATTTTACTTGACAGGCCAAGATTTATTGTAGGCTTTAAAAAACCCCAACTATTTACTGTTACAGTCCACATACAACTGTATTTGAATGCTCTATGACTGAGAAACAGTTATTCAAAAGTTTAAATAATTATGCTGTCTATGTGTCTAGAGTTCTAACATAATGTGTGATTCAAAATATGCAAATTTTTAACATAGTGAGGATACCCCCTATCTTTACAGCTTCCTCTTATTTTTTTTTAGGAATTATCAATTTCCCTTTTTATTAATTCTCTACAATTATAATTCCTTAACATTAGTGCATATATGATAGCAGATAAAATTGGATAGATATTGTTTTCTCTATTATGAGGTTAACCAGTTCTTGCAAATTGCTGAACACAATATTTGATTTGATTTAGCTGTTTTGTTTAATCAATGACATTATTTTAATGTTTCCTTAATGCAATTAGTGGATTTTTTTTAATTTCCAGTTTTCTCATTTACTTAATAATTTTTTGAACATAAATATTGAGCCAGTAATTCTAGGTTACAGATATAATGGGAAAATACTATTTTGACATACATGGATCAAAAACTTTTCACCAGAAGAATCATTAATCTGTTGAAAATGATTTAAAACATCTTTGGAGTGGAGGAGTATCTTAGTGGCACAGTTGGTTGAGTATCCAGGTCTTGGTTTCCACGCAGGGCATGATCTCAGGATCATGAGATAGAGCCTTGAACTGAACTCGGCAAGTCGTCTGCTTGAGATTCTCTCTTTCTATGTCCTTCCCATTCGTGCTTGCTTTCTATCTCTCTAAAATAAATAAATAAGTACATCTTGAAAAAAATCTTTGGAGTGGAAGGGGAACGTTTTAGAAAAAAAAAAAAGACCTCAAAAATAATGAAGAATGAAGGATATAAGAAGTGTAATAAAGGTGGAAAAATCTGGTAAATCAGGAAGATATATTAGAAAAGATAGCATGGCATGCTAATATCTTTTAAGTCTATACACTAATACATAATCTACAAAATAAACACAACTAATAAGAATTCCATTATAGTCAATTTCATTTGTTTTGTATTACTGGGCACACAAAAGCAAACAGCCCTCGCTTTCGATGGCAAGATGCAACGAAAGGATATGGCATATCTGATAACACAAGAGAACAGAAGGAATCTAAGTATATGTCATGACAGCATGTGCTATGTAGACATCCAGGTGATGGAGACTTATGAAATGGCAGCGTCTATCAAGATGAAAATAAGAGACAGAAAAGAAAAATAAACCACAAAATCAAAGAAATAATTCTTTCATGTTCATGATCGAGATTGAATTAATTTACTGATGTCTTAAACCCTGCAACTTTTTTGACAAAGTGACGGTTTTGGAAATACAATGGAAAGTTTAAGTTATAAAAAAGCATATGCATGCTGAATGGTAAAACATAGGGTGACTTCAAATAAATAAAACTAACATATAGGCAAGGTACATTTGTGATGAGTGTTTTGCTTTCCTTGATTAGAATATCAAGAAATAATAAGTGAACAATGATGATGATGATGATGATGATGAAGGTGTACAATTGGAACTGGATCTGTGGATAAAGTGCTGTTTTTATAGACGTGTTTCCTAAGCAAAAACATTTCCAAAATATTATTTTTGACAATATATTTTTAAATTGGCTTTAATATTTTAAAACCTTATACATTATATTTTTGTAACCATGTTATTCCCATGGATATATTTGATGATGGTGATCAAGATTTCTCTGCATAGTCATCTTCCCATTACAGAATATAGTCTTTCAATTATTTTATTGTTTTTCTTAAGGAAATTGTTAATTAAACTCCTTCTTTTTTTTTTTTTTAAAGATTTTATTTATTTATTTGACAGAGAGAGATTACAAGTAGGCAGAGAGGCAGGCAGAGAGAGAGACGAAGCAGGCTCCCTGCTGAGCAGAGAGCCCGATGCGGGACTCGATCCCAGGACCCTGAGATCATGACCTGAGCTGAAGGCAGCGGCTTAACCCACTGAGCCACCCAGGCGCCCCAATTAAACTCCTTCTTGTATAGATTTTAGGAAATATCTTACTGACGTCCAGTGCAACATCCTTTAAAATGAGTCCATAAAATAGAAAATTTCTGTAGTAATTCAGTTTCCCAAGAATATTGCTAGGAAGGAAGCTTGATTCTGCTTATACTTGCAGTTCTGAGTGCCCCCAGAAGAAAAGGAGCAGTCAAACTAAAGAATAGGACTACTGAATTAATGTGAACATTTAGGCTAATCAGTAATTTTTTTTTTCTGTTTCTTTCTTTTCAGCTAACACCTGAAAATCACAGTTGTCTCTGAAATTGGTTGTGTCTTTCCCTCAGTCCCCATGATCTTGCTTTGGGTATACATCATACTAAGCTATCAAGTTGAAGAGTTTACCATGAATAGTTTACCAGATGTTATTCATTGCTCTTCCCTTGGCTACTTGTGTTAATTTCTCAATTTGGAAGAAAAGAAGGGTAAATAACTTTCAATATCAAAATTACAACAAAAATAAACACTTTTGTTGGCATGAGCACATACACACATACCAAAGGAGAAATGTCTTCCTTAGTGCCATCTGTGTCAATAAACCATATTTTGTGTGGCTCAGACTTAGGGCAAACATGAGTAAGTTAACGGAGAAATGCTAGAGAGAGTACAAGAAAGTAAGGAGGGTGGCAGAAAGGAAAAGGGGAAGAGTAATCTGGATCCCAGCTGGAATTGTAATCTAAGAATTCAAATGCCCTAGTTGGCTTATCTCTCATGAGAACTATAACCAAGATTGGGTAGAGCATATTCTACTGGATATATGATTATTTTTAATGTCATTTCAAGGAGATATGACAAACATTACTCTTTTTACCAGATTCAATTCTGTTTAACATGAGAGTCATGGGACTTTTTGAACATAAAGATATTTCTGTCTGTTAGACCTAGTAAAACTCTTTTATCTTCTAAAGTAATGGAGTTAAAATATAGAGCTGTATCTTGGGTTTTCTTCCCTCTAAGAGTAGCTGGGGTTAAAAAGTTATTTCAGATCTAGCAAAAGTGTGACCCATACAGCAATTTCATTTTAATAAACTTCCTTTTCTACTTTTCATTGAACCGAAAGTGTATTTAATTTGGAATGCTGTTGAACTTGTGAGGGTAAAATCAGGTAAAGGGACACAAGCATTATGTGAGCAATGCTCACCCTTAATCACCAGGGGAAAGAAAAGGTTAAAATGGTTACAGAGGAACACACAGCATGGATGGATTTCTGAAGCTATTTTCTGAAAACTCTATTTCTGGGAAAGAACTATTAGAGAAAGGTGGAGCAGGATATTTTCTTTACTTATAGGAAAAGCTGACACTTGTCCCAGTCATTCAGTGTTGTGTCTATTTCCCTATGATGGTAGGATTGTGTTATGAATCTTCTCTGCTTTAGGATTATGGGGCTAAAGGGAAATTTACCAAGAGGGAATTTGTTGTTATCAAGGTCTGTTTACTTTGCTTTGTTTTTAGGAAAGGTCATAGGTTAATTTGGATGGCAGTGGTCTTTCCATATTAAAGAAAGTAACCAAACATGTTTTTCTAAATATATTGGTGACTGTAGACATGATTCAATTTTTTAATCATGTAAGGTATTCATCTTACCTTCAGCCAGCTTTTAGTTAGTAGTGACACATATCCTGATCATTAGCCAACTAATTGAATAAGTTACAAAAAAAGAAAAAGAAAAAGAAATGTGCACATAATGGGATGATCACTTGAGAGCTAAGAATTCTTACCTATTGTTGGGTTTTACTGATTAGAAATAGAAATGAATAAGGTAAATGATCTCTGGTAACTCTAAAAAGGGAAAAATCTACCCCCCCCCAAGAATTTTATATCATCTTGGAAAATTAGAGAGGAACAACAGGGTCATATTCATATAGTCACATGATTCTGGTTAAATCATGAAAAAAAAGTCTTATTTTTTGAGAAAAAATTACAAAAGTTTTTTTTCCCTCACCTTCTTGGAATGAAACAGAAAAATGTTCAATATAAAGGTATTTATGAGGATTCTCACCTTGACTAAACTCCAGTCAGGCTCCTCCCTGGAGAGGAGTCTCAACCTGGATTACATAGACTTAAGCAAACAGTAGCATAGTTTCTAAGGGCTCAAGTCTGTATCCCTGAAATGACACCAGCCTGCCTTGAGAACATTCAATCCTGCCAAAATAATGTACTCTTTGTTCCACCCAACAACTAACTCCTCACATTTGTGAGGAGTATGAACTCATTTTATTAACTACTGGTTAGCAAACCCAGTTAGGTTTCACATGGACCAAGCTCTCCTTCTCACTTTTGGTAATTTTACCCTTCCTGCTTCTATTCAAGTCTCTTCTACCCCTGGTCTCCACTGACTTTTTTTTTTTTTTTTTTAATATTTTTGTTTATTTGAGAGAGAAAGAGCACACAAGAGGAGGAAGGGAGAGAGGAAGTGGGGGGATGCAGGCTCACCAGTGAGTGGGCAGCCCAATGTGGGGGTCCATCCCAGGACCCCAGGATAAGAATCTGAGCCAAAGACAGACACTTAATTGACTGAGCCACCCAGGCGTCCCTCCACTGACTCATTTGCTGTTTGTTAGTTATATAATTGTCATGTAACAATGTGTAAGTTAACTACAGACTGTTGATTTGACACACTTCTATATGGCAACTTGAATACCATTGTAGCTTTAGTTTCATCTCTCACATTACATAGTAATTATCTCTTTTCTGTGGTTAGAACATTAAAGACATATTCTTTTAGGAATTTTGAATTATGTATTACAGTACTGTTGACTATAATCACTGTGCTGTACATTAGACCTCCAGGACAGATTAATCTTCTAGCAGCATATTTTACCTTTTAAAAACATCTTCCTAATTCCTCCACCCTCCAGGCCCTGGTAAGTACTATTCTACTGTTTCATTTATTCTTTAAAATGCCCAGTCTTCTACACATGAATCTAAATGGAGCTCAGCCCTTTCTTCTACTGTCAGTAGTTACTGAATAAAATCTACTTTCACCACTTTAGTTAATGTCCCACTGTATTTATCTTTTGGCAGTAGCCATTATTGAGAACACTTTGGAATACACAGAAAATAAAAGAATTTTCAGTCTCTCTGACACAGTAAATGGTCAGGTTTCACCACCCTCACCATTTGGATGCCATCAGTCAGGAAGCATTGACATCACAATCTCCAAGTGATGGGGCTTGTGGCCCACTTAGCTTATGCCTTTAGTGTTGACTTGTTATAATGCTACTGTATTAGTGCAGCATTGAACAATTAGCTTAGAATAATTTTTAAAGTATTGAATGAAATGAGTATAATTTTAGAACACTCTGTCCCTACAGTACAAACTCTTTTTAAAAAACAGTTGTATTAGAGTGTTCTATATTAAAAATTATTCACTGCTCTTTCTTGAGGAAGAATACTTCCTTATTCTAATGGTTTCAGGATTGCCATGTATCTCATTTAGTCAATTAAATATCAGCAGTAATGTGACAATTCTGAACAGAAACTTGAAGTGCCAGGCAATGTTTGTGATGTATTTCTCTCCTCTCTGGTTGAGCAGCCCCAGCAGTATGTGTTCTTAAGAGAAGACAAGATGAGATTGACTGGTAGTAGACATGAAGTGTAGCTGAAAAATACACCTTAGTTATTATAAGGCAAAAAATTTGGAATTTGTTTATTATGCAGACATAGCCTACCCTATCATGACTAACACGCCAGGGAAATTAATGAGTTAAGAGGATATGTGTGTCCTTAGTATAGGATCTTTCTGTAGTTTGGCTATTGTGGATATTGCTGCATGAACACTTGTGTGCATGTCGCCCTTCGGATCACTGCATTTCTATCCTTAGGGTAAATACCCGGAAGTGTAATTGCTAAATCGTAGGGCAGCTCTAATTTCAACTTTTTGAGGAACCTCCATGCTGTTTTCCAGAGTGGCTGTACCAGCTTGAATTCCCACCAACAGTGCAAGAGGGTGTCCCTTTCTCCGCATCCTCACCAACATCTGTCATTTCCTGTCTTGTTCATTTTAGCCATTCTGAATGGTGTGAGGTGGTATCTCATTGTGATTTTGATTTGTATTTCGCTGGTGTTGAGTGAAGTGGAACAGTTTTTCATGAGTCTGTTGGCCATCTGGATGTCTTCTTTGCAGAAATGTCTATTCATGTCCTCTGCCCATTTTTTGATTGGATTATTTATTCTATGGGTGTTGAGTTTGATAAGTTCTTTATAGTTTTTGGATACTAGTCCTTTATCTGCTATGTCCTTTGTGAATATCTTCTCCCATACTGATCATTGTCTTGTGGTTTTGCTGACTCTTTCCTTTGCTGTGCAAAAGCTTTTGATCTTGGTGAACTCCCAATTGTTCATTTTTGCCCTTGCTTCCCTTGCCTTTAGCGATGTTTCTAGGAAGAAGTTGCTGTGGCTGAGGTCGAAGAGGTTGCTGCCTGTGTTCTCCTCAAGGATTTTGATGGAGTCCTGTCTCACATTGAGGTCTTTCATCCACTCTGAGTCTATTTTCGTGTGTGGTGTAAGGAAATGGTCCAGTTTCATTTTTCTGCATGTGGCTGTCCAATTTTCCCAACACCACTTGTTGAAGAGACTGTCTTTTATCCATTGGACATTCTTTCCTGCTTTGTCAAAGATTAGTTGACCATAGAGCTGAGGGTCTATTTCTGGACTCTCTATTCTGTTCCACTGATCTGTGTGCCAGTACCATCATGTCTTGATGATGATAGCTTTGTAATAGAGCTTGAAGTCTGGAATTGTGCTGCCTCCAACTCTTGCTTTCTTTTTCACCATTCCTCTGGCTATCCTGGGTCTTTCCTGGTTCCGTATAAATTTTAGGATTATTTGTTCCAGTTCTTTGAAAAAGAAAAATGATGGTATTTTGATAGGGATTGCATTAAATGCATAGATTGCTTTAGGTAGCATAGGCATTTTCACAATATTTGTTCTTCCAATCCATGAGCATGGAACGTTTTTCCATTTCTTTGTGTCTTCCTCAGTTTCTTTCATGAATACTTTATAGTTTTCTGAGTACAGATTCTTTGCTTCTTTGGTTAGTCTTAATCCTGTGTATCTTATGGTTTTAGGTACAATTATAAATGGGATTGACTCCTCAATTTCTCTTTCTTCTGTATTGTTGGAATACAGAAATGCAACTGATTTTTGGACATTGATTTTATATGCTGACACTTCACTGAATTCCTGTGTGAGTTCTAGAAGATTTGGAGTGGAGTCTTTTGGGATTTCCAAATAAAGAATCATATCATCTGCAAAGAGTGAGAGTTTGACTTCTTCTTTAATGATTCAGCTGCCTTTTATTTCTTTTTGTTGCCTGAATGCCGAGGATCGGACTTCTAGTTCTATGTTGAATAGCAGTGGTGATAGTGGACATCTCTGCCGTATTCCAGACCTTACTGGAAAAGCTCTCAGTTTATCTCAATTGAGAATGGTATTTGTGATGGGTTTTGCATAGATGGTTTTGACGATGTTGTGGTATGCACCTTCTATCCCTACAAGGTGAAGAGCTTTGATCAAGATAGGATGCTGTACTTTTTCAAATGCTTTTTCAGCATCTATTGATGGTATCATATTGTTCTTGTTCTTTCTTTTATTAATGTAGTGTATCAGATTGATTAATTTGCAGATATTGAACCAAACTTTGATTATATGAATAAATCCTACTTGGTCATGGTGAAGAAACGTTTTAATGTACTGTTGGAACCTATTGGCTAGTATTTTGGTGAGAATTTTTGCATCTGTGTTCATCAAGGATACTGGTCTGTAGTTCTCTTTTTTGATGAGATCTTTGTCTGGTTTTGGGATCAAGGTAATGCTGGTCTCATAACTTGAGTTTGGAAGTTTCCCTTACATTTCTATTTTTTGGAACAGTTACAGGAGACTAGGTATTGATTCTTCTTTAAATGCTTGGTAGAATTCCCCTGGGAGGTATCTGGCCCTGGGCTCTTGTTTGATGGGAGATTATTGATGACTGTTTCAATCTCCTTATTGATATGGTTGTGTTCAGGTTTTCTGTTTCATCCTGGTTCACTTGTGGTAGTTTATATGTCTCTAGGAATGCATCCATATCTTCCAGATTATCAAATTTGCTGGCATATAGTTGCTCATAATATGTTTTTATAATCGTTCATATTTCTTTGGTGTTGGTTATGATCTCTCCTCTTCCATTGATGATTTTATTAATTTGTATCCTTTCTCTTTTCTTTTTGATACGCCTGGCCAGGGGTTTATCAATCTTATTAATTCTCTCAAAGCACCATCTCCTAGTTTTGTTGATTTGTTCTACTGTTCTTTTGGTTACTATTTCATTGATTTCTGCTCTGATCTTTATGGTTTCTCTTCTCCTGCTGGGTTTAGGTTTTCTTTGTTGTTCCTTCTCCAGCTCCTTCAGGTGTAGGGTTAGGTTGTGTATTTGAGACCTTTCCTGTTTCTCAAGAAAGGCTTCTATCACTATACATTTTCCTCTCCAGACCGCCTTTGCTGTGTCCCACAGATTTTGAACCATTGTGTTCTCATTTTCATTTGTTTCCATGAATTTTTTTCAGTTCTTCTTTTATTTCCTGGTTGACCCATTCATTCTTTAGAAGGATTTTTTTTTAGCCTCCATGTATTTGGGTTCTTTCCAAATTTCCTCTCGTGATTGAGTTCTAGCTTCAGAGCATTGTGGTCTGAAAATGTGCAAGATAGGATCCCAATCTTTTGGTGCCAGTTGAGACCTGATTTGTGACCCAGGATGTGATCTATTCTGGAGAATGTCCCATGTGCACTAGAGAAGAATGTGTATTCTGTTGCTTTGGGATGAAATGTTCTGAATATATATGTGATGTCCATCTGGTCCCGTGTGTTATTTAAGGCCTTTACTTCCTTGTTGCCTTTTGCTTGGATGATCTGTCCATTTCAGTGAGGGGGGTGTTAAAGTTCCCTACTGTTACTGTATTATTGTTGATGTGTTTCTTTGATTTTTTTATTAATTGGTTTATGAAGTTGGCTGCTCCCATATTAGGGGCATAGATATTTAAAATTATTAGAACTTTATGTTGGACAGACCCTTTGAGTTTGATGTAGTGTCTTTCCCCATCTCTTATTATAGTCTTTGGTTTAAAATCTAGTTTATTTCATATAAAAATTGCAACCCCAGCTTTCTTTTGATGTCCATTACATGGCAAATTGTTTTCCAACCCTTCACTGTAAATCTGGAGGTGTCTCTCAGTCTAAAATGAGTTTCTTGTAGATAGCATATTGATGGGTCTTTTTTTTTTTTAAATCCATTCTGATATCCTGTGTCTTTTGATTGGGGCATTTACCCATTTACATTCAAGTTAACTATTGAGAGATATTAATTAAGTGCCATTGTATTGCCTGTAAGGTGACTGATACTGTATATTGTCTCTGTTCCTTTCTGGTCTACTACTTTTAGGATCTCTTTCTTTGCTTAGTGGACCTCTTTCAATATTTCCTGTAGAGCTGGCTTGGTATTTACAAACTCTTTTAATTTTTGTTTGTCCTGGAAGTTTTTAATCTCTCCTTATATTTTCAATAATAATCTAACTGAATTTAGTATTCTTGGCTGCATGTTTTTCTCATTTAGTGCTCTGAATATATCATGCCAGTTCTTTCTGGCGTGTCAGGTCTCTGTGGCTAAGTCTGTTGCCAATCTAATATTTTTACCATTGTATGTTACATACTTCTTGTCCCAAGCTGCTTTCAGGTTTTTCTCTTTGTCACTAAGACTTGTAAGTTTTGCTATTAGATGACAGGTTGTGGACCTATTATTGATTTTGAGGGGGATTCTCTGCACTTCCTTGATTTTGATGCTTGTTCCCTTTGCCATATTAGGGAAATTCTCTACTATAATTCACTCCAATATACCTTCTTCCCCCTTCTCTCTTTATTCTTCTGGAATCCCAACTATTCTAATATTGTTTCATCTTATTTATCACCTATCCCTCCAATTCTCCCCTCTTGGTCCAGCAGTCATTTGTCTCTCTTTTGCACAGCTTCTTTATTCTCTGTCATTTAGTCCTCTATATCACTAATTCTCTCTTCTGCCTCATTTATCCTAGCAGTAAGAGCCTCCGGTATTGCACCTCATTAGTAGATTTTTTTAATTTTAGTTTGGTTAGATTTTAGTTTTTTTTTTTTTTTCCTCCAGACAAGGTTTCTCTAATATCTTCCTTGATTTTTTTTTGAGCCCAGCTAGTACTTTGGGAATTGTCATTCTGAACTCTAGATCTGACATATTACCAAGATCCATACTGATTAGTTCCCTAGTCTTTAGCCCTGCCTCTTGTTCTTTTTTTTTTTTGTGTGTGTGTGTGTGTGTGAGTTTTTCCACCTTGTCATTTTATCCAGGTAAGAATATATGAACAAGAGAATAAAATACTAAAAGGGTGTCAAAGACCCTAGAAAAATCTGTGTTAACCCAATTAGAAGAGACCTGAATCATGGGAAAAAGAAAGGGGGTAAAAATAAGTTCAAAAGAAAAAACAAAAAAGATAGAAAGAAAGAAAATATATATATTATACTGGTGAATAGAACAGAGTCACCCACTTGATTTTAGGAGTATTTTTTTTAAAGGTTTTATTTATGTATTTGACAGACAGAGATCACAAATAGGCAAAGAGGCAGGCAGAGAGAGAGAGAGGGAAGCAAGCTCCCTGCTGAGCAGAGAGCATGATGTAGGGTTCGATCCCAGGACCCTGAGATCATGAGATCATGACCTGATCCAAAGGCAGAGGCTTAACCCACTGAGCCACCCAGGCACCCCAGCGAGTATTTTGATCTCTTAGAAGAAACTACCTCCCAAAATATTAAGGAAAGAAAAAAATACACACACACACACACACACATACACAAAAATAAGAGTAAACATGATAAAGGGATGGAATATGACTGTAAAGATGAAAATTTAAAAAAAATTAAAAAGGAGTTGATAAGATAAATTGGTTGGGAAAAGAAAGAAAAAGAAAGTGAAGAAAGTGGAGAAAATTTGCTCAGGCTGAAGACTAGAACAAACCCTGTGCTAGATTTAGGGTATATTTTGATCTATTAGAAGTTGTGTCCCAAAACTTTTTAGAAGAAAAAACCCTGTGTGTACACAAAAGATGAAGTTAGATACAATTAAGGATAAAATATGACTATAATAATAAAGATTCAAAAACTTTTTTTTAAGAAAGGTATTGTAAAGTAAAACTAGTTAAAAAACATTAAGAAGAAAGAGTAAAAGTTATAAAAATTAGAATAAGAAAAAATAAAATAAAAAAAAATTAACATTGCAATACTAAAGAATCATGGGGAGAAATCCATGAATTCCATGCTTTGCTTTCCCCTCTTCTGGATTTCTGCTGTTCTCCTTGATCAATGAGCTTGGTTTTGGCTGGGTTTCTTGCTGATCTTCTGGGGGAGGGGCCTGTTGTAGATCAGTGAGCTTGGTCTTGGCTGGATTTCTTGCTGATCTTCTGGGGGATGGGCCTGTTGTAGTGATTCTCAAGTGTCTTTACCTGAGGTGGAATTGCACCACCCTTGCCAAGGGCCGGGCTGAGTAATTTGTTCTGGTTCGTTCTTAGGAGCTTTTGTTCCCTGAATGCTTTCCATAGAGCTTTGGAGGACAGGAATGAAAATGGCTGCCTTTCAATCTCCGGCCCAGAGGAGCTGAGAGCTCAGGGCCGCATTTCTCAGTACACCCTCAGAGAAAAGTCTGAATCACTCCTGTCTCCCTGGTCTCCGGCCACGCTCTGAGTTCACTCAGCCTGTGACTGAACATTTCTGTCTCTGCCACACAGCCCTGCCTGGAGTCTCCAAACCCAGCAGATCCCTGTTGCTCTTCCAGGGAGGTCTCCCTGGATCTGCCACTTGTAAGGTCCCTGCTCAAAGAGCAATGGCCTAGTGGTGCCATGGATCACAGTTTAAACTAACCCTGAGCTGAGAGCTCACTCCTATACTGTATTTAGAGCCAGCTTCCCTGCTATAATACCTGTGAGTTCTACTATACTCAGACACCACAGACCCTTCTGTGACCACGCAGGACCTGACACTACGCTGTCCCTGTGATGGCTCCACCCCTGCTTATCCTCTGGAGCAATGCACCTCATTGGAGCAGATCTAAAAGTTCTGATTTTGTGCTCCATTGCTCCACAACTTGCCAGGAACCAGTCCCTCCCCCTGCAATCTATCTTCCAGTAGCTTCAGATTCATTTCTCTGCAGGTCCTACCTTTCAATAAGTGATTGATTTTGTTTCTAGAATTGCTGCTCTTCTTCTCTTCGATCTCCTATTGGATTTGTAGGCATTCAGAATGGCTTGATAACTATCTAGCTGAATTCCTGCTACCTGATATCATTGCAGTATGACAGATTTAATGGGAATAAGTCTAATGGCAGAGGAAACTGGGTTGGAGATATATATATATATATATATATATATATATATATATATCTTAGAATTATATATCACCTAAAAGCAATAAAGTGAAAGTACATGCAGTACAATTTATTCATTTTTAAAAATATAGTTCCATGAAACATGAAAGACTAAATATTTAACAGACTAAATATCTAAACACCCTGGTGTTTGTTGGAACATGGATACTCCAAATAGCATTATATGAAGATACACACATATCAAATTATCTCTCAAATGTAGTAGTATGAAAGTCTAAGGGAATAAAGAAAACAAACCAAAAATAAGGCATCTTGCAATGATCTATGATAATAATTTGCTAAGAAAATTAATCAATAATCTCTAACAAAATAAATTGTGAGCAAAGGAAAATGATAACTACCCAATAAAATACATAATTTAATCCATACAGGAAAATCATGGAAATAGAAACACAATGCCTAGGGATGTATTAAGGAATTCTCAAATCACTACTTATTAGAGCAATGCAAATAAAAATAAGATTAACTTTTACCCTTACATTTGTTAAATAATAAATATATGAAGTATTGCATGTTTGATAAGATAACTGTGAAATAACTTACATCCCTTTCTGCTTCTGGAACTGTAAACTGCTAGAGTCTTTTTGGAGGAAAAATATTAAAAGAATTAACAGGCAATGCCATTACTAGTTCCTATCATAAATATATACATTGAAAGGAAGTAGAAGAATACCCATTGGAATTTTGATTATAATAATAAAGGGACACCTGGATGGCTCCATCAGTTAAGCATCCCACTCTTGATTTCAGCTTTTTCATGATCTCAGGGTTGTGAGATCTTAGGGTTGTGAGATCTCAGGGTTGTGCTGGGCATGAAGCCTGTGTAAAATTCTGTCTCTGGGGGAGGAGGAAGCAAGATGGGAAAAGAGTAGGAGATTGAAATATCCTTAGGTCCCCCAGGAGCTCAGCTAGATAGTTATCAAACCATTTCAAACACCTACAAACTCAAGAGAATATAGAAGAGAAGAAAAGCAGTAATTCTAAGAACAGAAAATAGACCACTTTCTGGAAGGTAGGACATTCAGAGAAGTGAATCTGAAGCAATGGAAGACAGAACAGGGGGGAAGGGGCCAGCTCTTAGCAAGTGTTGGAGTAACAGAACACAAAATCAGAACATTTAGAAGTCTGCTTCACTGAGAGATCTCGCTCCAGAGGATTAGTGGGAGTAGAGCCCTCATGGAGACAATGTGGTATCAAGACCCGTAGGGTCACAGAAAAACCAGGGGTGTCTGAGTGTGGCAGAGCTCCCAGGTATTGTAATGGGGAATCCAGCTACAGAGACATAGCCAAGGAGTGCACTTTCTCCTTGGGGTTACCTTAAACCATGATCCTAGGCACAGTCAGAACACTGATCTTCAAGCTGGGACCTCACAAGTGGCATATCCAGAGAGACCCCTTTCTTCCTGCTCCAGAAGGAGTATCACAGGAGCACAAGGCAGGAATCTGCTGGGTTTGAAGACTCCAAATGGGGCTGTGAAGCAGAGATAGAAACGCTAGGTCACAGGCTGGGTGAGTAGAGTGCGGCAGGAGACCAGGAGATGGGGGGATTGACTGCTTATCTCTGAGGGTGAACTGAGGACTAGGGCTCTGAGATCTTGGCTCCTCCAGGCCAGAGATTGGGAGGCAGCCATCTTCATTCCTGTCCTCCAAAGCTCTATGGAATGTGTTTAGGGAACAAAAGCTTCCAAGAGTGAACCAGAGTGAGGGTGGTGCAAATCTGCCTCCGACAAATACATTTGAGAATCACTGCAACATGCCCCTCCCCCAAAATCAGCAAGAATATCCAGCCAAGACCAAGTTCACCAATCATCAAGAACTGAGGAATTCCAGAGCTAGGGGAAAGCAATACATAGAATTCATGGCTTTTTTCCCATGATCCTTTAGTCTTGCAAATATAATTTTTTTAATTTTATTTTTTTCTCATTGTATTATGTTAACTTTTCCTCTTTACAGTTTAAATGTTTTTTAACTATTCTCTTATCAATACATTTTATAAAATATCTTTTTAAATTTTTCATTGTTATAGTCATATTTTATCCCTTCATTATATTAAACCTTATGTTTTGTATATATATAGTACTTTTTTTTCATTAAAATTTTGGGATAAAATTTCTTCTAATAGATCAAAATATACCCTAAAACTAGCAAGTGGCTTTGTTCTAGTCTCCAACCTGATCACATTCTCTCCTTTTTTATTTCTTTTTCCAACCAACTTATCTCCTCAATTCCTTTTTGAGAATCTTTTCTAACATTCATTGTTATAGTCATATTCCATCCCTTCATTGATTGAGTTTACCCTTATTTGTGTGTGTGTATATATATATATATATATATATATATATATATATATATCAGATTTTCTTTCTTTAAAATTTTGGGAGTTAGTTTCTTCTAAGAGACCAGAATACACCCAAAATCAAGTGGGTGTCTTTGTTCTATTCACCAATCATATAGTCTAATATATTTTTTTCATTTTTTTCCTGTCTTTCTTCTCCCCCTGCTTTTAGATCTAGTCTGATTTGGTTAGTGTATTTTTGAGGGGTCTTTGCCACCCTTCTAGTTTTTATTCTCTCACCCATATATTATTATCTAAATAAAATGACAAGACAGAAAAACTCATCACAAAAAAAAAAAAAAAAGAGGAAGTACCAATTACTAGGGAAATAATCAATATGGACATTGTTTATATGTCAGAACCAGAGTTCAGAATGACAATTCTCAAGGTGCTAGCTGTGCTCGAAATGGAAGATATTAGGGAATCCCTTTCTGGAGAAATAAAAGCCCTTTCTGGAGAAATAAAAGAACTAAAATCTAACCAACATGAAACTTTTTAAAAAATTTATTAATGAGGTGAAATGAAAAATGGAGGCTTTTACTGCTCAGAAAAGAGAAAAAGAGAATTAGTGATATAGAAGAACAAATGATGGAGAATAAAGAAGCTGAGCAAAAGAGAGACAAATAACTACTGGATAATGAGAGGAAAATTTGAGAGATAAGTGACACCATAAGATGAAACAATATTAGAATTATTGGGATTTCAGAAGAAGAAGAGAGAGAGGAGCAGAAGGTATAGTGGAATGAATAATAGTAGAGAATTTTCCTAATATGGCAAAGAGAACAAGCATTAAAATCGATGAGACACAGAGAACCCCCCTCAAAATAAATAAAAATAGGTCCACTCCCCATCATCTAATAGTAAAACTCACAAATCTTAGTGACAAAGAGAAAATTCTGAAAGCAGCTTGGGACAAGACCTTTAACATACAATGGTAGAAATATTAGATTGGTAGCAGAATTATCTACAGAGACATGGCAGGCTAGAAAGAACTGGCATAATATATTCAGAGCACTAAATGAGAAAAATATACAGTCAAAAATACTATATCCAGTTAAAGTGTTATTGAAAATAGAAGGAGAGATAAAAAGCTTCCAGGACAAACAAAAATTAAAAGAATTTGCAAACACCCAGATCTATAGAAAATATTTAAAGGGGTTCTCTAAGTAAAGGAAAGCCAGAATAAGTAGATCAGAAGGGAACAGAGATGATATATGGTAACATTCACCTTACAGGCAATACAATGACACTAAATTTATATCTTTGAATAGTTACCCTAAATGTAAATGGACTAAATGTCCCAATTAAAAGACACAGCGTATCAAAATGGATTAAAAAAAAAAAAAAGAAAAAAAAACGGAAAACAAGACCCATCAATATGCTGTCTATAAGAAACTCATTTTAGAGCAAAAGTCACATTCAGATTTAAAGTGAGGTGGTGGAAAACATTTTACCATGCTAATGGACATCAAAAGAGAGCTGGGTGGTAATTCTTATATCGGATAAATTAGACTTTAATCCAAGGACTATAATAAGAGATGAGAAAGGACACTATATCATACTTAAAGGATCTGTCCAACAAGAAGATCTAATAATTTTAAATATCTATGACCCAAATATGGGAGCCACCAACTATATAAACAAATTAATAACAAAATCAAAGAAACACATCAACAATAATAGAATAATAGTTGGGAACTTTAACACCCCCCCCTCACTGAAATGGACAGATCATCCAAGCAAAAGAGCAACAAAGAAATGAAGGCCTTAAATGACACACTGGACCAGATGGATATCACAGATATTTTCAGAACATTCCATCCCAAAGCAAAAGAATACCCATTCTTCTCTAGCGCAGATAGAACATTCTCCAGAATAGATCACATCCTGGGTCACAAATCAAGGCTCAACTGGTACCAAAAGATTGGGATCATTCCCTTCATATTTTCAGGCCACTGTGCTCTGATTCTAGAACTCAAATACAAGGGTAAAGATGGAATTAACTCAAATACATGGAAGCTAAAGAACATAAAGGCTAAAGAAAAAATGGGTCAATAGGAAATTAAGATTTTTTAAAAAAATCATGGAAACAAATGAAAGTGAGAACACAACTGTTCAAAATCGGTGGGACACAGCAAAAATGGTCCTGAGAGGAAAGTATATAGTGATACAAGACTTTCTCAAGGAAGAAGAAAGGTCTTAAGTGCACATCCTAACCCTACACCTAAAGGAGCTGGAGAAAAAATGGCAAAGAAAGCCTAAACCCAGTAGGAGAAGAGAAATCATAAATATCAGAGCAGAAATCAATGAAATAGAAACCAAAAGAACAGTAGAACAAATCAAAGAAACTAGGAGTTGCTTCTTTGAAAGATTTAATAAGATTGATAAACGCCTGGCCAGACTTATCAAAAAGGAAAGAGAAAGCACCCAAATTAATAAAATCATGAATTAAAGAGGAGAGATCACAACTGACACCAATGAAATACAAACAATTATAAGAACATATTATAAGCAAGTATATGCCAGCAAATTAGACAAACTGGAAGAAATGGATGTATTCCCAGAGACCTGTAAACTACCACAACTGAACCAGGAAGAAATGGAAAACTTGAACATAACAGTAAGGAAATGGAAGCAGTTATCAAAAAATCTCCCATCAAACAAGAGCCCAGGGCCAGGCAGCTTCCCAGGAGAATTCTACCCAACATATAAGAAGAATAAATATATAGTCTCCTGAAACTGTTCCAAAAAATAGAAATGGAAGTAAAACTTCCAAACTCATTTTATCAGGCCAGCATCACCCAAAACCAGACAAAGACCCCATCAGAAAGGAGAATTATAGACCAATATCCCTGATGAACATGAATGCAAAAATTCTCACCAAAATGCTAGCCAGTAGGATCCAACAGTATGTTAAAAGGATTATTCACCATGACCAAGTGGGATTCCTTCCTGGGATGCAAGTTTGCCTTAACATCTGAAAATCAATGTGATACACTACATTAATAAAAGAAAGAACAAGAAACATATGATGCTCTCAATAGATGTTGAAAAAACTTCTGACAAAAACAGCATCTTTTTTAAAAAGTAATTTTATTTTTTTATTTTTTTATAAACATACAATGTATTATTAGCCCCAGGGGTCCAGGTCTGTGAATCGCCAGGTTTGCACACTTCACAGCACTCACCATAGCACATACCCTCCCCAATGTCCATGACCCCACCATCCTCTCCCACTCCCCTCCCCCTGGCAACCCTCAGTTGGTTTGTGAATTTAAGAGTCTCTTATGATTTATCTCCCTCCCGATCCCATCTTGTTTCATAGATTCTTTTCCTACCCCAAATGCTGCACATTGCATCTCTACTTCTTCATTTCAGGGAGATCATATGATAGTTGTCTTTCTCCAACTGACTTATTTTGCTAAGCATAATACCCTCTAGTTCCATCCACATCATCACAAATGGCAAGATTTCATTTATTTTGATGTAAAGCATCCTTTCTTAATCAAAGCTCTTCACCTTGTAGGGATAGAAGGTGCATACCACAACATCGTCAAAACCATCTATGCAAAACCCATCACAAATACCATTCTCAATTGAGATAAACTGAGAGCTTTTCCAGTAAGGTCTGGAATACGGCAGAGATGTCCACTATCACCACTGCTATTCAACATAGAACTAGAAGTCCGATCCTCGGCATTCAGGCAACAAAAAGAAATAAAAGGCAGCTGAATCATTAAAGAAGAAGTCAAACTCTCACTCTTTGCAGATGATATGATTCTTTATTTGGAAATCCCAAAAGACTCCACTCCAAATCTTCTAGAACTCACACAGGAATTCAGTGAAGTGTCAGCATATAAAATCAATGTCCAAAAATCAGTTGCATTTCTGTATTCCAACAATACAGAAGAAAGAGAAATTGAGGAGTCAATCCCATTTATAATTGTACCTAAAACCATAAGATACACAGGATTAAGACTAACCAAAGAAGCAAAGAATCTGTACTCAGAAAACTATAAAGTATTCATGAAAGAAACTGAGGAAGACACAAAGAAATGGAAAAACGTTCCATGCTCATGGATTGGAAGAACAAATATTGTGAAAATGCCTATGCTACCTAAAGCAATCTATGCATTTAATGCAATCCCTATCAAAATACCATCATTTTTCTTTTTCAAAGAACTGGAACAAATAATCCTAAAATTTATACGGAACCAGGAAAGACCCAGGATAGCCAGAGGAATGGTGAAAAAGAAAGCAAGAGTTGGAGGCAGCACAATTCCAGACTTCAAGCTCTATTACAAAGCTATCATCATCAAGACATGATGGTACTGGCACACAGATCAGTGGAACAGAATAGAGAGTCCAGAAATAGACCCTCAGCTCTATGGTCAACTAATCTTTGACAAAGCAGGAAAGAATGTCCAATGGATAAAAGACAGTCTCTTCAACAAGTGGTGTTGGGAAAATTGGACAGCCACATGCAGAAAAATGAAACTGGACCATTTCCTTACACCACACACGAAAATAGACTCAGAGTGGATGAAAGACCTCAATGTGAGACAGGACTCCATCAAAATCCTTGAGGAGAACACAGGCAGCAACCTCTTCGACCTCAGCCACAGCAACTTCTTCCTAGAAACATCGCTAAAGGCAAGGGAAGCAAGGGCAAAAATGAACAATTGGGAGTTCACCAAGATCAAAAGCTTTTGCACAGCAAAGGAAAGAGTCAGCAAAACCACAAGACAATGATCAGTATGGGAGAAGATATTCACAAAGGACATAGCAGATAAAGGACTAGTATCCAAAAACTATAAAGAACTTATCAAACTCAACACCCAGAGAATAAATAATCCAATCAAAAAATGGGCAGAGGACATGAACAGACATTTCTGCAAAGAAGACATCCAGATGGCCAACAGACTCATGAAAAACTGTTCCACTTCACTCAACACCAGCGAAATACAAATCAAAATCACAATGAGATACCACCTCACACCATTCAGAATGGCTAAAATGAACAAGACAGGAAATGACAGATGTTGGTGAGGATGCGGAGAAAGGGACACCCTCTTGCACTGTTGGTGGGAATTCAAGCTGGTACAGCCACTCTGGAAAACAGCATGGAGGTTCCTCAAAAAGTTGAAACTAGAGCTACCCTATGACTTAGCAGTTACACTCCCGGGTATTTACCCTAAGGATAGAAATGCAGTGATCCAAAGGCTGACATGCACATGAATGTTCAAGAAGCAATGTCCACAACAGCCAAACTACAGAAAGATTCCAAATGTCCATCAACAGATGAATGAATAAAGAAGATATGGTATAAATATACAATAGAATACTATGCAGTCATCAAAAGAAATCAAATATTGCCATTTACACTGACTTGGAACCAGAGAGTATTACGCTAAGTGAAATAAGTCAGTCAGAGGAAGACAATTATCATATGATCTCCCTGATATGAGGAAGTTGAGAGGCAATGTGCAGGGTTTGGTGGGTAAGGAAGGAAAAAATGAAACAAGGTGGGATCAGGAGGGAGACAAATCATAAGAGACTCTTCATCCCACAAAACAAACTGAGGGTTGCCAGGGGGAGGGAGGTAAGGTTAGGGGGGTGGGATTATGGACATTGGGGAAGGTATGTGCTATGGTGAGTGCTGTGAAGAGTGTAAACCTGGCTATTCACAGACCTGTACCTCTGGGGATAATAATACATTATATGTTAATAAAAAATTAAAAATTAAAAAAAAATCTGTCATACTGCTATCCAGTGTCAACGAACAGCTGGTTCAACTTTCAGACACTCCCAACAATTTACATTATTTGGCTCTCCTTTGCCAAAATTACATCTTTTATTGTATTAACTACTGGATTAGTCTTGGTATTATGATATTAAGTTATGCTCTTTTTAAATTTTGATTTGCATGCATTTCTTTTCCTGCCTTTTTTTTTTGTTTTTTTCCTCTTGATTTCTGTGAAAAAGTAATTTCCTCACCAAACACTTTTCTGGCCTCTTTCCACCCCATTATCTCTTAACTTGGGAAAGTAGAGTAGCTGATTTTATTAAAGTTAGGGAAAAAGTGAAAGGAGACCTCAACGCCTCAGATTGGAACAAAGAGGAAGAGAATATTGAAGGGCAAGTTCAGTCTTATTCTCGTACAGGGCTTTCAGTCATCAAGTTGATATTTTTAAATTCACTTACCACTCCACAGTTTTCTATTACAGATTGGGTAGAGAAGATGGTTTCTGATAGCTGAAAATCCTTAGCATTCTCCACATATGGGGGGGATGGGACAAAGAAACAAATAAAAACAAAATGGAAAAAAAAAAACAAAACTGTGGTATTCAGACGAGGCCCATATTTACACAGAGAATTTAATGGAGAGTGGAACATGATACTACTGGTATTACAGATTTCCCCCCTCCTTAGGCATTCTGAGAGGCTTATTTTAGGCCTAATAGATTCTGAAATTTGTGGCTCTCCCCTCCCCCAAATTAGGGTGAGGGCCTTTAACCTAACCACAGGATGTTTTGAACTTGGTAGCTCATAAGAGACCAAAGAGGCTTTGTCCACAATTGATTGTATCTTTATAAAGAGGTAGAAACATAAATTAAGGTCTAACAATCATAGGTACCTTAACAAGGCAAGTGTCCCCCAAAGCAGGAAGGATCTCAGGGTACAGCCTGTCACAGCTCATTACTCAGGCACAGCCTTTCCTGAATATGTTTGGCTGATGCAAAGCTTTATTGTCCTAAAAGAAAATAAATAAAGAAGGAAGGAAAGAAAGAAAGAAAGAAAGAAAGAAAGAAAGAAAGAAAGAAAGAAAGAAAAAGAAAGAGAGAGAGAGAAAGAAAGAAAGAAAGAAAGAAAGAAAGAAAGAAAGAGACAGAAAAGGGGGAAGGAAAGAAAGAAAGAAAGATGGACCTCATGTGCCTTATAGTGTCAGTGGGGAAAATGATTATTTGATGCTATTATAATACAGTTTTCTTTCTTGAGTTAAAGAGTAAAAGAGCGGTTCTTTTAAAATATACATACCAATTTAAGAGAATAAAAGAAAAACCTTTCATGTCAAACTTCTACTAAAATGAACATTGGAGTAGGGACAGAAGATTTTGTTAGCACATTAAACCACCCTTAAAGGATGATCACAACTATACCAAGCATTTATGGAAAACCTACACAAGTTTCAGATGAAGGTTAGTATAAAATAATTAAGATAATATTAGGTGTTGTCAAGGTGATAGAGTTACCAAAGTTGTCAACACTAGTATATTGGTTGGGTTCTGAGTGATGCTGGAGAAATGAAACAAGCCTTTTAAATAGGCAAATAGATGAGAGATATTAAAGGGGGTTCAGGCAAGATAATTGCATATGAAGTGTATGCCTGGAAGGATCAATGAAAAAAATGTTGCGCTGGTGAAATTATTAACAGAGAAAAAAGAAGGCAAGTTTTGTTTGAATAATGGGTGCTTCAGGGAGCAGCATGATGATTTGACTTCATATTTCTGTGATAAGAGATACCAAAATATCAAATGTACAAGAAAATGCTAGAAAAAAATGTATGGATCAGATAGAAAAGGTAAAAAGAAAAAGTCCTTCAATTTCAGAAAACTCTGGGATATCTGGGAAACGTCTATCACAGCTTCAGCTCATCAACCTTCTGAGGACAGTTCTACAATTCTAGTAGAAATAAATGTGAGGATGAGGAAGAAACACTCCTTGGTTTTATAAAAATAACAATTCTATAGCAACAGGCATTGGGAATATGATTGTGGACACAAGATTCAAATGTGTTACCTCAAGAGATGTCAGGGGAGCTATCACCAGTTGGAGCCAGCATGGTGCAGACCTGGGTCCCAGAAACATAGAATATAAGAGAAAATAAAAACTGTGAGGTTCTGATAATGAAAGATAGGAAAGAGAAGTCTCTCAAGAAGGAATGGGTGACAATACTAATTTTTAAAATTTGCTGGATGGCATAGGCATGTGACATTGCTGTGACTGACCTCTGAAAAGAATTTGCTTAGATAGTACCATTACATTTTTTGTGTGTAATATTTTCTTCAGTATCTATCTATCATCTATCTATCATCTATCTATCTATCATCTCTCTCCCCCTAATCTATCCATCCATGCATATTTATATTTATTAGAGGTAAATCCACTATATTCAACTCTATCATTCCCAGAATCAGAATGGATTACTGGATGTAACCATTAATATTATCAAGACTGACATGGATGAGAATAGAAATATTAAATTTTTTGAGATTTCAGTAAATTCTAATTCCATTTCTGGGGAGGCTGTGTCTGATTCACAGAAAATAACAGAAAAGTCTCTAGAAGATTGGAAGGTGATATTTTAACATTTAAGAGGTAGGATTCACAGTTCTTTACATGGTAGGATTGTAAGGGGGATTCCTTCATTTCTTCCAAAAGGTTCAGAAATATTCAGATATTGAGATGGAGAAAAACAAAACACCAACCAAAAAGCCTAATTAGCTGGTTAGATAGCAAATGTAATGGAAGTTGTAATTTGAGAACTAAACTAATTTCAACTTTCCACTTGATTTCACTGTTGCGACCTAGCTTCTCCATATAACAAATGGTCTTTTGTACAGTTGTAAATGCCCCTAGGCTTCAACCATTGTCTTGATGAATATATTTAGGAAATTTACCTTTATTTCTTTTGTAACCTATTCAATACTATTGCAAGAATTCCTTCACCCCATAGTCCTTAAATATTTTATGTGTGCAAACTGGTCTATGGAAGTGGTCAGTCTCTTAAATCTTTCTTTTATTATATCTTTTCTAGGTGATCATAGTTTACTTTATTTTTTTTCTTCTGCAGACCAAAAAGCTTGGAAATCATCCAATAAGACTAGCAGAACTTAAAATCCTTCATCATTTTTCCTTTTATTAAAAAAATTGAGGCATATTGAAGTGTTATATTAGGTTCAGGTATACAACATAATGATTTGATGTTCATATATATTGTGAAATGATCATGACAGTCCGATTAACATAACCATAAATAGTTACATATTTTTTTAACTTGTGATGAGAACTTTTAAGATTTGTTTTTGCAACTTTGAAATATATAACAAGATATTATTTTCTATAGTTTTCATGGTACATGTTACAGCTCTATGACTTATTTTATAACCAGAATTTTATAGCTTTTGACCCCCTTCACTCTTTCCAAGCCCTCCTGCCCCCATTTCTGGCAACCATCAATCTGTTTTCTGTATCAATGAGCTTGGTAAAATATGTTATTGTGGCCAATTAATACTGGATTGTTTCCATTTCCCTGAATGATTGCCATAGTTCCCCTATTGACAATATTTGATGTCATTGGCATTTATTTGAAAAGCACAGAAAATTACCAGGTGATTTAAGCACAGAGCTGTTGGTTAGCTCACAGAAATTCATAGGATCCTAGATATGGAAGAATAGAGGCTACATAGAAGCAGGAGCTGCAGTCAAAACCATACCATAGAAGCTGCAGAGACCTTACTTCTTATAAAAACAAGCAAAAAACAGCTTCCCCTCTTGCTTCCTTTGGCAGCATTAAGCTTAGATGCTTTTTCTCCTGGAAGATGCACAGTGCTAACTTACCTCCCTCTGCCAACAGAATATGGTCTCCACTTGTTCTCCATCTTTGTCCCTAACTCCTACTTCATGGGTGTTTGCAGTAGGTTGGGGTTATGTGACATGTCCATATACTAAGTGAGACAAAGTATGTCGGACAGCGTCCTTTAGATTATGCTGCAACACATAATATAACTTCAATTTAATAAAATAATATGTATCTTATTTTACACTCCTGTTTTATATTACCTGAGATTCTATTTATTTGTTCTTCCAAGACCTAGGGGGAAGAGCAGAATGGTGTGATATCTATGAAAGTTTCTCTCTGACATTGCAAATAGTCACTTCTACTAACATTTCACTGATGAAAAGAAGTTATATGGCCAAGTATGATGTAAAAAATGGAATAGGAGATTAAACTCTTCTTCAAGAGGCACTTAAAATAATGTGGCAAAAGGTAAAGGTGTAAAATCCTTTTGTAGTGAAGGCAGTGGATAATTGGAAACACTAATAAAACCTACTAATATCATATTTTTCTTCAATAGAGTGAGGTGAGACTCATCAAAACTTTTTTGGTAGAAATTCACCAAACATAGGAAAAGGTTTCAGATGCTTGACAGGTACATTATGATAATTATTCACTATAATTTTTGTGACACATTATTTTAGTGATGCATAATGTTTTAACTTGTTTGGCCTCTTTTTAGTACCTTTAGGATTATTAGTCAGAAAAGCAGCATCTCCAGAGGACAGCGGCTTATCATCCATCCCCTTAGAAATATTTCATTTTTAGAATTTTTATGGATGTACCCCCATGGATTTGGCAGATAGTTCCCTACTACACAAAAGTGTCTAATTAGAGGTAGATTAGATATGATCTGATTAAGAAGCCTGTGGTCTAAATATAACCCGCCGTTGTGACTGAAATTAAGATAACATAATATTTGAAAAACTGGCAGAATTTCTCAAATAGACTATGAAAATAACTGTGATCAGACTATCACTGTTAATTGTTTGGAGAATAATGATATATTTTGTTGAAATTTAGCAATACACTCAAAGGAAAAAAAATGTCCTAGAAACTAAATGAATGCTCTTTAGAGGAAACTTGATAAAATTCTATCAAAGTTGGATCTACCCGAAGAGAGGGTCTGTCCCTATAGGGATGATATGGATTAACTTTCACATCTTCCCACTGATGTGATATAGAAGAGAGTTTAATATGTCCAGACAAATTACCAGCCAGGATAGCTTTTGTCTAGATTGGGAAACTGGGAAATGAGTAAGAGAGGTAAATTTAGTGGTATTTTTTTTTTAAATGAAATTCTGAAATTCTGTTTTGCAATCTCTCCTTGCAATTCAATAACAAAAACATAAACCCTTTGTATTTTAGAAAAATTAAAAAAATGGAGATTGTTTTAAAACAAATTTGTGGAGTTCCTGGGTGTTTCAGTCACTTAAGTGTCTGCCTTTGGCTCAGATCATGATCCCAGGGTCCTGAGACTGAGCCCACTGTCTGGCTTCCTACTAACTGAGAGTCTGCTTCTCCCTCTACCTTCCCCCTACTTTAGCTCTTTCTCTCACTTGCTCACTCACTTGCTTAGTCTCTCTCTCAAATAAAAAAGTAAATTCTTTTTTAAAAAAATCAAAATTAAAAGCAGAAGACATTGATAATTATGAAAAAATAAAGATAGTAAAATAATTACCCTAAAAAGATCTCAAGGTCAATTTATTTTTCCAATGAAAGACAGGATAATATAGGATGATTCACTTTAAAATACATTAACATGTAAAGAGATAATTTAAACAATGTTGAAGTTGTACACAAAAAGACAATTTAGAAGAACAAAAAGCAAGCACAAGATAGTTAAGTGAAAAATAAGTGTCTTTACAATGTAATGGTAAAACACTTGAACATTCAGTAATTTTATCAAAGAATAAATTTGTTGACTACTTGAGGAAAAAACTCAAACAGGAAACAATATTTAGAAAGTCAGAAGGAAAACAACACAAATCAAAAACTGATCTAGGATACTTCTGGGGGATAGAAACCATATCAGTAAAGGGAACAGAAAACTTTTATTTAAAATATGTATATAAATATAAACCTAAATTATATGTATATGAATATATATGTATATATATATATACACATATATATGTAAAAGGTTGTATAAAGTAAAAGGTTTATTAATATATATGTATGTATATGTATATGCATATACACACATATATGTATGTTATACATACATATATTATAATATATACATATATGTATGTATATGTATATATATGTAAAAGTTTGAAAGAGAGCTTTATGGAATGCAGAAGTTGGAATTTTACAAGATAGTTACAATTTCTAAGTTGATGGAGAATGAAGAAGAGTAGGATGTGCAATTCAGGGCAGGGAAACCAACTCAACACTTAGGCATCGAAGGAGAAGTATAAGCCCCAGCTTATCCATGAGAGAAGTCCACAGTCTGATAATGGAGACATAGGTTGTGAAACACAGCAGGTTTAAGGAACTGCCTACCCTCTAGCTGGTGGAGAACCTTGCTTGTAAGTACTGACCACAGTTATCTGTCAGGGCCACTGCAAAGAAATCCACCCATGTGCCCAACTATACCAGCTGAGTTTCTGGCTACTGTGAGAAAACAGCCCATCTCAAGAAGGAAAGGAAGAAAAAAAAAAAAAAAAAAGTTTTCCTCCGCTCTGGTCTTAATATGTCCTTCCAGCACCCTCTATTGGCAAAGCAAAACATCAAGGCAGTTAATGTAGAAAATATCTTGAGTCCATCTTTAACATTTCTGTACTTTTCTTACAAGTTTGTAAGTTTGAAATTACTTGAAAAATAAACATTTCAAGCTATTACTCATAAATGGTTTAAAGAATATGTGAACAGATATCAATCACTTTAATCGAAAAAATGAAAATCTAAGGTATTCATTTATAAGATATTCATTTATGATTGAATAATATTCAATCATATTATTTATGATTGTTATTTTTAAGAAATTTCTACTATAGAGTTTATTGTGACCCCAGGAAAAAATGAGATTGAACATATAGCTATTTAGAACTAAAATGGCACAGAAATTTGAGAGCAAAATTTAAAGCATAACTATAATTTGAATCTGCCATTCTACATTTAAGAATACATCCCAAAGAAAGTACACGTGTGCAAAAAAAAGGAACAAAAATTTCCATGGAAATTATTTGCAATATCTAAAAGTAGAAAACAACTTAAATATGTATCAAGTCGTATTTGGTTAAGTAGAATATAACCTAGACATGCTCTGGAATACTGTAAATATAGTCATTGAAGTCAATGTATTAACAAGCAAGGAAAGAAATCAATGACAAGACATGAAAATGACCAGTTGAATAAATAGTAAAGTATGCCAACAGACACATGAAAAAGTGATCCACATTACACAGTATCATGGAAATATAAATCAAAACCACAATGAGATACCACCTCACACCAGTCAGAATGGCTAAAATTAACAAGTCAAGAAATGACAGATGTTAAAGAGGATGCAGAGAAAGGGGAAACTTCTTATACTGTTGGTGGGAATGCAAGCTGATGAAACCACTCTGAAAGCACTCTGGAAAACAGCATGGAGTTTCCTCAAAAAGTTGAAAATAGAACTACCCTATGACCCAGCAATTGCACTACAGGGTATTTACCCTAAAGATACACATATAGTGACCCAAAGGAGCACATGCACCCCAATGTTTATAGCAGCAATGTCCACACTAGCCAAATTATGGAAAGAACCTAGATGTCCATCAGCAGGTGAATGGATAAAGATTATACACACACACACACACACACACACACACACGCACACACACACTCACACACACACACACACACAGGAATATTATGCAGCCATCAAAATAAATGAAAGCTTGCCATTTGCAATGATGTGGATGGAACCAGAGGGTATTATGCTGAGCGAAATAAGTCAATCAGAGAAAGACATTATCATATAATCTCCCTGATATGAGGATTTGAGAGGCAGAGTTGGGGGTTTGAGGGGTAGGGAAGGAAACAAAAATGGGATCAGGAGGAAGACAAACCATAAGAGATTCTTAAACTCACAAAACAAACTGAGGGTTCCTGGGGAATGAGGGGGTAGGGATAGGGTGGTTGGGTTGTGGACATTGGGAGGGGTACATGCTATGGTGAGTGCTGTGAAATGTGTAAGCCTGATGATTCACAAACCTGTACCCTTGGGGCAAAGAATACATCATATGTTAAGAAAAATATTTAATAAAAAAAATGGATCATAGAAAAAGAAAAAAAAGCATGTTGTTACAATAAAAAGTAGGGATGTATGTTTGTTGAGTAAGGTTTAGAAGAATCCATCCTGAACCATTAAAATAGTTAGATACAGAGATGGACTGGAAACTTGTCTTTTTACTTTGTAGCTAGTTATTTTGTGATTATCATTTATTATATCTCAAATATTAAAAATAAATGCCATATAATTCATATATAATGCAATAAAAAGCACATATATACTTAAAACACATTTATATATACAATATAACAAGTAAAACTAATGGTATGAAGCTATAAAATTTAAATGTTGTATCACAGTAAATATGTATTAAATATTTATTTTAAGTAAAATAAAGTTACATTTGAGTGCTTTTTATCTTGTTTACTAGCGTGCAAATTACTTTGCAGTAGTAATAAATAAAATTTAGTCACATTCATATCAATAAATCAAAAATGATCCAAAAATTAATAGTTTAATACATGCATTTACTTTGGCAAAAAATGCTATTCTATGTTTTATATTTAGCTATAATAATATAATAATAGGTTAAAAATGCTGTATAAACCCATCAAAGTTGTTACTGAGCTGATTTAAGATTGGGAGATAAAACGTGACTGATATAAAACCAATGTTCCTATGAATCACCTTGTAAAGTTTGATATAGAATTTTTAATATAATGTCAAAAAACACAAAAACAAAACACTACAGTCTAAGAAACAAACTTAATAAAAAATAATAGATTTAGATCGTGAATCATAAAATCTAGTAGAATTTCACTTTGCATAATATTTTTAATGAAATCTCTTCCCAAGATGCATTAGAAAATAGAATTAACCTCATTACACATTTTATTAGGAAAAAGCAAGCATGCAAATGTGATTAGTGGCAAACGAAAATAAACAGGAAAGGATGTATTTTTTTATAATGAATTGATTTTCAATCATTTCCTCAGCCTTCTACGAGTGGATGGTTTTAGATTCCACATTCCTCTGTACACATTCCTACTTCTAGTCATTAATTTCCACTGACTTTTTTTTTTTCTCACACTATCTTTCCTCACACTATCTTTATGCTTTTTTAAAAAGATTTATTTGTTTGAGAGAGAGAAATAGAGTGAGAGAGCATGAGCAGGAGGAGCAGAAGGAGAGAGAGAGAATCTCAAGAAAACTCCCTGCTGAGGGCGCCTGGGTGGCTCAGTGGGTTAAGAAAACTCCCTGCTGAGTGGGGGGCTCACACAGGGCTTGACCTCAATTTCACATCCTTGAGCTGAAACCAAGAGTTCAGAGGCTTAACTGACCGCACCACCCAAGGGCCCCCCACTCTTGTGGCTTTTTGTTTTGTTTTGTTTAACTATTACCGTTTATTCTTCCACATTCAGTTTTCATAGCCTGTTTAATTTTTGCTAGTACTCTCTTTTCCCCAACTGGTTTCATCAGTTTAATTTTGCCCACAAAATACCATGAGCCAGAGGGGATTACATTTACACTTAAGGGAAGTAAATGCTCGTATTTCAAATTTTAAATGCTATAGGCATGTGTGGCTTCTGGCTACTGTATAGGACAGTTTAGATTTATGAACACTTCCATCATGGCAGAAAATTCTTGACAGTACTGGTATATATCTCTATTAGCATTCTTTTTGCTAAATGTCTGTTTCCCCTTTGCTTAAGAATTTGTTAATGGTTTCCCATTGTTTTATCTTACATTCTAATCATGGGAAGCAATATGCTTTAAAGAAAAGAGTAAGGGTGTCTGGGTGGCTCAGTCGTTAAGTGTTTGCCTTCACCTCAGGTCCCAGTGTCCTGAGATCGAGTCCCACATCAGGCTCCCTGCTCAGCAGAAACCCTGCTTCTCCCTCTCCCACTCCCCCAGCTTGTGCTCCCTCTCTCACTATGTCTTTCTCTGTCAAATAAATAAATAAAATCTTAAAGAAAGAAAGAAAGAAAGAAAGAAAGAAAGAAAGAAAGAAAAAAAGAAATCAAGAAATCAAGAAAAGAAAAGAAAAGAATAAAAGCTTGAGAATAGAAAACACTAACTTTGGATTTATACTAAATATGTAAATTGTAGTTGAGGGGAATTTATATATTTTTATTTATTTTTTAGACAAAGGGTGTGAGTACATGCAAGGAGGTAAGTGAGAGGCGGGGGTGGCGGGGAGAGAATCCGAGCAGACTACATGCCCAGCATAAAGCCCCAATTGGGCTCATTCTCAGAACCCTCAGATCATGATCTGAGCTGAACTAAAGAGTTGGTCACTTAACTTACTGAGCCACCCAGGCACCACAGGAAAGTATTTTTTAAATACAATTTTGAAACTTGAAATATACAATACCTTATACTTGAAATATACAATATACAATATAATGCATTAATATTTGTTTTTTATTTAAAGATTTTATTTATTTATTTATTTATTTGAAAAAATGAGAGAGAGAAAACATGATTAGGGGCAAAGGCAGACTCTGCTGAACAGGGAGCCTCATGTGAGACTCTACCCCAGGACTTGGGGATCATGAACTGAGCCGAAGGAAGAAGCTTGACCACCTAGGTGCCTTCTTCTGTCCCTTTTCTACACTTGGCATTCCAGTCCATTTTTTTTTTTTTATTCCAGTCCATTTTAAACCTTTGAAATACCTAATATTTGTGGCATCCTGAAAAAATGAGCAGATGCCTAAAACTCACTCACTTGCAGTATCAATGAATTCTCCTTATTTCAAAATAGACACCAACTTCAATTGTAACAGTATAATGATATTTATTATATATAATACATGGTGGAATTATTATGCATCAAATCAGTAGTCTTTTTGAGAGTAATTAATTAAGAAAATATTTTTGCCACAATATTAAGTAAAAGCATTGACATACAGTGACAAATTGGGTGTGTATGTTGATCTTGGTTGTAACAAAAACTTTGAAAAAGTCTATCATAAGAAACTGAACTCTAGGAAACAAACTGAGTGTTGCTGGAGGAGAGGTGGATGGGGAGAAGGGTTAACTGGGTGATGGGCATTAAGAAGGGCACATGATATAATGAACACTGGGTATCATATACAACTGATGAATCCCTGAACTATTTGACAATGATAATATGCTATATGTTAATTGAATTAAAATAAAATAAAATTGAAAAAGAAGTCTAAGGGAAATAAGCTGTTGGCATTGCAAGTTTTTTTTTTCTTTAGTTCACTCATGCTATGACATGTTTTTCAAATATTTCTTACAGGAGCATGTTACTTTCATCCTAAAAACTAAAGCAAAAGCCAAGCCTTTTTTTTTTTTTACTTAATGTTATATTGATAAAAAAATACTACATAAAAATTATAGTATTTAACACTCAGAATTTGCAGTAATATAAACATTTTTAATAGTATAAACCTGTATTCTCTTCATTACAGTGTTCTACCCTTAGAGCCTTGATCAAGCTATTTAAGGCTCTTTATCTACTTCCTAATTCTGAAATCATATTTACTAAATCAAGGCATTGCATTGATTAAGAAATATGCACCTAACATATCACTCAGACCAAAATAGTTTTGTTATAGATGTTAGCTAACTGCCACTTTACATTCTCTTGTGTGTAGTTTCTTAATCAAATTGTCATTGTGTATGAGCTTAGCTTTCCTACGTTTTGTGTATCATTGGTACTCAATACATATTAAAAAATAAAAATCTCTGAAACACACAGCTGGCCCAGTAAATATCAGTTGATTTATTCTAATTTCAAATGGCTACCAGAGCAACTCAAATTTCAGCTAGCATTTGACATTACCATATCAACTGCATCTCCAAAGTTACTTTGATATTGATTATAAACATTTAAATAAATGCTCCTTACAAATCAAATATTTATTTAACATTGAGTTTTAGATCTAATGAGCATTATGGAAGAACATGTTACCCCTCTTTCATAAGCATACCATTAGGAGAGCTGGGCTGATGAATTTTGGAGATCTATGAATCACATATTATGTAAGAATGTGGAAATAAAATACTTTTCTTTTTAGTTTCCCCATATTCGTATTCCCTATCCAATAATTTGTTAATATATAAGTCAAAGTTGAACCAACTGAACTTGAAACCAGTTGAAAGTTGAACTTACTAAGGACAAGTAGAAAAACATAGAAATAAAATCAATTCTGGCTCATTAATATCTAATGATCTCCTTGGAGTATGTATTTATAAATTTTTATATATATTTATATATTCATAAATACATGTGAAAAATTATAGAACAAATAATAGATGACAACACTTGGAATTATCAATTTTACTTAAATTTAGAACCTCTTGAAGTTCAGAGGACAAATGTGGCAACTTCTATTTTAAATAGATGTGATTTCATGGGGTAGGATTACAATTTAATAGCAGAACAGGACATTATTGGAAATTTCTAGAGGAATTTTGTATCTTATGTTCTTACATGTTCCATGAATAATGCAGTCTAGTCCCTCTAAGAGTAATTTTGACTCTTAATGGAACATTATTGAAAGCTATTTTTATCCTATTTCAAATGAAACCTTATTCAATATGTTTGGGAGTACAAAGAATGAATACAGCTCCTGAAATGATGTATGCACCAGGCTTCTTATTGTACCGGAGCAGTGGCAGAGTTTTAGAAAAATATGAACAATTTGGGAGATTTTCTCATATTTTTGAATACATAAATTTCCTGAGTATTTGAAAACTCACACCTTAAAAAGTCAGTTTCTATTGCTTATTCCTCAGTAGAACTTGGAAAAATATGCCCATCCATCCTAGACTCTTTATAATATGTTATAACGAGTGAAACGGAATTTTTTTTCTTACACTTGAAAATCTAACATGTGATCATTTCTCATAATCTAAAATCACAACATGTGATCATCTCTCAAAATCTAACATGTGATCATCTCTCATTCCTTAGATTTTTAAAATAGTAACAGTAGTAGTGACAAGGACTATTTGTAGTATACATATTCTATGTACCTGAGGAATTACTAACTGCTTCCTCTGAACCTCACTGAAAATAAGCTAATAAAGTACATATTACTATTACTCATTTTTGCTAAGCCATGCACGGTTCTGCAGCATCTTCTGCATCCCAGTGGCTTGCCAAGCGGTGAGTTTCGTATTTTGCTCATGCCACATATGATCTGTGGCTCTATTTATCATGATTTCTTAATTCTGAGACTCAGATTTAAGGGTCGGTTTCTATCTGAGACATGTTGTCCTTATGCAGGAATGGTGTAGGTGAAGGCAAAACTTCATGATCTTTTTTTTTTAATATATATATTTACTTATTTATTTGAGACAGAGATAATGAGAGAGAGCATGAATGTGGAGGAAAGGAAGACGCAGACTCCCCAACGAGCATGGAGTCAAATGCTTGGCTCCATCCCAGGACCCTGGGATCATGACCTGAGATGAAGGCAGGTGCTTAACCGAATGAGCCACCCAGGAGCCCAAAACTTCATGATCTTCATAGTCTCTGCCATAGAGTAGTATATGCCACTCTATTCACATTTTATTTGGCCAAAAACAATTGACTTAATTAATCCTGATGTCCACGGTATAGAGGTTTGTATTCCTTCCATGCAGAGGGGCATTGCAAGCACTGTGACCCTAGAGGTGTTGGATGAGTCTCTAGTGGAAAAGAGAAAACAATTTGAAAGAATAATACAGTTGACCACTGGAACTTTTCCTGTTGCACTGAAAGAAAGTAAATAATTTGATCAATGTCATACAGCTACTCAGGGGCATAGCTGGAACTCACCTCAAGCAATGTAGTTTGCAAGTCTGCTTTGTTATGTCCTACTCTATTTTGTGCTGTGACACTTCTTTATTCAAATATACATAATCTTATATCCCAGAGACAAGACCCTAATTACTCACTACATTTGCATTTAACTAATGAGCAAGCAGAAAGGATCTTGCTTTCTGCTGGTTTGGATTTCCTAAGTGATTCATACTGAATGTTCAATTATGATAAGAAGCAAGTATGGCCAGGCAGATCTGTAAGAAAGTATTTGCATTTCAAAATACATACAAGTATTTTCTATTTCTGGAGGTATCATTCCAAAATCAAATTACAACAGCTTCACTCCCTAGGAACAAGTAATGGAGACTCATTTGGTCCTTCTAAGAAACGTGTAGTCTAATGAGCTGAAATACAAGGGATGGGCAATCCTACAGCATAGTATATCTATAATTGCTACATTTTTGTATTCGTTTATTGCTTTAAGTCAGCAGGTTGTCTTGCAACAACCTGCTACTTAACAGAAAATTTAAATATATGCATTGATGTTCTAGCTGTAGCTTTTACCAAGGGCAATGAAGTGCCAGTGTTTTAAAATATAAATAGAATATTTCATTTTATAATTAAATAATCTTCTTAAGTGATAATTGCATGATAAGCCATTTACTGAATGCCTGAAAATAGAATGTAAATAAGTCTAATAATCTAGGGAGAAAGCACTGTTATTCTAAAGAGAATCTACATGTTGTCTGAATATCAGACAATATCATGCAGACTCTAATGTGCCTTAAATGATATTTGAGAATTATGAAAAATTGATTATTGATATTCTTTAATTATTTTAATAGTTAAGATTATGCTTTAATTGGAAGCGGTAACTTTTGAAATCTGTGAGGTAATAGCAAAATGTTTTAATGAAACTAAATAAATGAAGCTTCTTTTTGGAAAGTTATAGTAAATATGTGTAGTGGTAATTTGTGTAGTAGGTTGAGTAATGTCCTTCAAAGATATCATGCTCTAATGCCCAGAACCTGTAAATGTCTATCTAGGAAAAAAATATATATATTAACGGTCTTTTTGCACATGTGGTGAAGGATTTCAAGTGATAGATCCTAAACACAATCACATTTATCTTTATAAGATGGAGACAGAAGGAGATTTGAAATATGCACGGAGGAGAAGGCAGTGTGAAGATAAGACTCAGAGACTGGAATGACATGGCACAAGCCAAGGAATTCTGGCAGCCAGTAGAATCTGGAAGAGGCAAATAACAAATTTTCCCCTAGAGCCTTTGGATGGTGTAAAGCCCCTGCCAACACCTTGTTTTTGGCTTAGTAACACAGATTTTGGACTTCTGGACTCCAGAACTATGAGACACAATTTGTGTTCTTCTAAGCCACCAAATGAGAGCAACCAAATGGTTTGATACATGAGTCACAAGAAACTAATATAGATTTTGATACAGGGATATGGAATACCATGTAATAAAAGCATGAAAATGTGGAATACTGAGTAAAGGAAGGAAGGATTATAAGTTACATAATAGGAAATACCTAGATTTGCAAGTGATCCTGGGTGGTTCCGATGGCTAAGTGTCTGGCTCTTGGTTTCAGCTCAGGGCATGATCTCAGGGTCCTGAGATCAAGCCTCACATTGGGCTCCAAGCTGGGTGTAGAGCCTGCTTGAGATTCTTTCTCTCCCTCTCCTTTAGCCTCTCCTCTCCTCATGCTTTTTCTAAATAAATAAATAAAAATACCTAGATTTGCAGAAACATTTTTGTGGGTGGAAATATAAATTAAAGATACTTTGGCGAGGGCTTAGAAGGAAATAAGGAACCTATCACCGGAAACAAGGGGGGGGGGGAGACATGCAGATGGCTAACAGACATGTAAAGAGATGCTCCGCTTCACTCAGCATCAGGGAAATACAAATCAAAACCACAGTGAGGTACTACCTCACGCCTGTCAGAATAGCTAAAATGAGCAACACAGGAAACAATAAAGTTGGCGAGGATACAGAGAAAGGGGAACCCTCCCACACTGCTGGTGGGAATGCAGACCAGGCAGCCACTCTGGAAACCAGTATGGGGGTTCCTGGAAAAGTGAAAAATAGAGCTACCTTATGATCCAGCAATTGCTCTATTAGGTATTTACCCGAAGGATACAAAAATAGTGATTTGAAACAGCATGCGCACCTAGATGTTTATAGTAGCATTATCAACAATAGTCCAATTATGGGAAGAAACCAAATATCCATCGACTGATGAATGGATAAAAAGTGGTACACACACACACACACACACACACACACACGCACACATACACACAATGGAATACTGAACGAAAAGAATGAAATCTTACCTTTTCCAGTGACGTGGATGGAGTTAGAGTATATTATGCTAAGAGAAGTCAAAGAAAATATGACAAATGCCATATATGGAATTTAAGAAGCAAAACAGATGAACATAGCGTATGGGGGGAAAAAAGAGAGAGAGAGAAAGAGGCAAACCATAAGAGACTCATAACAATAGAAAATAAACTGAGGGTTGCTGGAGGGAATGTTGGGGTGGGGGATGGGCTAAATGAGTGATGGGTATAAAGGAGGGCACTTGTGATGAGCACTGGGTATTCTATGTAAATAATGAATCCTTAATTCTACTCCTGAGACCAATATTACACTATATGTTAACTAACTATAATTTAAATAAAAACTAACAAAACAAAACAAAACCCTGAAGGAAAGACAGTTCTTGTTATACAGCAGCAGAAAACTTAGCTATATTGTGCCTTATAGTTGTTGGGAGAAGCAGAACTTGCAAGCAAAGGAATGGAATAGTTATCTGAGTTTTCCAAATAAAGCATTGAAGGTGTAGCCTGCTTGTAGCAAAATGTAACCAGACAGAGATACACTAGGGAAGAAACTGTGAAGTGAAAAGGATTCCACACTTGATAGTTTGAGAAACTCAGCCCACTCAGATGATGAAAAAAAAAAATGCTACAATTGGAGTAAATGTTAGGAAAGCATGCTTTGGAGAGAGGACAAACCATGTGGCTGGGTACTCTTTTAATAGTGCTGAAGAGATTCACTCAACTATCTCAGCAGAAGCCTGAAATGGAGATGGGACTATCCAGAAAATAACTGTGGCAGATGCTTTATCTAAAAGTATGAAAACCTGGGATATTCCTGGGCAATCCACAGGGTTTTAGAGAATAGAATGCTACCATAAATACTAACAGTTTGCACAGGAATGGTTAGGCCCAGGATTTAAAAAAAAAAAAAAAAAAAAAGATATAAACCCTAGCCTTTGAACTATAAAAACTCTCCATAGTATGATAAAACTATGAAGCACCACACAAATGTTACCCCTTAGGATAAAGACCAGGTGATTCTGAGGGCAGGGACTTGGGCCCAGAGGCAGGGGTATAAACCATAAGCACAGTAGCAGAAGTTGAGGCTGTGTTGCTGATGGTAAAGTCTTAACCCACCAAGGTTTATTCCTAGGCCTTAAAATCTAATGGAATCTGCTCTGATTGATCCCAAAACTTCTTGGAATTTATGAATTCTTTCTTCCTTCCATTTCTCCCTTTTGGAATGGGAATGTCTATAAATCTGTTATACCTGTCCCATATTTGTATTTGGACAACAAATACTTTTTTAAGTTTCAAAGATATATGGATGGGAAAAAAAAAAAATTTGCCTCAGGGTCTTATACATGCCTGGTTCAAATGTCTGCAAAGATGAGATTTGGGACTTTTGAACTGAAGGTATTTAGATGACCTTTTCGACTTGTGTAGATGACTGAATGTGTGGAGACTTTTGGGGATATTAAGATGGAGCAAATATATTTTGTGTGTATTATGGACATGAATCTTTGAAGGCCAAGAGGAACACTAGAGTAGGCTGAACAATGTCCCAAAGTAAAAGGGACCTAATCCCTTGAACATATACCCATGATGTGTATGTTACTTTATCTGAGAAACAAAAGCCTTTGTAAGGTCTTTGTAGAACTGACTACAGTAAACCTGCTGTGATGAGTTAATTACCCAGGACTATCTAGGTGATACCAAAATGCAGTCACGTACACCCCTATCAGAAGGAGCAGAGAAGGATTAGACACAGACACAGAGAAGGCAATGTCACTGTGGAGAAGTGGGTGGCACAGGCCAAGGGGTGCTAGCAGCCTCCAAAGCTGGAAGAGGCAAGGGACAGGGTCTGCTCTGAGCCTTCAAAGGGACAATGACCCTGCCAACATGTTGTGATTGTAGCCTCAAGGTACTGATGTCAAGTTTTGGTCTCCTAAACTTCATATGAGAGAATAAATGTTTATTATTCAAGCCACTAAGTTTGTGGTAATTTGTTACAGCACTCATAGGAAACTCATAGAATATGAAAGTGGTCATCTAGATTCTATTAATTTTTAAATAAATTTAAGATATTATATAAATTGCCCACATTTACTCTAATGGTGTGCGTATCTCAGTTTTATAGATACTTGTACCTATTTCATTAGTAAAATCAAATATCTCTGAACAAAGATGGTACGATATGGAATTCATTATCAGATTCTAAAGCAGTAAAGGGGGACAAAATAGGGCCGGTAAAGGATTTGAATAAATGTAGGTTTATAGTTTGGTGCATCGTGAATCTTTTTGGCATGAGATCCAGTTTCCAAATCGAGTCCATTTCCTCCTGTCTACCTCAGGAGAGTCATGAGGACCAAATGTATATTGCAATGTATATAGAAAATACACATTCAAGTGGTTTCAGTTCTTAAGTGACATGCAAATACAGAAGGGCAACTATTTTTCTCCATTCTTTTGTTAGTTCACTAGAGTCTAGTAGACTACCCTGTCCCCTGCAGACCTGCAGCTCTCCCCAAATGTTCCTTACTTTTCCAGTCCTCTAGATTTCACCAAGAATTGTCCAGAACTCTATGTTCATCTATTTTTCAAACTGAACACAACTGAAAATATTTTCAGTCTGAAAGTTAAGTTTCTTCTTATGGGGTAAAATAAGTGACTTAAAGTAAGACAGTCTCAGAATTTATAATTTCATCTCAGATCGTTATATTTGAGGATGATTGCATGGATGGTGATGGCCGTAGTGTGTGTGTGTGTGTGTGCGTGTGTGTGTGTGCATGCGTGTATAGGAAGAATGTGCACTATATGCAGTGTAGCTTGTAGCCCTGGGATAGGATGACTAGAGCATGACACTCTATAGTCAAGTTAGGCTGGTATAATGCAAATCATACAATATATATTTTTTGTTTATATTCCCTCATAGTTACTTATCTAAGGACCAGCCCATATCTAATGATTTCACTCTTGCCTTATTCTTACTATGAATAAATCAATATTTTCCGATTTAAATCTCCTTGGTGGGGCATTCAAAGCTCCAAACTCCATAATGTTTTTGTGGCTTCATTACCCACTCAAGTCACATAGAATATGCCATTTCCTGAAGTAATTGGTCTTTTACAATTCCATGCTTTAGAAGGTTTTTCTCTCTATTCCTGAAATAAATTTACTCTTATCTTTGGGTAAACCTTCACATACTTCAAGTTGAAAAATTAACATTCTATACATAATTTCCCATCCCATCAGGAAAATTTGTCTGTGCTGCATGCTGTTTGTCTACTGGCCTTTATATATCTTCATTACACAATTTACTATGTAATTGTGTCATATATTTCAGTGCCTGCTTCAGGAGACCAAAACTGCTCATGGAAAGTAAAAATCCTCATATTGCTAAAGTTTTATAATCAAATATCTTTGTAATAATACAATTTATATACTTGTATATACACATTTCAGAAAAAAAAAAGATGATATAGGCTATTTTTCAAAGAAAAAATAATTTTAGTCCAAAAACTACAAACATAGACCAATAAATCAGAATTTGATTTTTAAAATTCTTTAGATGTTTCTTTTCAGAAACATCTTCAAACAAGTCCAACAAGACCTATCTATTTTTATCCATAGATAGAATTTCAACTTGACTAATTCCAAGTGAGATTTTCTAATTCAACTCTAACACAAATTCTTCTATAAAATTAAAACATTCTCCAGTTAAGACACATGTTTTCTTGACTTGAAATGAAATAATATTTAATAAAACATAGTTGTATTTATATTTAGAAGACAAGGGAGTAACCAAAATTTCTTATAATAGTTAATTAACTTGACAATACTGAGTACTTTTTACTAGTAGCTAGTTTATATTAAAGCAATCATGCTAAAATAAAAACTACTACATATTTATAAATCATTTACATGCTTTGTTTCATTTTTAATTTTTTTTATTTTACTTTATTATTTTGTTAAGATTTTATTTATTTATTTGAGAGAGAACACAAGCAGGGAGAGCAGCAGGCAGAAGAAGAGGGAGAAGCAGGCACCCTGCTGAACAGAGAGCCTGATGTGAGGCTTGATCCCAGGACCCCAAGATCATGACTTGAGAAAAAGGCAATGCTGGACTTAATGAGTCACACAGGCACCCCTTAATTTGTATTAAAAAATTATTTAAATTCCAGTTAATTAACATACAATGTAATATTAGTTTCAGGAAGGCAACACATTTTCTTAATATTTTCAAAAGAATATTAGAAAATGATTAAATCCTTTAATTTATAGAGAGAAAAACTAAGACATAGTAGAATTGTCAGTGTATGTACAGCAGATTAATGAAAATAAAATAATAAAGAGATGAACCCAATATAATCGCTCCTGTGTTTTACTCCTTCGTGCAATTTGTGTTGCCTTCAAACTTCCTGCCAATTAATTTGATATCTTTACAAACATTTTCTTAATATTATTTAAAATATCTTTAATAGATTTTGACTGAGAAGTGTCACAATATTGTAGAAAATTGGCATAGGATAGTCTTTTATTGTAACTTTCCTTTTTGACAGTGGTGTCCTAAAGATTATCAGTAATAGTTGTGAGAAAGGCTGTAAACAATAATGTAGATATGAATTCAGTATTCGGGATTATTTGTGAAGTATACAGCCATCATCTATGTTTTCTTGCCAGATGGTGAGATTTATTTATTTTTTATTTACTTTTATTTTTTATTTTTTTTAATATTTTATTTATTTGACAAAGAGAAACACAGTGAGAGAGAGAACACAAGCAGAGGGAATGGGAGAAGGAGAAATAGGCTTCCCGCTGAGCCAGGAGCCCAATGCGGGCTGAACCCAGGATGCTGGGATCATCACCTGTGTCAAAGGTGGACGCTTAACGACTGAGCCACCCAGCCACCCCAGATGATGAGATTTAAAATATGATTTTCAACATGGAATTTAAGATATATTTTTTAAAACCCACACACAAAGGCAGAAATGTCAAGCTTTCTGAAGTCAGTGAGAATAGAATGATGGTATTTGCTTCTGGTAATACATAGCACCCTGGAAAAAAATTGGGAGTCCTGCATGTTTCTTATTCTGCAAAGCAACTCCAGGCCTAGAGGTTCTGGTCAATGTTTTTGGTTTTTTTTTTTTTTTTTTTTTTTTTACTACCTCTCAGGGGAAATATCAGAAAGGTCACAGCGGAAGGAAATGTTTCTCAATATCCACATTACATCCAACAGCCCGATTGATCCAGAAATTGGAGAATATATAGAGATAAAGATCACAAAACACATACAATACTGCCTTTTGATGCTACCCCCTAAGGGCGAACTATCAGGAAACTGAGTGGTTGAAGTGTTAGAGCCTTGAAATAGGATATGCTCACCTGATACCATTTCGCAACAAAGCACTGATTCACATTTTAAACCAAAGTAAGTGGAAAGATTACACATCTTATAAAAGTCTGATTTTCAAGCAAACATAGTCATAATGCACGGTAGGAATAAATTATCCTTTTCTTCCCCCTAGTTCATAATAGGATGTACACTAACGTCACAGAAATAATGCTAACATTCAGAGTTTTTGAAAGCATGGTGAGGTGGCCCATGTTTCAAATCTAATTGAAGTATTAATGTACATTTGATTTTTCTACCAGGTGAAGATTAATCATTCTTACCTAACTAAATTTAATTTGGATTAAATACTAATACAAAATGGGCAACTGAGAAACATTTTCCTCCTCTTAATTATTTAGGCCAAAGATAATTTTCCTAAGCCTCATTTCAGTTCTAACAGTGACTATCATATTTGACTATTATCTACACACTCAGCAAAATTTTGTGTATCATCAGCTTGACATATATAAAATTAATTTTATTATATGTCCTTATAGTAAGGCAGCAAAGAATTGAAAACAATAAAGTTTGCTATAAACAAAAGGCCAAAGACAGAGAAGCTACAAACCCAATAAAATGATGACATTTTATAAACTCATAAAAAATATAATCATATATACATCCTTAATGACATGAAGGAAGCTTCACAATTTATTGATAATTCAAAATAAGCATACTGAAATTTTATTGCATAATGTCTTCAAATTCATTTTGGCATACAGATATTTTTTCTACATTCTATTGTTTCAGTGCATAGACAAAATATTAAGTAAGACATTATAGATATCTTCTTGATGGCATACACAGTCTTATTACTTTCCACCTCAATAGTCCTCACTCAATAGTAGAAGTTTTTGTTCTTGCCCCATCTTTCTCTTTTTAATCTTGGGAAATTTTGAGGGTTTTAGATTGCTTTTCTGAAACAGAGCCCTTCTCTTAGGATTGCTGTGCCTAACTTGGGGTTACTATTGCAGCTGCACTGTTCTGAATTTGGATGCTGCTGTTCCAATAATATTAGTTCCTATACATTTCTCCATTTCCTGTCCTGTGGTTCTCATGATACCATGATACAGCTCTGGGCTTTCAGTAACATCAACTCACAGATGATTCTGCTGCCTTTATTTCTGACCAGTCTACAGGAAAATAATAAAACATTTAACTACAGAAAAAGATAATATTTTTCCCTAATGAAAGACACCAATGACTAAGGTAAAAGAGAAAAGAGATAGGCTCCTTTAATTCTCCCCCCCCCCCCCCGCCCCGTCTTCCTTTTTTTCTAGGATATTTTAGGTAGCATATGGTAGCAGCTCTGGATTCTGGAGTGGTTGTTTTTGGTTTTGTTTCTGTGTTTTTTTTTGTTTTTTTTTTTTTTTTTTGCACTGTATGATCCCATTTTTTAAAAATTTTTAAATTAACATATAATGTATTATTTGTTTGGGGGTACAGGTCTGTGAATCATCAGTCTTATACAATTCACAGCACTCACCATAGCACATACACTCCCCAGTGTCCATCACCCAGCCTCCCTATCCCTCCCCACCCCCCGCAGCCCTCAGTTTGTTTCCTGAGATTAAGAGTCTTTTATGATTTATCTCCCTCCCTGGTCCCATCTGGATTAATTTTATTAATTTTATTATGTGTTTATAATTTTCCTGAACTTAGTCTATGAGAAATCTGTCCTACTCTGTGAGCTACTAATATCTCTGCTCCCTTTTTAATTAATTTATTATTATTTCTTTTTAGCTTTCACTCCTAGGAGTTGCTCATGTATCTGTTTAGATTAGCGGTCAGCCAATGAGCAAAAGTTGTGTGTGAACAAGGCAAGTGTGTATGCCAATAGATCTGAGTGTGGGTTTTATAGAAATTCAGGGGCCAGGAAGATCTAAATTGTGTTTCAAATTTAGCTTTCCTCTGTTCACTCATTTCTTCTCTGTGTGTGTCTAAGTCAGTCAGAGATGTGTACAGTTTTGTTTTTGTTTTGGTTTGGTTTGGTTTTTTTGTTGTTGTTGTTGCTTTTTTAATTTCTGTATCTCTCTTCATTTCCAGGATTTCCATTAAATTTCTGGCTGGTCTCCTCTCATAACCAGAACACTGAACTGAGGCTTCTGAAGTTTTTATTTTTCTCCCTCAAATTCCAACTAAGTTTGTTATTTTACTGGTAGTGTCATTGGACATGGGTGAGATTTTGTCTTTTTTTTTTTAAGTTAAAAAAAAGTATTTTATTTATTTATTCCAGAGATAGTGAGAAAGAGAAGGCATGCACAGACTTGGGGGGTGGAGCAGAGGAAGAAGGATAGGTGACCCACTACTCAGTGTTCAATCCATGACCCTGAGATCATGACCCAAGCTGAAACCAAGAGTTAGATGCTCAACACACTAATCCACCCAGGCGCCCTGCTGTTCTTTCTAAAAGATGGCTACTGTCTATGGAAGCAGAGCTGCTGCACTGCACAGACAACCCTGAACTAGTAAATCAATTGCCAATGGTCCAAAATGTAACCATGAGGCATTTTGCAAAACTTTCACACGCATGCTAATAAAACCACGCCCTATCAAAATTAATGTTATTCAGCCAAAGCTATGCTAAAAGGAAGTGTATAGTTCTTATGTGTATAGTTCTTAGATTTGAAAGGTGAATCCTTAAGATTTGTAATATACATTTCTGTTTTAGAAAAGTAGAGACGAACAAATTAAAAACAAGTAAACACATAGAAGCAAATACATATTCAAGCAAAACAAAAATGAATTAGATAACAAGTGACAAATACAAAAAAAATTAAGAGCCAATGTTATATTTTTGAATAAATTAATACATGTGATATTCCTCTACAGTGATTAGAGATTTCATAATATCATTAAATCATGCAAAAATAAAGATAAGGCAATATTGAAGCATCTGGGTTTTTCCTGGTTAATTGTGGATTAGAACTTGAGGATTAAGTGTAGAATTGAAGCTGAATATCTGGAATAATCTGTTTTCTAGGATAACTGGAAAAATGTAACGAATACAATTAAAATATAGATAATAAATTATAGAATGACTACTTGATTAGTGCCCAACAAATGGTTTTAATATAAATGTTTCATCTTATTTGCTGTGAATCTTATGATGAGTTTAGTTCATTAGACTCAAAAAAGAAGGAGGCCAAGAAATGAGTGAAAGCTAACTAGTTGAGCATAAGGGGAAATAATTGGAATTCAATGAAGCCAAATATCCCTGCATATAAAGTTATGCCTTAAACGTAAATTAAACTAATTAGCTAGAAAGAGTTAATGCAGCTTCCAAAGACACTGTTCTTAATAGCGAAGAACAGTTTATGAACTGAGTGACTCTGGGTCATAAAGCCTAAGAGACTTAATATAGTCTAACCCACACTTCTTTTTTTTACAGTTTTGGATAGTAAGGCATGGAAAATTTGTAGGAGTTTCTGAAGTTTATACCAGTAGTTCTAGTAGCATAATTCAACCCAACTCAGCATCCATTCTACTATAGTAAAATATTTTAAAGCCAGTTTAATAACATGTATTTAATTTATTCAAATGTAAACATCTTTAATATATAGTTTACTATGTAATTTTCCAGAGGGTGCCTCCCTGGCAGAGTCAGTTAAGCATCTAGCTCTTGGTTTCAGCTCAAGTCCTGATCTCAAGGGCTGTGATATCGAGCCAGGTATTGGGCTCTAAGCTAAATGCGGAGTCTGCTTGAAGACTCTCTCCCTTTGCCTCACCCCTCTCCCTCTCGCGTGTTCTCTCTTTCATTCTCTTAAATAATAAATATTTTTTAAAGCCATTTTCTGACGTTAAAAACAGATCAACTCTTAGAGTTCTTTTTGCTCCATTTATGTATACCATATCGCTTTCTCATCTTTGATGTCTGAGAGAAAATACATGTTTATTATATTTACCTTTATACTTTATAGTAAGAAATAAGAGTAGAACAGAAATCTATTTTTTTCTCCAACTCTACTTGGAAATTATTATTAATTAATATCATATATTCTATAACATTTTGTATAATTGATTGATTTGTTTTAAAGCAGGTATTTTTAAAAGTTAGTGAAATAGAATTTTAGTATTTTCTCATACTGGAAGCCTGGCTAAATCTAAAATTCAAGTGTAAATATGATGAATGCCATAATATGGACACCGTCTATTTAGGGTTACCATGTATTCTTACAAATTATTTTCCAAAAATGTGAGTCTCTATGAATAAAATTATGATTGCATGAAGGCTGCTACTCTACCTATGTTCTAACTTTCTATTAATGCACAAATTAAGATCAATCTTTTACCTCTAGTTTTACCACTGTTTTGTTAATTTTATCATGTATCTATGATATACCTAAATTTCTTTGCTATTATGCTAGATCATGAAGATATAATGAAGGCAAATATAGCTTCATCCCTCCAGCATATATATTCTAGTGGGGATTATTTTATTTTCTGAATTCCTATAGAAGCCATATATTTGACATATGCTACCTATTTATTCTCTTGCTCTTGTCATAAGTCTACCAATAGATTGTATGCATTCTCAGCAGAGTAATGATATAAATGGCCTTTATTATGTTGAGGTGCATTCCATCTACACACAGTTTGTTTGAGAGTTTTTATCAGAAGCAGATAAACTGAATTTCTTAAATTACTTTTCTCCTTCAGTTGAGACGATTGTTTTTTATCCTTCATTTTGTTAATGTGATATACCACACTTATTGACTTGCAGATATTGAACTATCCTTTCATCCTTGGAATGAATCCCACTTGATCATGGTGAATGATCCTTTTTGTAGAATTCAGTTCACTAATATTTTGTTGAGGATATTTGTATCTATGTTCGTCAGGGGTATTAGCCTGTAATTTTCTTTCTTGGTGGTGTCTTAATCTGGTTTTGGTATCAGGGTAATGCTGGTCCCATAAAGTGTGTTTGGTAGCATTCCAAACTTTTTTTTTTTCTCTCTTTTTGGAAGAAATTAAGGAGGATAGGTGTTAAATCTTTAATGTTTGGTAGAATTTACCTATGAAGTTATCTGGTCCTGGAGTTTTGTTAATTGAGAATTTTTTATTACTAATTTAATCTCCTTACTAGAAATCTATTTAGTAGTTTTTGTTTGTTTGTTTTGTTTTGTTTTGTTTTGTTTTTTTATGGTTTTTTTTTTGTTTGTTTTTTTATTTCTTCATGATTCAGTCTTGGGAGATTGGATTTCTAGGAATTTATCCATTTCTTCTAAAAGGTTGTCCAATCCGTTGGTTTATATCTGATTGTAGTAGTCTTTTGTGATCCTTTTTCTTTGATATCAGCTGTAACTTCTCTTTCATTTCTGACTTTATTTATTTAAGCCTTCTCTCTCTATATTTTTTCTGAGTCTAGGGTTTGTCAATTTTGTTTACCTTTTCAGAGGACCAGTTCTAGGTTTGATTGATCTTTTCTGTTGACATTTTAGTCTCTGTATTACTTAGTTCTGCTCCGATCTTTATTATTTCCCTTTTTTTACTGACTTTGGGCTTCATTTGCTTTTCTTTTTCTAGTTATCATAAGTGTAAAGTTAGATTGTTTGAGATTGTTCTTGTTTCTTGAGGTAGGTTTGCATTGCTATAAATTTCTTTCTTGGAATTGCTCTTTTTGCATACCATTGATTTGGGTCTGTTGTATTTCTGCTTTCAGTTGAAAGTATATTTCAATTTCTCTTTTGATTCCTTCATTGACCTATCATTTGTTTAGTAACATGTTTATTTTCCATATATTTGTTATTTTTCCAGTTTTCTTCTTGTAACTGATCTTTAGTCTCATACTCTTTTGGTCATAAAGGATCTTTAAAGTGATTTCAGTCTTTTAAAATTTATTGATATTTGTTTTGTGGCCTAACATAACACAGTATCCTAGAGAATGCTCTGAGTGTACTTGAGGAGAATGCATATTCAGCTGCTTTTGGATAGTATGTTTCGTATGCATCTATTAAGTCCATCTAGTCTAATATGCCATTTATGGCCAATGTTTCCTTATTGATTTTTGATCTGAATGATCTATTCATTCAAGTAAGTGGGATTTTCCTTACTGTTATTGTATTGCTATCAATTTTTCCTTTAGGTCTGTTAATATTTGCTTAATATATTTTGATGCTCTTATGTTGGGTACGTAAATATTTATTAATGTTTTATCTTCTTATTGGATCGGCCCCATTATCATTGTGTAATACTCATCTTTGTCTTTTATGAGAGTCTTTGTTTTAGAATCTATTTTGACTAATAAAAGTATAGCTACTCCAATTTTCTTTTGATTTCCATTTGTATGAAACATCTTTTTCCATTTCTTTATTCTCAGTCTGTGTATGTTCTTACATCTGAAGTGGGTTTCTTATAGGCAGGCAATAGATAGGTTATTATTATTTTTGTTCCTTCACTGATTCTCTGTTTTTAATGGAGAATTTTATTCCATTTATGTATACAGTAATTATTAATATGTATCTATTTATTGCCATTTGGTTGTTTTGAAGTTTCTCTATGTTCCTTTTACCTTTCTCTGGCTTTTTTTTTCTTATGATTTGATGATTTACTATCGTGTTATAATGAGATTTCTTTCTCACTATTTTTTGTGTTTCTACTATAGTTTTTTGTTTGTTTGGTTGGTTGTTATTTTGTTTTTGTTTTTTTGCTTTTTGGTTACTACAAGGCTCACATACAACAACCTGCATGTAGAATAGTCTATTTTAGTTTATAATGAATTAAATTTATGCATTCAAATTTCTAGAATTTTGTCTCCTCAACAGTGTTTTGTGGTTTTGATGTCATTTTTACATCTTTTCATGTATCTTGCCTCTCAGTTAAAGCTCTAGGACAAGTAAATAGGCCTTTCCTCAGAAAGACTCATCTTGTGTTTTTGTTTGCTCTCTGTCCAGAGCCCTGGAGGTAATAGCTTGTTGAAATCTTTATCACTGATTGTTTTAGACCTTTGAGATGCTGAATGAATACCTCTTGGACAGAAAAATGTGATGCTCAGTGGTCATCCCTTAGGTTGGCTATGCGTATAGCTTTGGTAGGGCATCAAGAAAGGGGTAGGGGTGGAATGCTCTCCCTCCGCAATCTCTAGCAGTTTAGAAGGAGAGTGCAAAAATATGGTCCCCAACACTGGCCCTAGCAAGGCAGAGGGAGAATCCAAAAATGATGACAGTGCCTCAGGTCTTGAAGAAAGTTCACAAGAGCTTCTGCTTCTCCAGAAGGAAATTTACAATTCAAATGAACCTCTTTTTCATATGATTTAGGCATTTTTCAAATTGTTGCTTTTGCCATGGGTCCCAAGGTGAGCATATTTGCACATGAACCCCTTAAGAGTGGTATTTCTGTTCCCTGTGGCCTTATGGTTCTCCTTGACATAAGCCCTATTGTTAGAAAGCCAGGTATTTGAGCTTATCTCTCTGATGCAGGGTCCAAAGTTTGGTGTGCTTGATGTGGTGCATGAACCCCTCATTCCTCACAGTGAAACTGTATTTCTGAGATCTCTCCAAATGTAGGTTACTGCATCCAGGGTTGAGGTTTTGGTGAGACTGTGTCTCAGGCTCACCTAACTGTCTCAATGCAGCTCTTTTTTTCTTTCAACGTTTTCAGGTTTTATTCAGAGACTTGTTGTATGTGTAACTGTAGTTTTGTTTTGTTCATGGGTGCAGGTAAGTAGAGGATCTCCTTATCTTACCAATTTGAATCACCTGCTATTATTATTTTTCCTTTAAGAACATTTTTGTTGAATATGAGTACAGCTATACCAGCTTTTTCAGGTTCTATGACTGTAGTGCAATACATGTAAAATTTAATATCAATAATAAAAATAATAAATTTGTCAACTCTTAGATGAAAGTAAAAATATCTACCTTATATGCTTTGGGAAAAAAAACATGGAAACTAAGGTCAAATTTGTAGAATGGTATATGAATAAATATAACACAGATATTTATGTCCATAAAATGTGTAAATTAAAACTATTGTTATGTACAGGGGCACCTGGGTGGCTCAGCGGGTTAAAGCCTCTGCCTTCAGCTCAGGTCATGATCTCAGGGTCCTGGGATCGAGCCCTGCATCGGACTCTCTGCTCAGTGGGGAGCCTGCTTCCTCCTCTCTCTCTGCCTGCCTCTCTGCCTACTTATGATCTCTCTCTCTGTGTCAAATAAATAAATAAAATCTTTAAAAAAAAAAACTATTGTTATGTACATATGGTGGTTTTAAAACAATGATTCTTGGTCTTACACAAAAAACAAAATAAACTAGTAGAAAAATATAAGGCCAATCAAGATTAATGTAAAAATTAATAAAACACAGTAGAATATCCAAAAAAATTAAACATGTAAATGTAATCAGTAAAATGATTGTAAATTAACATTTAAACTTAAAAATAGAGATACAGGAGTAAGAAGCAAGATGGAGGAGTAGCAGACTGAAATGACATCAGATCCCAGGAATTCAGCTAGATAAATATCAAACCATTCCAAACACCTACAAACTCAACAGGAGATAGAAGAGCAGCAATTCTAGGAGCAGAAAATTGATCACTTTCTGAAAGGTAGAACATACAAGGAAATGAATTCAAAGTGATGGGAAGAGAGACCGCAGGAAGAGGGGCCATCTCCCAGCAAGTGGCAAAACAGTGGAAAACAAAATCAGAATTTTTAAAAGTCTGCTCCACTGATTGACATCGCTCCAGAGGCTAAGCCAGATGAAGCCCCATCAGCACAGTGTGGTCTCAGGTCCCATGGGGGTCACAGAAAGATCAGGGCTGTCTGAGTGTGGCAGAGCTGCCAGGTATCAGAGCGGGGAAGCTGACTACAGAGATAGAGCTGAAGAATGAACTTTCAGATCACGGTTACCTTAAACAATGATCTAAGGCACTATCAGACCACTATTCTTTGAGCAGGGATCCCACAAGTGGCAGATTCACTTTCCTCCTCCAGGAAGAGCAGTGCAGCGGGAATCTGCTGGGTTTGGGAACTCCAAATGGAGCCATGCACCAGAGATAGAAATGCTTGGTCACAGGCCAGGTGGGCTTGAAATGTGGCCGGAGACCAGGGAGACAGGGTGATTGACTGCTTATCTCTGAGAATGCACTGAGGAGTCAGGCCCTCAGCTCTTGGCTCCTCCAGACCAGAGATTGGGAAGCCATCATTTTCATTCCCATCTTCCAAAGCTGTACGAAAAGTGTCCAGGGAATAAAAGCTCCAAGAGAGAACCTGAGCAGATTACTTAGCCTGGTCCCTGGAAAGGGTGGTGCAATTCCACCACGGGCAAAGACATTTGAGAATCACTGCAATGGGCCCCTCCCACAGAAGATCAGCAAGAATATTGAGCCAAGACCAAGTTCACTCCAGAGCTAGGGCAAAGCAACACATAGAATTCATGGCTTTTTCCCATAATAGCTTATTCTTGCGAAGTTAAATCAAATTTTTCAATTTTATTTTTTCTTATTCTAATTTGTTGACTTTTCTTCTTTCCTCTTTTAACATTTTTAACTAGTTTATCTTAAAAATAACTTTCTAAAAAAGAAAAAAAAGTTAAACCTTCATTGTTATAGTCATATTTTAATCCCTTCATTGTATTTAACTTCATTTTTTGTATACACATAGGTTTTTTTTTTTAACTAAGAAATTTTGGGATACAATTTCTTCTAATGGATTGAAATATAAATATAAATTTAAAAAGCTAATCTAGCACATGGCTTTTTCTAGTCTCCAGCCTGAACACATTCCCTCCTCGTTTTTTTTTCCACAAACCAATTTATCTTATCAGTTCCTTTTTTAGAATTTTTTGTTTAAATTTTCAACTTTACCATCATAATTCCATCCCTTCATCATGCTTACTGTTATTTCTGTATATATATATATATATATATATATATATATATATATGTCTTTTCTTTCTTTAAAATTTTGGGAGTTTCTTCTAAGAGATCAAAGTAGGTGTCTCTATTCTATTCACTAGTCCAATATGTATGTATGTGTATATGTATATATATACATATACACACACATATATATAATATATACACATATATTTATATAAAATAGATGTACATATATACATAATATATAATATACATTATGCATAATATATGTATATACATACATATATATACAAAACATATATATATAGAGAGAGATTTTAGATCTCTTCTGATTTGGTTAGTGTATATTTTTCTGGGGTCTTTGCCACCCATTTAGTATTTTATTCTCTTGTTCATATATTCTTTTTTTTTTCTTATCTGGATAAAATGACAAGGTGGAAAAAGTCAAAGTCAAGGTGGTAAAAGAACAAGAGGCAGTACCAATGACTAGGAACTTAATCAATATGGACATTGGTAATATGTCAGAACTAAAGTTCAGAATGACAATTCTCAAGGTGCTAGCTGGGCTCAAAAAGGTATGGAAGATATTAGAGAAACCCTGTCTGGAGAAATTAAATCCCTTTCTGGAGAAATAAATGAACTAAAATCTAACCAAGTTGAAATTTAAAAAGCTATTAATGAGGTGTAATAAAAAGTGGAGGCTCTTACTGCTCAGGTAAATGAGGCAGAAGAGAGAATTAGTGATATAGAAGACCAAATGACAGAGAATGAAGAAGCTGTGAAAAAAAGAGATAAACAACTACTGGACCACAAGGGGGGAATTCGAGATATAAGTGATACCATAAGATGAAACAATATTAGAATAATTGGGATTCCAGAAAAAGAAGAAAGAAATAGAGGGGCAGAAGGCACATTGGAGTGAATTATAGTAGAGAATTTCCTTAATATGACAAAGGGAACAAGCATCAAAAGCCAGGAGGTACAGAGAACCCCACCTCAAAATCATAAAAATAAGTGCACACCCCATCATCTAATAGTAAAACTTACAAGTCTTAGTGACAAAGAGAAAATCCTGAAAGCAGCTCAGGATCAGAAGTCTGCAACATAAAATGGTAGAAATATTAGATTGGCAGCAGACATATCCACAGAGACCTGACAGGTCTGAGAGAACTGGCATGATATATTTAGAGTGTGAAATGAGAAAAATATGCAGCCAAGAATACTATAGCCAGCTAGGTTTCATTGAAAATAGGAGAGATAAAAATCTTCCAGGACAGACAAAAATTAAAAGAATTTGCAAACACCAAACGAGCCCTACAGGAAATATTGTAAAGGGTCCTCTAAGCAAAGAGAGAGCCTAAAAGTAGCAGACCAGAAAGGAACAGAGACAATATACTATAACAGTCACCCTACAGGCAGTACATTGGCACTAAATTCATATCTTTCAATAGTTACCCTGAATGTAAATAGGCTAAATGCCCCCAATTGCAAGATGCAAGATATTGGATTGAATAAAAAACCAAAACCCATTGATAGGGTATCTAAAAGGAACTCATGTTAGACCCAAAGACACGTCCAGATTTAAAGTAAGGTGGCGGAAAACAATTTAACATTCCAATGGACATCAAAAGAAAGCTGGGGTGATGGATGCTGGCATAAAAACAGACCCGTGGAACAGAGTAGAGAGCCCAGATATGGACCCTCAACTCTATGGTCAAATAATCTTCGACAAAACAGGAAAAAAATATACAGTGGAAAAGACGTTCTTTTCAATAAATGGTGCTGGGAAAACTGGACAGCTATATGTAGAAGAATGAAACTCGACCATTCTCTTACACCATACACAAAGATAAACTCAACATGGATAAAAGACCTCAACGTGAGACAGGAAACCATCAGAATCCTAGAGGAGAATATAGGCAGTAACCTCTTCAATATCAGCCACAGCAACTTCTTTCGAGATATGTCTCCAAAGGCAAAGGAAACAAAAGCGAAGATGAACTTTTGGGACTTCATCAAGATCAAAAGCTTCTGCACAACAAAGGAAACAGTCAACAAAACAAAGAGGCAACCCACGGAATGGGAGAAGATATTTGCAAATGACAGTACAGACACAAGGTTGATATCCAGGATCTATAAAGAACTCCTCAAACTCAACACACACAAAACAGACAATCATATTAAAAAATGGGCAGAAGATATGAACAGACACTTCTCCAATGAAGACATACAAATGGCTATCAGACACATGAAAAATGTTCATCATCATCACTAGCCATCAGGGAAATTCAAATTAAAACCACATTGAGATACCACCTTACACCAATTAGAATGGTCAAAATTAACAAGACAGGAAACAACATCTGTTGGAGAAGGTGTGGAGAAAGGGGAACCCTCCCACACTGTTGGTGGGAATGCAAGTTGGTGCAGCCACTTTGGAGAACAGTGTGGAGATTCCTCAAGAAATTAAAAATAGAGCTTCCCTATGACCCTGCAATTGCACTACTGGGTATTTACCCCAAAGATACAGATTTATTCATGGAATCCAAGCTTGGTTCAACATCTGCAAATCAATTGATGTGATACAATACATTAATAAAGAAAGAACAAGAACCATATGGTACTCTCAATAGATGCTAAAAAAGCATTTTATAAAGTACAGCATCCTTTCTTGATCAAAGTTCCTTATAGTGTAGGGATAGAGGGTGCATACCTCAATATCATTAGGGCCATCTATGAAAAACCCACAGCAAATATCATTCTCAATGGGGGAAAATGAGACCTTTTCCCCTAACGTCAAGAACACAGCAGGGAAGCCCACTATCTCTACTTCTATTCAACAAATAGAAGTACTAAAGTACTTTAGGCTAGTACTAAAAGTCCTAGCCTCAGCAATCAGACAACAAAAAGAAATAAAAGGCATCCAAGTAGTCAGAGAAGTCTATTATCAGTAGTCAGAACTACTATCAGGAGTGAAACTATTACTCTTTCCAGTTGATATGATACTTTATGTGGAAAACCCAAAAGACTCCACTCTAAAACTGCTAGAACTCATACAGGAATTCAGTAAGGTGTCAGGATATAAAATCAATGTCCAGACATCACCTGCATTTCTATACACCAACAGAAAGACAGAAGATATATTAAAAGGCAATCCCATTTAATATTGCACCCAAAACTGTAAGATACCTAGGAATAAACCTAACCAAAGAAGCAATGAAGCTTATTCAAAAAACTGTAAAGTACTCATAAAAGAAACTAAGAATGACACAAAGAAATGGAAAAAAGTTCCATGCTTGTGGATTGGAAGAACAAATACTGTGAAAATGTCTATGCTACCTAAAACAATCTAGACATTTAATGCAATCCCTATCAAAATACCAACCTGTTTTTTCAAAGAAATGGAACAAATAATCCTACAACTTATATGAACCCAGAAAAGACCTCAAATAGCCAGAGGAATGTTGAAAAGAAAGCCAAAGTTGGTGGCATTACAATTCCAGACTTCAAGCTCTATTACAAAGCTGCAATCACCAAGAGAGTATGGTACTGGCACAAAAACAGACACATAGATCAATGGAACAGAAAAGAGAGTCCAGAAATAGATCTTCAACTCTATTAACAACTAATCATCAACGAAGTAGGAAAGAAAGTCCAATGGAGGAAAAAAAACAAAAAACAAAACAAAAAAAACACCAGTCTCTTCAAGAAATGGTGCTGGGAAAATTGGATAGCCACATGCAGAAGCATGAAACTGGACCATTTCCTTACACCACACAGAAATATAGACTCAAAATGGATGAAAGACCTCAAAGGGGGATGGAATCCATCAAAATCCCTGAGGACAACTCAGGCAGCAATCTCTTCGACCTCAGGTGTAGCAACATCTTCCTAGAAATATCACCAAATACAAGGGAAACAAGGGCAAAAATGAACTATTGGGACTTCATCAAGATCAAAAGCTTTTGCACAGCAAAGGAAACAGTCAACAAAACCAAAAGAAAACTGAGAGAATGGGAGAGAATATTCGCAAACGACATATCAGATAAAGGACTAGTATCCAAAATCTATAATGAACTTATCAAACTCAACACCCAAAGAACAAATAATCCAATCAAGAAATGGACAGAGAACATGAACAGACATTTCTGCAAAGAAGACATCCAGATGGCCAACAGACACATGAAAAAGTGTTCCATATCACTTGGCATCACGGAAATACAAATCAAAACCACAATGAGATACCACCTCACACCAGTCAGAATAGCTAAAATTAACAAATCAGGAAACAACAGATGCTGGTGAGGATGCAGGAAAGGGAAACCCTCCTACACTGTTGGTAGGAATGCAAGCTGATATAGCCACTCTGGAAAACAGCATGGATGTTCCTCAAAAAGTTGAAAATAGAGCTACCCTACAACCCAGCAATCACACTACTAGGTATTTACCCTAAAGATAGAGATGTAGTAATCTGAAGTAGCATGTGCAGCTGAATGTTTATAGCAGCAATGTCCACAATAGCCAAACTATGGAAAGAACCTAGATGCCCATCAACGTATGAATGGATAAAGGAGACGTGATACACACACACACACACACACACACACACACACACACACACACAACAGAATACTATGCAGCTATCAAATAAATGAAATCTTACCATTTGCAATGATGTGGATGGAACTAGAGGGTATTATGCTGAGCAAAATAAGTCAATCAGAGAAAGGCAATTATCATATCCTCTCCCTTATATGAGGGTTTTGAGATGCAGAGTGATAGGATTTGTGGGTTAGGGAAGGCAAAAATGAAACAAGATAGATCGAGATTGTGACAAACCACAAGAGAATCTCAAAAAACAAACTGAGGTGAGGGTTGCTTTCAGGAGTCGGGGTACGGAGAGTGTGGTTAGGTTATGGACCTTGGGGAGGGTACGTGCTATGATGAGTGCTGTGAAGTGTGTAAGCCTGACGATTCACAGACCTGTACCCCTGGGGCAAATAATACATTATATGTTAATAAAAATAATTAATATAACAATAGAGATATAAATAATGTTAAAGAATATTGAACATGTTTGTAAAACTCTATGTAAATTACTTGAAGATATACATTCCCAAGGTAGAGCACATTTCTTTATTAGTATACTTTTTATGCAGTAAAGAACACAAATCATATGTTTTGTGGTACATTATACTATTTTTAGCAAATATAGTGGAGATTGCTGTTAATTATTTTAAGGGGTTTAAGGGTTTAGAATGGTTAATGATTAATTTTTAATATATGGGCACTTAAAAAGATACGTTCTTTTTTAATCTTGGAGTAATTAAAAATGTGTGTATTTACTTAGAGACATTACATATATTATTCACTTCTTTTTTTTCTCCTTCCACTATTTTATTTTAGTGTTCTGATATAGATCATGAGTCTTGTATTTATTTTGCCTTTTTCCTTTTATTTGAATATTTTAACTTTGTGTATGTATTTTGCTCTTATTAAGATTGTTTGGTATGTAAATATCATGTCAGTTATATCCTCATAGAATGAATTATATAACATTTGACAATTTGAATGTTTTATATTAAAACGTTTTCTCCTTAAATCAACATTATGTGAAATTAAGAATCTCTATTTCCATACTTGAGTTTTTCTGGCTTACTTTTACTCATTCCTCTACTTTCTTCTATATGTACTTATGAAATTTCTAATTATAAAATTGCCTTTTCATTCTACTAAATGGATGTCTCTCACTAAAAATGATTTAAGATGTATATTTAGTAATGCTATTGTGTTATTATTTTTTCTTGGACGGCTAGTTTTGATATATCCTTTATATTCTACCTTTGGTAGAATATTTCATATTCTGTCTTCTGTGTGCTGTTCTTCCTGTCTGTCTTGTTTCACATTCCATTCATTATGGTTCACTATATCTCTTCCCACTAGAACTTCATTTTTCAGGGAGTTACTGGTGTCTGTTTTTCTACTTTTCTGTGTTCTGATGGCTTTGGAAAGTAGGCTCAGCTGGGCTGTTGGTAGTATAAATTGTTGGATTGCTCTCTACATTTTTTCAGTTATTGAATTGAAAGTACTGTGCAAGGATTTATTCTATTCGATAAAAGAGTGCTGGATAATCCCTCAATTCAGGTGGACTCCTGAGCCTTTGCCAATGCTAGAGGCAATTTGATATTTATGTCCTCCTGTTGCCAACATGTAACCAGAAACTTCTCACTCACTAAAGCAGACACAGATAGGAAGGAAAAATACTATTTTTGGTTTCAATGACAACAGAAGACAATGACCTGGATCTTTGGAGGGAAATTTTGTTTTAATGCTATACTTTCATTAGGGATTATTGTTATTTTTGTTTAGTATTGTTTTATTTTTTGTGTAATCAATATATCTGTATAATTTTACTACAGAAGAGAGAGTAGGCTATATTATAACAGACATGCTTCCAAGCATCAGTGGATTAGCACAGCAAAATGTTATTTCCTATTCTTATCACAGTCTCATGCAGGTGAGTCCTTTCCTCTTTGGTGACTTGGGAACCAGGACATTCCATTCTGTAGCTGTAAATCTGGAACACCCAAACACCAAGGTCCCTGCTGAAGGGCAAAAAGATACAGGGAAATACTGTGCAATGGCCAGTGCTTATGGGCCAAATCTGGAAGTGTTTTATATCACATATGTCTACATTCTACTAGTCAGAATTCAATCAGATGGTCTCCAGCCTGCTGTGGGAAAGATTTGGAAGGTCGGATTTCTGTGTGCCCCAAGAGATAGTGGTTTGAATGCATCTTATTATCTTTGACAGAACATTTGTGTTACCAAAGCATTTTACTCTACTTTCACACATAGAGCATTCTCACCCCTCCCTGGGAGAGAGCATATAAAGTCCCATCTGGTCACTGATTATTGTTCAGAGTGTATGTCTCTAGGTGTAATCAGATCCAGATGTGACTCCCTTTAGTCTATAGACTAAATTTAAAAGGCAAATTATATTTCCCCCTCTAGCACTAACACCCAAAATGCAGTGATGGAACCAGGCACAGTATCCACACAATAATTGCTCCCATCTGGTGTAAAGGCAAAGAGTAGGGGACATACAATATCAACTGGAAAACAACAATTTAAATCTCACCAGGAAGAGAATTTAATAAAGTTTCCTGCCTTACACTCTGGGGGTGAAGGACTCACCTTGATAAAACTCTGATTCTGCTCACTGAAGTAACGAAACACTGTTTTTTTTTTTTTTTTTTTTTTTTTTTTTTTTTTTTTTTTTTTTGTCAACTCTGTCTCTATCCTCTGAGAACTCTTTGTTCATTACTATCCTTGGTTATATCTGATCTGGGGAATGGAGACCCATGTACTCCTTGAGGGGTATGTAATGAACAAGCTTTTCTTCCTCTAAAAGAAGGTTGGATCACTACATTTGTATCTTTAGGGTAAATACCCAATAGTGCAATTGCTGGGTCATAGGGCAGTTCTATTTTCAACATTTTGAGGAACCTCCATGCTGTTTTCCAGAGTGGCTGCACCAGCTTGCATTCCCACCAACAGTGTAGGAGGGTTCCCCTTTCTCCGCATCCTCGCCAGCATCTGTCATTTCCTGACTTGTTGATTTTAGCCATTCTGACTGGTGTGAGGTGATATCTCATTGTGGTTTTGATTTGTATTTCCCTGATGCCGAGTGATATGGAGCACTTTTTCATGTGTCTGTTCGCCATCTGGATGTCTTCTTTGCAGAAATGTCTGTTCATGTCTTCTGCCCATTTCTTGATTGGATTATTTGTTCTTTGGGTGTTGAGTTTGCTAAGTTCTTTATAGATTCTGGACACTAGTCCTTTATCTGATATGTCGTTTGCAAATATCTTCTCCCATTCTGTCAGTTGTCTTTTGATTTTGTTAACTGTTTCCTTTGCTGTGCAAAAGCTTTTGATCTTGATGAAATCCCAGTAGTTCATTTTTTCCCTTGCTTCCCTTGCCTTTTGCGTTGTTCCTAGGAAGATGTTGCTGCGGCAGAGGTCGAAGAGGTTGCTGCCCGTGTTCTCATCAAGGATTTTGATGGATTCCTTTCGTACATTGAGGTCCTTCATCCATTTTGAGTCTATTTTTGTGTGTGGTGTAAGGAAATGGTCCAATTTCATTTTTCTGCATGTGGCTGTCCAATTTTCCCAGCACCATTTATTGAAAAGGCTGTCTTTTTTCCATTGGACATTCTTTCCTGCTTTGTCGAAGATTAGTTGACCATAGATTTGAGGGTCTATTTCTGGGCTCTCTATTCTGTTCCATTGATCTATGTGTCTGTTTTTGTGCCAGTACCATGCTGTCTTGATGATGACAGCTTTGTAATAGAGCTTGAAGTCCGGAATTGTGATGCCACCAACGTTGGCTTTCTTTTTCAATATCCCTTTGGCTATTCGAGGTCTTTTCTGGTTCCATATAAATTTTAGAATTATTTGTTCCATTTCTTTGAAAAAGATGGATGGTACTTTGATAGGAATTGCATTAAATGTGTAGATTGCTTTAGGTAGCATAGACATTTTCACAATATTTATTCTTCCAATCCAGGAGCATGGAACATTGTTCCATTTCTTTGTGTCTTCCTCAATTTCTTTCATGAGTACTTTATAGTTTTCTGAGTATAGATTCTGTGTCTCTTTGGTTATGTTTATTCCTAGGTATCTTATGGTTTTGGATGCAATTGTAAATGGGACATGCACCCGAATGTTTATAGCAGCAATGTCCACAATAGCCAAACTATGGAAAGAACCTAGATGTCCATCAACAGATGAATGGATCAAGAAGATGTGGTATATATACACAATGGAATACTATGCAGCCATCAAAAGAAATGAAATCTTGCCATTTGCAACAACATGGATGGAACTAGAGCGTATCATGCTTAGCGAAATAAGTCAAGCAGAGAAAGACAACTATCATATGATCTCCCTGATATGAGGAAGTGGTGATGCAACATGGAGGCTTAAGTGGGTAGAAGAAGAATAAATGAAACAAGCTGGGATTGGGAGGGAGACAAACCATAAGTGACTCTTAATCTCGCAAAACAAACTGAGGGTTGCCGGGGGGAGGGGGTTTGGGAGAAGGGGGTGGGATTATGGACATTGGGGAGGGTATGTGATTTGGTGAGTGCTGTGAAGTGTGTAAACCTGGTGATTCACAGACCTGTACCCCTGGGGATAAAAATATATGTTTATAAAAAATAAAAAATTAAAAAAAAATAAAAATAATAAAAAAAATAATATGAAAAAAAAAATAAAAAAAAGAAACAACAAAAAAAATAAATAAATAAAAAAATAAAAGAAGGTTGGGCCCAATGCTTTAAAAACTCTTAAAAATTTAAAGTATTTTCTGGATAAACTAATGGGTTTTTTTGGTAAGCCTGCAAAAACTTAATAAACTTCTGATCTGTTCCCGCCATCTAAAATTCCTTCCTGGGCACAGATACCAAGTATATTTACTTTCCTCCTTTCTGGCCTCTTGACTCTTTCATTCTCTTGTTCTCTTCTGGAAAAACACTAGCAGCTACTGAAAAAAAAAAAAAAAGGAAAGAAAGAAAAGATGGATAGGGCATCTTTAAATTTTTTTTTTTCTGGGCCACATTTTTAAATCAAAATTCTTGTATTGGCCTCTTTCCACAAAACTTTTATAAAATTCTATTTCAGAAACCTCTCTCACTTTTGGAAAACCTTGAATTTCTAGACATTCTCTTCTCATTCTTCTCAGATCTTTAAAAAATTTTCCAATGGCGTCAAGCACATCTGCCTTCGTTAATCCTCTAAGGCTTGCAAGCATTAAGTCTGCCTCCAGCTTTATAATGGGTGGCTTTTAGATTTTCAGTCTCTTACATGTGTTATATTACAGTTGTTACCTTGCTGCCTGATCATGAGAAATAATGCTTTGAGACGTGTTTGAAGTTTTTAATAGGGCAGCACTCTATCTATGTATAAATTTATATAAATCAGAATTTTCACTGATTAGAATAGACTAGACTTTCCTATGGTCATAAACTGCCCAGTCTTCATATCTTAATTCATTAAAGTTTAATTTCTCGACAACCTCATTTTTTCCACAGCTTCTCTGTCTTAAATGATTATTTTGTGACTTTTCCCTTCTTGTAGTTGGGCCACCTAACCCAGTGCTTCAAGGAGCCATGGAAGGGAAAAAGGGAGCAGAAGCAGCACATACAATGTTTTCTAAATGCCCGCTGGTAATTGGCTGGTTTCATACTTACTATATCCCATTTCTAAAAACTTAGTTGCATGGCCTCCAACCTGACTTCAAAAAAGACGGGAATGTGATTTTTCTCTGTTCCTAAGAGAATATCATGATGAATTCTCTGCCATACCTGCATATTGTTATAGTCAATTATCATTGGATGATCATAACAATTTTTATAACCTTATTTGCTTTAACCTAAGTTAATGAAAACAAAATCCTGTGCATTTTTTTTAAATAAGACTTTGTGGTGGTCACTATTCGTCCATATATGAGAAGATACACTTCCTATTATTGAAGTAAATTACATATCTGTATTTCTAGATCAACTATCCATATGTCTTAACTCCATATTCCTTTTAAAAAGTATGTGTTTTCATAATTTCCTTCCTTTCTCTCTTTCCTTTGGTTATTTGTTCACATCCATGCTTTTTTAAATAATAGTAACAATTATTATTATTATTATTATTTTTTTAACCTCACGTTGCCTTTTGTAGAATAGGCAGCATCAGTACATAGACTTTATATTAGGGAGAATGAGCAAATCTATAACTTTGTAAATCATAAATTATCATCAGCCTGTTTTAGAGAATATATATAGAATATACAGTAAAGCAAAACATGAAAATAAGAATCTTATCACTTATGTCTCTAATCAAATCTTATCCATATTTTTTCTCCTTGTGACAATTGTCAAGTGTAACTGTATTATTCTACTATTCATCCATGATAAGACCCACAAGGTTTATTCAACTTTACTTTTATCACAGGTCATCATCCCTCCTTCTAGTCTGCTTCTCTCTCTCTCTCTACCTGCTGCTTCCCACCCTTGTACTCTTGCACTCTCTCTCTCAAAATAAATGAATAAAATCTTATTTTTTTTATCAGTTAGTTTCTTTAACTGTCCTCAAAAATATTTGTATGGCTGTTAGGGACCAAATTCATTGATATTCTTTCTTTAAAGTTTGACCCAGTTGGTATTAAAACTATGCTTTCTCTAACTAATTAAGACTGGCCGTTCAGAAGTGTGGTCACTTAATTAGGTATCTGAGATAATGACCTCTTCTCATTGGTGGTTGTGAGATATTTCCAATGCTTGTATGACTTGTTAGCTCATTTTAAATATCTTCTATATCTGCAAGAATTGTCACTTTTCTTCTTGTCTTTGAGATTTTATCTGAAGATATTCACACAATAAAGGACACTAAGTAAGATTCTTTGAAGGTCAATGCATATTTGTCCTAAATCTTTATTCTATCACACACAAAAAAAATCTTATCACTTCTCTAACAATCTTATCACATAAGGTAACAAACACATTAAACTTTAAAATAAGGTTGATTATTGTCATATACTTAGTGACAACATCTTTACCTAAACTTTTATTATCTGTTGGGAGTTAAGGTGAGAGAAGATCATATTCCTTTTCGAATCTAGAATCTAAGTCTCTTACTTACATAACTGTATATATTTTTAGTCAGAACATGAAACATCTATTAATTTGATTTGAGGGTCATAACAGGATGGTAAATACAGGTTGCTTATTCATCTTTTTTATAACTGTTGACATATATGGCAGATTTATCTGAATAGTGTTCAAATAACCCAGACTCAACTTATAACTTAGATGTATTTTCCAAATATAAGTGACACATTAGAATCTCATTTGGGGTAAGTAATAATAAAATATAATTTAATTAGGTATTTTTTGTCACTTTCAGGCATTGCAATTTTAAAAAAAGTAATACCTTTGTGCTTTCTACATAACCCTAGGCAGGTCCTATGCTTAGCTACTTTATAATCTCATAATAAAAACTGCTTTTTAGTTTGCTGAAACTGACTTTTCTCAATTAGAAGTATATTATTTTGAATCTGTATAATTTCTTTCAAGTTTTAAAATATGACTACATGGCAATTCAGGTTTAGTATTATGATTTGTAAGATCCTATGTAAAATGGAAGTTTGAAGCTCCTTCAAAAAGTAGGAAAACATCAAGAAAAAAGTGCCATTAAAGGTACAAAATATGTATTTATTTCTTGCATCGTCTCAGTTTACAATGGTAATTTTTACTTACTAGTTAATGTTATTTTAAGTAAAGAAAAATGTTTAAAGTGTAGCAATAATTTTGCCATTTTTATAGTACAATATACTTATTAAATAGAATGATTTTAATTCCATGATCAGTAGAAACTGTACATAACTATCTCAGCTTTTTTTTTTATTTCACTTCCTGGGAGATTCTGGGAATTTCACTTCCTGGGAACATTCTACTAGAACTCTCTATGTTTGATTTACTGATGAGTTAGGAAAAAATGAAGGGGAAAGGAAGCAAGCACAGGGCCATTTCTAAGTGTCCCTGTTGACACTGCACACTTTGCATATCCCTGAATGGAGAAATTAAAACATCAATTGTGCAAATTATTTACATTGGTAAAATGAACAAACTTGCTCTTTCATTTCTAATACAGAGAATTTCATAAATGAGTAAGAAAATGAAAGGAGGGAAGGAAAAGCTTCATAAATATTTCCTAGGACTAATCTTGTCAAACATTTCATGTCTGAAGAATATTTCTAGAGCAAAAAGTTGACTTTAAATCAAATGGTTTTATGAATATGTACCTATTATTTTGGTAATTTTTAACTAATAGTGTAGAGGGCATGAATCTCATCCAATATACTCGGTCAGCAGAAATGGATTGTGTGTCTGAACTTAAATTCAATTTCAAAGACCATTTTCCACATTCTGAGCCATTTAATATTAATTAACTTAGTGTCTCATCATCTTTCTTTGGTTTTCTGTATGAGTTCTGGAGAACAAATGCTTCTCAGATAGAGGAACAATCTAATCTGTGTTCATGGGATTATATTTCCTCTAGACATTCTTCTTCTGGACTCATGGTAATTCACTTGTCCGTGTCAGGCACTGCTGATTTTCTCTCTCTCCTCTTCTTTAGGCCTGTGGTCTCTCTGCAGTCTTTGGCATCTCTGATTGCACTGAATGTTTTCTGAGGTATCTTTTTCTTTGGGGCTACCAGAAAATATGTGATCATATCTCAGGCATCCCTTGCCAAGCAAACCATGTAGATGCTCATTCTGTCATATGACCACGAATAACTAGTATATTCCCCAGATTTACTGGGGTTCAGGGAACACTTACTCTGCTCTTCAGATGTCCACTTACCTAGGTCTGTCACAGGATACTCTCCACAGATCAACCAATACTGTAGATTCTTGCCTCTTACCTGTACAGTTTTCCAGTTGTATCTAGACTTGGGCAGAAAATAACTTATATAACATGCCTTTTCTGTATCTTTTACCTTAAGTAAAAATTAGGATTATAAAAGTCAGAATCCCCAAACTAACTATTCTATGGACTTCCTTGTGTTATTTTCCTATGTCCATAAATGTGACATACAGAGAGAAAAATTTACAGACTACAAAGTATAGCGTAAAGAAGGAAGAAAACAGTTGCTATCTAGAAATATTTATATACAAATAATTTCTCTGGAGCTTAGCTCTAAGAAATCAATGCAATGGAAAAAAATCCTTTGTTTTCTTTTATTTTTGTAAATAAATCAGATAGAGGTGAGAGAAATTCAGCCAGTAAAATTACCAGATTATTCTCTTTACGCGAGGAAAAATAAAGTATGAAAGGTCTTCAGAGATAATACCATTTCCCTCAATTAAAAAAAAAAACAAGTTCATTCTGTGAAATCTAAATTGCAGATAATAATGGGCATAATAAGAACATATTTCCAAAGACATAAATTTCTGTTACCTAAATTTAGAGTTTTATTTTTCAAATTTTTGTATCTATTATCAAATTATTCAAAAACAATGCAACGATTCCAGCATAAAATTACCTATAATAGCCTTGCTGTTAATACGCATGACATTAGATCAAGGAAGAGCCTCTAGCAGAGAGAGGTTCCGACATCAACTCTTCAGAGCGTACAAGGACATCAGGCATCTCAGCAACAGATCCGTGTGCGTCACAGTTATTTTAGCAGTTTCCTCCCTACACCTTCTTCTTCCAACATATAGAATGAATCTTTTAAATTCAGTGTATCCTTCATGTCCCTAAAAGTGTTTGGATGGCCCCTAACTTGCCTGTTTTTGAAATACAGTCATCAAATTTAACTGATTTTTTGTTGTTGTTGCTATTCTTTTCCCTCTCCAATCTGTCTTTATTGTAGTGACTAGCTGTCTTTCAAGAACTCTTCTTTTTTCAAGATCAACAGCCTATTCACAAAAATACTGGTGACTCCTTGTTGCTTACTGAATAGACTACATAAAACAGAGATCTTATGGAACAGAATTACTCTAGGAGAATTGATCCTGAATATAGAAAAATGTTGGGGTTTATTGATTCATCATGGGTCTCCACACAAAGAGGAATATATGAAAAAAGCAATAAGTTGCTGATGTGGTTGGCTTAGGCTTTGGGATGGAATGTTCACTGTGGTTGTTTTTTTGTTGTTTTGTTTTTGGTTTTGGTTTTGCTTTTCTGTCCCATTGGTACTGGGAAATACAGATGCAATCTATAAATCCACATCGTTGTTAAACAGCTTTTAGGGTGAGAGATTCCAAAGGTGAAATTGTTGGATTGCTCCATGGTTGCTTTTGTGCAGGTTCATATAGTAAAATACTAAACAGAGTTCTGGGAAACTGTGGAAGGTTATTCCAAGAAAAGACTTGAAGCTATAGTTACACTTTTTAAATTGGAAACAGAGATTTACATGGAAGAGACAAGTAACATATTTGAAGGAATTATGTTCATGTTACAACATGATTGAAAACACGACTTTTCTCTCAAACAAAAACTCCAAATCTTTATCCTTATTTTCCGACATGGGCTTTTTCTATGGATATGAACCAAACAAAAAACAAACAAATAGAAACATTGGATTATATTAGAAATAGACTTCTTCTCTTGGAAAAATAAAAAGCAATTGGCTTATGATATACAGGAGATTTTATGTAAAATCTACCATTACACAACCACTCTGAATGTTAGGGAATTATAAATACAATCCAAGCATTGCTTTCACCTAATTTATTTAATTTATTTACACCTTATTTATCAGGTCCTTGCTGAATCCTAGAGCTTTTCTGAAGATACATTGAATTTTCTTGCATTTTGTCTCCTGATAAACTACACATTCTACTATATGTCATGTCCAAGCTGTCCATAGAACAACTGTGACTATTTATCACTCCTGCTTTCAGAATATTACTATTTTAGTACTCTTTGTTTGCTTTGATTTGTTTTGCCTCCTTTTGAACATAAAGCCTATTTTTTTCTTTTTTTTTTTTTTTTAATTCTTGGCCCTGGTTAAAACTTTTTTTTTTTTTTTTTAAATTTTTTAAAGATAGAGAGAGAGCGCATAGGCAGGCAGAGTGGCAGGCAGAGGCAAAGGGAGAAGCAGGCTCCCAGCCAAGCAAGGAGCCAGATGTAGGACTTGATCCCAGAATTCTGGGATCATGACCTGAGCTGAAGGCTTAAGCAACTGAGCCACCCAGGTGTCCCCCTGGTTAAAATATTATTTTGATGTCCTTGTTGCTTCATTCAAAACTCTACTTTTTTTTTTTCCCTTCAAATATTTCAATAATCCTAAAAGGTTTCAATCTCAACTGAAAGGACACATTTCTAAAATTAGGTGGATTAATTTAGATTATTCTTGAATGATTTTCATGTCTACTCCCTTTTTACTTTTACAGTTGCTCCCAAAAGGATCTTCTAAGCACCCAAAGTCCTTCTCCCTCAAAAATATTAATTGTAAACCCTCCACTCTCTCAGCCCAGACACTGTGTTTTGCAGTATCTCACATTTTCAATAAAAATATTGCTTGCCTAATTGTCTTCTGAGATTTTAGTTATGTATGAATTTCTTTGGGATGTCAAACATGAACATGCTGTTTCTCGATCCATATTTTCCACCGATTGGAAAAGTATATCTTTTTCAATCATTATGAAAGTCTGTAATTATATTAATTAACTTCAAGGGTATTTTCATACAGTGACATAAGGATCAATGCAATATTCTAGGTAGTTATTTTGAACTAATTTGATGCCTGAATTTGTTATTTAACTAAAAAAAAAATAATGCCTTAAATGTCCCTTGATTTGCAGAAGTAATGGTTTCATTTGATTATCTGAGAATGAGAGTTTCCTTGTCTCTCTGAGCTTTATACTTCACTGCCTGAAATACTTGAATTTGTCTTAAAATTCTGTTCTAGATATATAAACCTGACTGCAAGTTTCTGAATACAAACAACAATGAAGTCTGTTACCCTCTCTACATACAACACAACTTCTATATTTAGCCAAAGCTTACCTGTCAATCTGTAAAAATTTGTAAAAAAATTATTATATATTTCAGAATGAAATACACACACACACACACACACACACACACACACACATATAATCAGTAGCCCAATGGGTTGCTGTTTCTAGAATTTTATAAAAATGGAATAACACAGTATGTACTCTTTTGTGTACAATTTCTCTTAGTATAATGATTCTAAAAATCTTCCATGCTATAATGTGTTCACCATTCCATATTTTATTTCATTTTTAATTGCTTAGTGTGTGTGTGTGTGTGTGTGTGTGTGCATGTGCATGTATGTGATTTATTTTAAGGTTTTGTCAATTGTAAGTCAAGTTGCTTCAAATATTTGTCTATAAATCTTTGCATGAATCTATTTTTCATCTGTCTTGGAGGAACACTTCAGCATAGAAAGTCAAAACTTAAGGGTAGGTTAATATATAAATCATTAGTAAACTGAAAATTACTTTTCCAAAGAGGTAGTGTTTACATCTCCACCTCCTTCCCCAGAGTACATGAAAGTTACAGTTCTTTAGCATTGTTAACACGGAATATTGCCAGTCTATTAATTTGACACATATAAAAGTTATTAAATAATATATTATTGTTTGAATTTGTTTGACAAATAATGTTTTCATGTATATATTTGTCCATTCATGTATGTCATTTTGTGAGATATCTGTTCATATGTCTCCTCTGTTTGGTGGGAAAATGGGGAGGCTTTTTGTTATTTTCTTTCTAACTCATAATAGTTGTTCATGTTCTGGATCCAAAACTTTGCCAGACATAAGTATTGCAAATATTTTTACTGATTCTGTGGATTGCTTTTTAATGTTCATAACTATGTACTTTAAAATAATATGAAAGAATAATTTATTGATTATTAGTTTCATTATGATCAATAAATAAAATAATTATTTTGGGGTGCCTGGGTGGCTCAGTGGGTTAAGCCTCCACCTTTGGCTCAGGTCATGGGATCGAGCCCCCCTTTGGGCTCTCTGCTCAGTGGGCAACCTGCTTCCCTCTCTCCTTCTGTTTACCTTTCTGCCTGTTTGTTCTCTCTGTCAAATAATTTTTTTTTAATCTTAAAAAAATTAAAAAAAATAAAATCCTTATTTATTGATCATGTAAACCATTTTATCATCTATTTTCTTCTTGGAGATTCATATTTTTAAATTTTATGTTTAGGCTTATAATCCATTTCAAGTTATTTTTTCTGTATGGTGCTAACTTTTTTTTTATTTTTGTTTTTGTTTTACATAGGAATATATAGTTGTTATTATGCACCATTTGTTGAAAACACCTTTCTGTCCTCATTCAATTGACACAGTATAACTGTGTCCATCTGTTTGGAGGCTGCTTTTTTGTTGTATTGATCGAAATGTTAAACCTTATGACAACAGTTACTGTCTTGGTAACTACAGTAAACCTTGAAATTGAACACTGTACTTTCACAAACAAAATCGTGAGGTTTTTAAGATCGGTTTTGGTTATTCTAAGCCAGATGTATTTCAAAATAAAATATATAGTCAATTTATCAATGAAAAATTGCCATCTTAGATATACATAGTCTTTCCAATCCTTGAAAATCTCTATTCATTTAAGTATCCTTTATTACTATCAACATCTTTTATAGTGTTCAGTAAAGAAGTCCATACATATTTTGATAAATTATTTCTAAGAATTTTATGTTTTTGTAACTATTGTAAATGGAATTAAAAATTCATTTTCAAATGATTTGATGCTATTATGTATATAAGCACATGTAATACGATTCTTAATTTGACTTCTATAAGCCTACAAAATTTAGATATTATTTTTTCAAATGTTTTGGGAAGAATATTTAAGTTTTTCTATAGATAGACACATCATCTGCAAATAGATGAATTTTTCTATCTTTCTAACATCTATTTCAACAACTTTTTTTAATTTTACTGTAATTACTATCATCAATAGCATAGTTTAAATATAAATATTGACCAAAGGCATTTTTGATTTTTTACTTCTTTCAAAGTATAAATATTCAATAATTCCATGGTAAGTATGATTTCTGCTATATATTTCATATACTATAAGGGCAACATAATTTTATTTTATTTTTTTTTAATTTTTTATTTTTTATAAACATATATTTTTATCCCCAGGGGTACAGGTCTGTGAATCACCAGGTTTACACACTTCACAGCACTCACCAAAGCACATACCCTCCCCAATGTCCATAACCCCACCCCCTTCTCCCAAACCCCCTCTCCCCAGCAACCCTCAGTTTGTTTTGTGAGATTAAGAGTCACTTATGGTTTGTCTCCCTCCCATTCCCATCTTGTTTCATTTATTCTTCTCCTACCCACTTAAGCCCCCATGTTGCATCACCACTTCCTCATATCAGGGAGATCATATGATAGTTGTCTTTCTCTGCTTGACTTATTTCGCTAAGCATGATACGCTCTAGTTCCATCCATGTTGTCACAAATGGCAAGATTTCATTTCTTTTGATGGCTGCATAGTATTCCATTGTATATATATACCACAACTTCTTGATCCATTCATCTGTTGATGGACATCTAGGTTCTTTCCATAGTTTGGCTATTGTGGATATTGCTGCTATAAACATTCGGGTGCACGTGCCCCTTTGGATCACTACGTTTGTATCTTTAGGGTAAATACCCAGTAGTGCAATTGGTGGGTCATAGGGCAGTTCTATTTCAACATTTTGAGGAACGTCCATGCTCTTTTCCAGAGTGGCTGCACCAGCTTGCATTCCCACCAGCAGTGTAGGAGGGTTCCCCTTTTTCCGCATCCTTGCCAGCATCTGTCATTTCCTGACTTGTTTATTTTAGCCATTCTGACTGGTGTGAGGTGATATCTCATTGTAGTTTTGATTTGTATTTCCCTGATGCCGAGTGATATGGAGCACTTTTTCATGTGCCTGTTGGCCATCTGGATGTCTTCTTTGCAGAAATGTCTGTTCATGTCCTCTGCCCATTTCTTGATTGGATTATTTGTTCTTTGGGTGTTGAGTTTGCTAAGTTCTTTATAGATTTTGGACACTAGTCCTTTATCTGATATGTCGTTTGCAAATATCTTCTCCCATTCTGTCAGTTGTCTTTTGATTTTGTTAACTGTTTCCTTTGCTGTGCAAAAGCTTTTGATCTTGATGAAATCCCAATAGTTCATTTTTGCCCTTGCTTCCCTTGCCTTTGGTGTTGTTCCTAGGAAGATGTTGCTGCGGCAGAGGTCGAAGAGGTTGCTGCCTGTGTTCTCCTCAAGGATTTTGATGGATTCCTTTCTCACATTGAGGTCCTTCATCCATTTTGAGTCTATTTTCGTGTGTGGTGTAAGGAAATGGTCCAATTTCATTTTTCTGCATGTGGCTGTCCAATTTTCCCAGCACCATTTATTGAAGAGGTTTTTTTTCCATTGGACAGCCTTTCCTGCTTTATCGAAGATTAGTTGACCATAGAGTTGAGGGTCTATTTCTGGGCTCTCTATTCTGTTCCATTGATCTATGTGTCTGTTTTTGTGCCAATACCATGCTGTCTTGATGATGACAGCTTTGTAATAGAGCTTGAAGTCCGGAATTCTGATGCCACCAACTTTGGCTTTCTTTTTCAATATTCCTTTGGCTATTCAAGGTCTTTTCTGGTTCCATATAAATTTTAGAATTATTTGTTCCATTTCTTTGAAAAAGATGGATGGTACTTTGATAGGAATTGCATTAAATGTGTAGATTGCTTTAGGTAGCAGAGACATTTTCACAATATTTATTCTTCCAATCCAGGAGCATGGAACATTTTTCCATTTCTTTGTGTCTTCCTCAATTTCTTTCATGAGTACTTTATAGTTTTCGGAGTATAGATTCTGTGCCTCTTTGCTTAGGTTTATTCCTAGGTATCTTATGGTTTTGGATGCAATTGTAAATGGGATTGACTCCTTAATATCTCTTTCTTCTGTTTTGCTGTTGGTGTAGAGAAATGCAACTGATTTCTGTGCATTGATTTTATATCCTGACACTTTACTGAATTCCTGTATAAGTTCTAGCAGTTTTGGAGTGGAGTCTTTTGGGTTTTCCACATATAGTATCATATCATCTGCGAAGAGTGATCATTTGACTTCTTCTTTGCTGATTTGGATGCCTTTAATTTCCTTTTGTTGTCTGATTGCTGAGGCTAGAACCTCTAGTACGATGTTGAATAGCAGTGGTGATAATGGACATCCCTGCCGTGTTCCTGACCTTAGCGGAAAAGCTTTCAGTTTTTCTCCATTGAGAATGATATTTGCGGTGGGTTTTTCATAGATGGCTTTGATGATATTGAGGTATGTGCCCTCTATCCCTACACTTTGAAGAGTTTTGATCAGGAAGGGATGCTGTACTTTGTCAAATGCTTTTTCAGCATCTATTGAGAGTATCATATGGTTCTTGTTCTTTCTTTTATTAATGTGTTGTATCACATTGACTGATTTGCGGATGTTGAACCAACCTTGCTGCCCTGGAATAAATCCCACTTGGTCGTGGTGAATAATCCTTTTAATGTACTGTTGAATCCTATTGGCTAGTATTTTGTTGAGTATTTTCGCATCTGTGTTCATCAAGGATATTGGTCTATAGCTCTCTTTTTTGATGGGATCCTTGTCTGGTTTTGGGATCAAGGTGATGCTGGCCTCATAAAATGAGTTTGGAAGTTTTCCTTCCATTTCTATTTTTTGAAACAGTTTCAGGAGAATAGGAATTAGTTCTTCTTTAAATGTTTGGTAGAATTCCCCCGGGAAGCCGTCTGGCTCTGGGCTTTTGTTTGTTTGGAGATTTTTAATGACTGTTTCAATCTCCTTACTGGTTATGGGTCTGTTCAGGCTTTCTATTTCTTCCTGGTTCAGTTGTGGTAGTTTATATGTTTCTAGGAATGCATCCATTTCTTCCAGATTGTCAAATTTATTGGTGTAGAGTTGCTCATAGTATGTTCTTATAATAGTTTGTATTTCTTTGGTGTTAGTTGTGATCTCTCCTCTTTCATTCATGATTTTATTTATTTGGGTCCTTTCTCTTTTCTTTTTGATAAGTTGAGCCAGGGGTTTATCAATTTTATTAATTCTTTCAAAGAACCAGCTCCTAGTTTCGTTGATTTGTTCTATTGTCTTTTTGGTTTCTATTTCATTGATTTCTGCTCTGATCTTTATGATTTCTCTTCTCCTGCTGGGCTTAGGGTTTCTTTCTTGTTCTTTCTCCAGCTCCTTTAGGTGTAGGGTTAGGTTGTGTACCTGAGACCTTTCTTGTTTCTTGAGAAAGGCTTGTTCCGCTATATATTTTCCTCTCAGGACTGCCTTTGTTGTGTCCCACAGATTTTGAACCATTGTATTTTCATTATCATTTGTTTCCATGATTTTTTTCAATTCTTCTTTAATTTCCCGGTTGACCCATTCATTCTTTAGAAGGATGCTGTTTAGTCTCCATATATTTGGGTTCTTTCCAAACTTCCTTTTGTGGTTGAGTTCTAGCTTTAGAGCATTGTGGTCTGAAAATATGCAGGAATGATCCCAATCTTTTGATACCGGTTGAGTCCTGATTTAGGACCGAGGATGTGATCTATTCTGGAGAATGTTCCATGTGCACTAGAGAAGAATGTGTATTCTGTTGCATTGGGATGAAATGTTCTGAATATATCTGTGATGTCCATCTGGTCCAGTGTGTCGTTTAAGGCCTTTATTTCCTTGCTGATCTTTTGCTTGGATGATCTTTCCATTTCAGTGAGGGGAGTGTTAAAGTCCCCTACTATTATTGTATTATTGTTGATGTGTTTCTTTGATTTTGTTATTAATTGGTTTATATAGTTGGCTGCTCCCACATTGGGGGCATAGATATTTGAAATTGTTAAATCTTTTTGTTGGACAGACCCTTTGAGTATGATATAGTGTCCTTCCTCATCTCTTATTATAGTCTTTGGCTTAAAATCTAATTGATCTGATATAAGGATTGCCACTCCTGCTTTCTTCTGATGTCCATTAGCATGGTAAATTCTTTTCCACCCATTCACTTTAAATCTGGAGGTGTCTTTGGGCTTAAAATGAGTTTCTTGGAGGCCACATATAGATGGGTTTTGTTTTTTTATCCATTCTGATACCCTGTGTCTTTTGACAGGGGCATTTAGCCCATTAACATTCAGGGTAACTATTGAGAGATATGAATTTAGTGCCATTGTATTGCCTGTAAGTTGACTGTTACTGTATATGGTCTCTGTTCCTTTCTGATCTACCACTTGTAGGCTCTCTCTTTGCTTAGAGGACCCCTTTCAATATTTCCTGTAGAGCTGGTTTGCTGTTTGCAAATTCTTTCAGTTTTTGTTTGTCCTGGAAGCTTTTAATCTGTCCTTCTATTTTCAATGATAGCCTAGCTGGATATAGTATTCTTGGCTGCATGTTTTTCTCGTTTAGTGCTCTGAAAATATCATGCCAGCTCTTTCTGGCCTGCCAGGTCTCTGTGGATAAGTCAGCTGCCAATCTAATATTTTTACCATTGTATGTTACAGACTTCTTTTCCCGGGCTACTTTCAGAATTTTCTCTTTGGCACTGAGACTTGTAAATTTTACTATTAGGTGACGGGGTGTGGGCCTATTCTTATTGATTTTGAGGGGCATTCTCTGAACCTCCTGAATTTTGATGCTCATTCCCTTTGCCATATTGGGGAAATTATCCCCAATAATTCTCTCCAGTATACCTTCTGCTCCCCTCTCTCTTTCTTCTTCTTCTGGAATCCCAATTATTCTAATGTTGTTTCATCTTATGGTGTCACTTATCTCTCGAATTCTCCCCTCGTGGTCCAGTAGCTGTTTGTCCCTCTTTTGCTCAGCTTCTTTATTCTCTGTCATTTGGTCTTCTATATCACTAATTCTTTCTTCTGCCTCATTTATTCTATCAGTGAGAGCCTCCATTTTTGATTGCACCTCATTAATAGCTTTTTTTATTTCAACTTGGTTCGATTTTAGTTCTTTTATTTCTTCAGAAAGGGCTTTTATATCTCTCGAGAGGGTTTCTCTAATATCTTCCATGCCTTTTTCGAGCCCGGCTAGAACCTTGAGAATTGTCATTCTGAACTCTAGATCTGACATATTACCGATGTCTGTATTGATTAGGTCCCTAGCCTTTGGTACTGCCTCTTGTTCTTTTTTTTGTGTTGAATTCTTCCGTCTTGTCATTTTGTCCAGATAAGAGTATATGAAGGAGCAAGGAAAATACTAAAAGGGTGGCAACAACCCCAGGAAAATATGCTTTAACCAAATTAGAAGAGATCCCAAATCGTGAGGGGGGAGAAAGGGGATAAAAAGAGGTTCAAAGAGGAAGAAAGAAAGAAAAAAGAAAAAAGAAAAAAGAAAAAAAAAAGAAAAGAAAAGCATTTAAAAAAAAAGAAAACAAATAAGAAAAATATAAAAAAGAAAAAATATATATATTAGATAAACTGGTTAAAAAACGTTAAAAAAGAAAAACATAAAAGTTAGAAAAAAATTTTACCAGAAGGCGAGAAAAAAAAACAAAAAATGAAAAAGAAAAAATTTAAATTAACTGCTAGACTAAAAATAATCACAGGGAAAAAGCCATGAGTTCCGCGCTTTGCTTTCTCCTCCTCTGGAATTCTGCTGCTCTCCTTGGTATTGAAACCGCACTCCTTGGTAGGTGAACTTGGTCTCGGCTGGATTTCTTGTTCATCTTCTGGGGGAGGGGCCTGTTGTAGTGATTCTCAAGTGTCTCTGCCCCAGGCGGAATTGCACCGCCCTTACCCAGGGGCTGGGGTGAGTAATCTGCTCGGGTTTGCTTTCAGGAGCTTTTGTTCCCTGAGTGCTTTCCGTAGAGTTCCGGAGGACGGGAATACAAATGGCGGCCTCCTGGTCTCAGGCCCGGAGGAGCCGAGAGCCCAGGGCCCCACTCCTCAGTGCGCCCTCAGAGAACAGCGCCCAGTTACTCCCGTCTGCCTGCCCTCCGGCCGTGCTCCGAGCTCACCAAGCCTGCGACCGGTTCAAGGTCACCCCAAGCTGAGAGCTTACTGTCGGCTGTCTCTGTAGCCGGCTTTCCAGTTCCAGTACCCGCAAGCTCTGCGACACTCAGACACCCCCGATCCTTCTGTGACCCTGTGGGACCTGAGGCCACGCTGACCCCACGTGGGCTTCACCCCTGTTTAGCCTCTGGAGCGATGTCCCTCAGCGGAGCAGACTTTTAAAAGTCCTGATTTTGTGCGCTGTTGCTCTGCCGCTTGCTGGGAACCGGCCCCTCCCCCCGGGGTCTATCTTCCCGTCGCTTTGGATTCACTTCTCCGCGGGTCCTACCTTTCAGAAAGTGGTTGTTTTTCTGTTTCCAGAATTGCTGTTCTTCTTCTCTTCGATCTGCCGATGGATTTGCAGGTGTTTGCAATCTTTAGATAAGCTATCTAGCTGATCTCCGGCTAGCTGAAGTAGTCTCAGCCTGCTACTTCTCCGCCATCTTGACTCCTCCCCCCAGGGCAACTTAAGTTTAAATGTTGATTCTGTACCATATAATTTTTCAAAATTGGTTCATTGTTTTTATTTTTTATTGATTATTTTAGTTTGTAAAACAATATGTGGCCTCTACAATAAGAATATTCTTATCTCTTTTGTCTATTTTATAATAATCACTTACTCATGTAACTTTCCATTGGCTAATAATTCTACCCAAATATTGCAAGATTTTAATATGCTTGTAATGTCATTAAATTAATTATTTAATAAGATACTGCCTTCTGTGATGAAGTGCACACATGCACATTCTTACATTTATTTTAAGAAGATATCTAGCAGTTCATTTCCAAGGAATTTTTTAAAATGTATGATGGATATTGAATTTTCTCAAGTGCCCTCATTTTAACTCTTAATTTAATAATGATTCTTACACTTACCTCTACCAATATTATTAAAAATTTAGATGGACTTTCATATATTACACATGTATGTCTAACATCTATAATAAAATTTTTGAATCATTATTTATATGTAAAATTGATTAGTAATATGGATTTGGTGACAATATTTTTAGATTTTAGAAATCCATATTTTATGTGCTTCATGAAATAATTTTGTAAGTTTCCTTTATACTCTGAAATAATTTAAGTGTTGCACTGAAATCATCATATCTTTTTTTAAAAGATTTATTTATTTATTTGAGAGAGAAAAAGAGCGCATGCACATGCATGCATTGGGGCAAGGGGGAGTTGAGGAGGGAAAGGGAGAGAAAATCTTAAGCAGATTCTGCACAGAGAGCTGAGACTGATACAAGAGCTTGATCCCACATCAGGGAGAATGACTTGTGCCAAATTCAAAAATTTGGGTGCTCAACCGACTGCACCACCTTGGTAACTCCATCATATCTTTAAAGATTTAATATGAATCTTGTGCGAAATAATCTGGAAGAAAGTGTTTTGTGGAAGCTCTTTATATAGTGAACAAATCATAAATAGTTTTTTAGAACGTTTCTTTTCTGAGGTCAATATAGTGAGTTACATTTCTTTAATTTTCCAAAAATAGTTAAAATCCAGTTGCATTTTATTGTTTTTTTAAAAGAGGTATGTAAACTTTTTAAAAATTTCATGCAACTGTACCTTCTTTAATTTGAATTAGATTATGTAATACTTGGTGCTTTGTTTGATGTTGCAAGAAACTAGCTATTAAAATGTACTTTTGTTCATTACATTCTACATCCTAAATTGATTAATTTTTGCTTATACATTCTTTCTGCTGCCTTTGTGTTGATATTAATTTTCCTCATATATTTTTGAAATGTTTCTAATTCCTTTATTAGGATTTTATATTTATATGTATTTTTAAAATATTTTATTTATTTATTTGAGATAGAGCAAGTGAGAAAGAGAACACAAGTAGGGGGAGAGGCAGAGGGAGAATAAGAAGCAGGCTCTTCACTGAGCAGGGAGCATGATGCTGGGCCCCATGCCAGGACCCTGAGATCATGACCTGAGCTAAAGGTAAATGCTTAACCAACTAGGCCACCAGGCACCCTCATTTTATATTTATATTTATTTAATGATATAATATTCCTATTTTAACTGTTCTATCAGATTTACCATATGTCATAATTTTAAAGAAATTCTGATATTTTATTTTTTCCCATTGACCAAAAAACATCCTATAAGTGTTAAAAATAATATTACAGTATTATTTATAAGTTATTATTTTTTTTAACTTGGGGAAGAGCTTTTTTTTTTAAAGATTTTATTTATTTATTTGACAGACAGAGATTACAAGTAGGCAGAAAGGCAGGCAGAGAGAGAGAGAGGAGGAAGCAGGCTCCCTGCTGAGCAGAGAACCTGATACAGAACCCTGGGATCATGACCTGAGCCGAAGGCAGAGGCTTTAACCCACTGAGCCACCCAGGGGCCCCGGGGAAGAGCTTTATATTGAAATATTTTAGTGTTATTTAGGGACATTGAAAAATAGTTTTTGAGATCTGTGTTATTTTTGCTTGAGGTAAATTCTTCCTTATCTCTAATGTCATACCTCCACTTCAATGTACGGCTACATGTATTTTGGAATATAGTATTTCACTGGAAGGAGAAAATTACCATTGGTTATAACAAGTTATGTAAAATATAAATAACATCCTGCTTTCTCATAAATGGCCATATTAGACATCATCTCAATGTGAATGAACATTGAATCATGGAAGGTATTACTTTTACATATTCTAATGTGGAAGGATTGAGTTTATATACTTAAATCTATATCAGTAAATTTGTAATACATTAATAATATGTATATTATAATAACATTTATAATAATAAATGTTAAGTAGGAAACAAGTAGTTTATCTAAACAAAGGGCAATACAAATACGCTGTTGGTTTTTTTTTTTTTTTTTGCACATTACTTTTCCACAAAATCATTTTTATTCTTTAATCAGGTAAAAAAGAAACCATAAATAAATATATACATATATAGCATATGGCCAGTTTTTCATTAAGAAATTGAAAATTAAAACTACATGAGATGACACTTAATACACATTACATGGCTAAAATTAACTGCCTGACATAACCATGCATTGGCAAGGATGTGAGACAACTAAAATTCTCCTAAATTCCTGGTGGAATGTTAAATAGTGTAACATTTTATACTATTTATTATTTATACAATGTTTAAAAGTATAACTTTGCAAAATTCTTCAGCAGTTTCTTAAAATGTTAAATGTGCATCTACCATATAACCCAACATTTGCTTACCTAGGTATTTAGCCAAGAGAAATAAAAACATATGTCCACAAAAAAAGATGCATACAAATATTCACAGTGGCTTTATTCATAATAGTAAAGAGTTAAAAACAACTTGAGTACCTGTCAAATGTTGAAAGTTTAAACAAATTACAATCATATCGATGGGATAGTAGTGATAAAAAAGGAATGAACTACTCATGCATACACTGACATGACTGAATTTAAAATCATTTTGCTTAGTGAAGGAAGTCAGAAAAAACAGAGCAATTTGTGTCAGAAAAAAAATAGGAATAAAAGTGGATGCCAGTCTATGGCGACGTCAGTGGTTACTTGGGCAAGAATTGGAGGAACAAAGGGATGTGAGAATACTTTTGGGTTCTTGAAAATTTTCCATATCTCAACTGTGAAACTACCTACAATATGTGAAGTCCAACTCCTCTTTACTGTATCTCTCACTTAATGTGACTTTTCTAATTTTATAATGAGTCATTACTTACTAGGAAGGATTTATGTTGAGTAGGTGTTACATGTGCTGAACAGGCCACAACTCAAGGTTTCAAAGGGACTGTTTTCATTTCACTAAAATGTAAAACTACTATACCTTTCTCTCTGTAATCTTGCTCAATAGGTAATTTTCAGCCAAATATTTACCAAAACCCCATGAGAGCAACTTACCAGTTTTATAAGGCTTCTGAAGAAACAAAATAAGATTTATGAATACCTATTCATTTCAAACATATTCATGGTATTCTGATTTAAGAGCTTCCATTCTAATTTAATCAGATCCTTCAAACTCAGCTCTAGTTAAGCTAATGTGAGTGATAATTACTGTAATTTTTAAACTTTTATTTCTTCCCAAACCTACTAAACATGAACATATTTAGAATTACAGAAAATAAATTCATAATGACTAATCATAATTACAATTGTGAACAATTTTTTATAGATCCTTTCAACATGAGCAGTAGAAATTCTTCCATTTTAGGTATAGATTACCCACATGAGGTCATGAAGAAACCTCTGGTTTTTGAGTCTAGATTTATAGTGTCATATTAAAGCACATTATGTGGCCTTTGGTTCATTAATGGTATTATCTGCATAATGTGCATATTGATCTGTCAGCTGGATGGATGAATTTTCAGGAGGATTATATGGTGATCCCAGTTGCAGAGATGCTAGGAAAACAGAATCAGTGATAATAAAGCTGAATTTTATCGTGAAAATTCAGGATATCCACAGTAGCCTTTGGTATTAGATGTAGGCATATATATTGCATGTGAGTGTTTCTGCCTTATTCTGATTCTCAGTCTCCCATATAAGGAAGAAGCAGTAAAGTTAATGTATGAATGAACTGAATGAAACATAATAGAGAACTATATGGCCTGTAGCAAATCAGAGAACTGATGCCTTTTTAATGACATTCTTATTTATTGTTTCTATCAAAACTGTGTAGATTGAATTGAGTCCTCAGTGTGTCAGGTTGCAAACTCTGTTGCACTGCTATAATGAGGAATGAAAAACTGTCCAATTCTATCACAAATGTATAATGCATTAGATAAACAGTGCCTTCTCCTATGTCCCCCAAAAATATTGTAGTAAGCAACTGGTTCTTCATGGTCTGATTTGGTCTCCAGTCAGCATAAAGTTTTGTTATTATTAATATATTCATTTGTCTTAATTTTAAATTTCAGTCATCTATTATCTATCAGAAAAATAACTGTGATATGACAGAAGACCACAGGAAGTTATAATAATTATTTTTGGAATTGTGGTAGGAACATAAGACCTGCCAACCTCTACATCACCTTCTTTCTTCTCTCCTTCCTCCTTTTTTTCATTCCCTAAGGACCCTCTGCCATTTCTTTCAGTCCAGCCATTAATCTGGAGGCAAGGATGGGTTTGCTATTGATCCTTTCGCCACCTTTTTAAAAATTACATTTTGCGCTGTGGTTCTTCTAACCTTTCTCTGACCTCTGTGCTTTGTCTCATGAAATGTTGAGGGTACCAAAAACCTGGTGCTGTGCTGTGTCTCATTTTGGAGGATGAAAGAGGGACTAGCTGCAGGTAAAGAACTGAGTTGTTAGTTTAGAAATACAGCAATTGTGTGTACATGCGTTAGAGAGGTCATAATTGATCTTTTGATGCCATTCCCGTTATATTTCACAATTAATCTTGGTTCTGTAAGTGCAAATAAATTCATTAACAACCACCACCCACAAAAACAAATTAAAAAAAAAAAATCACATGAGCTGGATCATTTTAAAATAAGCAATGCAGTATTATTAGCTATAGACACAAGTTGTACACAGATCTCTTGAACTTATTCATCATGTATAACTGAAACATGCTCATCAAATAATAACTCCTTATTTGCCTCTACCTTAGCCCCTGGCAATACTACTCTATTCTCTGGTTCTGTGAGTTTCACTGTTGTAAATACCTCATGGAGGGGAATCATGCATTATTTGTCCCTCTGTGACCGGCTCATTTCCTTAGCATAATGTCATCAGGTTAATCTATGTTGCTGCATATGGTAAAATTTCCTTACTTTTTATGCTAATAAAATTAATAATAAAAATACAATAATATTCCATTGTATGTATATACCAAATGTTCTTTATCTATCCATGGAAATTTAGGTTGTTTCCATAGCTTTTCTATTGTGAATAAAGCTTTAATAAGCACAGGAGTATAAATATCACTTAAAGCTTCTGATTTCAATATTTTGGATATATTCCTGTAAATAGAACTGCTAGATCATAATAGTTGTATTTTTAATTTTTGAGGATTCTCAAAGTGTTTTCTGTAATGGCTGCACCAATTGGCAATTGACAGTTCCTAGCAACAGTGCACAAGGCTTTCCTTTTCTTCCTTCACATTTTTGTCAACTCTTGTTACTTTATTTTTTTTTGGGGGGGGGTATGGCCACCCTGACTGGTATAAGATGATTTGCTGACTAGGTTTATAGTTCCCTGATGATGAGTGATATGGAATATCTCTTCTTTTATCTATTGGCCATTTGTGTGTCTTATTTGGAGAAATGTCTTTTCAAGTCCTTTACACTTTTTTATATAAGTTTATTTGTATTTTTGTTATTGAATTCTAAGAGTTCCTTATACATTATGGGTTTTAACCTCTTTTATCAGATACATGGCTAGCAAATATTTTCTTCCATTCTATAGTTTGCTTTTTAACTCCCCTTTGCTGAGGAGAAGTATTTTTAGTTTGATATAGTCCCATGTTTTTTCTGATGTCGTTTTTTTCACTTTTTTTTTAATGTAGTTCCACTTTCTTTTTCCTTTGTTGTCTGTGATTTTGATGTCCTATCAAAAAGTTATTGCCAAGATCCATATCAAAAGTTCTCCCCCCAGTTTCTTTTATGAGTTTCAGGGTTTCTAGTCTAACATTCATAAATATTTAATTCATTTTAAGTTGATTTTTATGTGTGTAGTGTGAGATGAGTGTCAACTTTTATTCTTTAGCATGTGGATATCTAGTCTCCTCAATATCATTTGTTGAAGAGACTATTCTTTCCCCCATATGTATGATTGATACCCTTGTTGGAGATATATATGGTTATTCCTGTGCTCTCTCTTCTGTTCCATTGGTCTACACATCTGTTTTAATGCCAATATTATGCTATTTTGATTACAGTAATTTTGTAATAATATATTTTGAAATGAAGAAGCATGACACTTCCAACTTTGTTGTTCTTTCTCCAGTTTGTCTTGCCTATTTTAGTTCTTGTTTTTTCTAGTTCTATACAAATTTTAGGATTAAAAAATTATTAAAAATGAATTTAAATCAGGACCTTGAAGAGTTATAAACACTCCCACATTTATTGTAGCGTTCTTCACAATAGGCTGGGTATGGAAACCACCCAAGATGGAAGGATAAAGAAGATATGGTAGATAAATATGATGGATTATTATTTAACCTTGGAAATAATAATAATATTATTTAACCTTGGAAATAAAGGAAATTCTGCCATTTGCAGCAGCACAGGTGAATGTTGAGGACATTTCCTAAGCTGGTCACAGAAGAGAGTGCATGATTCTAGTTATATGAGGGATCTAAAATAATCAAATTCACAGAAACAGATTACAGTTATATTTGCAGGGACAGAGGGGTGAGGAAATGGGGAGTTTTTCCATAGACGTATAGTTTTTGTTATGTTGGGGGGGAATTTCTAGATATCTGCTGTATTTTAGGATTAAAATATAATATTCATTTCTAAAGTTGTCAAGAGGGTAAATTACATTTAGTGTTCTTACCACAAAAGCAAAGCAAAATCAAAATCAGAGATTCAAGGAAACTTTGGGGCTGTTTAATATGTCTATTACCTTGATGCTAGTGATGATACCATGGGTGTTTGCATATGGTCAAACTCATCAAATTAAATATGTGCAGTTCTTTGTATGTTAATTATACCTCATAAAGCTTTAAAAATAATTATCTAGGAAGTTTTACTTACCATATTTTAATAACAATATATAAACAAAAGAGCTTGATATAGTCCAGGGTATAGAAAAATTTTAGTGTATTAAATACAGTTTTACTTTTCTTCTTTATAAATACATGCTGTTTTTAAGAAAATGGAAATTTAAATTATAATCAAGCAACCTCTAATTATATTCGACTTCCACCTTCTAAAAACAACTGAACTTTATTTTAGGACAAATATATCTCTACTTCTCAGAAGTATGTGGTTATCTTATTTTTAGCTCTAATAAAATGGCTTTGTTTAATTGCCTTGAGTCTTATAAATTTCAAGAAAAATGTTGTCATTCATGCTGTGCTCTTTCTCTTAAAATAATTCAAAACTGACTGAGTATTTTGGCAATCTATTCATTATATTGGACAATAAAGCACATGGGTTAACATTTAAAAATGTCAGACACTTTTGCTTAATTGAACTGGTTTCTTCCACGATGTTAGTATGCAATATCAATAAATGAGAAATACAATTTTGACCTTCCAAATGGTCAAATTAACATTTAAAATAACTATACATATTGAGACACAACTTACTTTTTTGCAAATATTACATTACTCATTAACTCATGGAAGATTAAAAAATCATATTGAGAGGACAAAATAAAAATAAAACAGATAACTCATTTTGTACTTCAACATTGAAATATCAATTTCTAAATTACTTCTCAACATATAGCTATATTACTTAGCAGCCATAAAAGAATGTTTAATTAATATGTCATTGAAAAATAGTCACTGATTTGTTAATAATAAACAGTCTATGGTATTTATTATTGTCAGTCACTGCTCTAAGTATTTCAGCAATACTAATTCATTTTTTCATCTTACTACAACTCTTTGAGGGAGCTATTCCTTATTATTGTCACATTTTAGATGTGGAAACTGATATATGCCATGTTTAAATAGCTAACATACACCAATAGAAAATGATAGTCCTTATGTCTTGGCAACACTGAATTGCCACATGTATATGAGTTCTAGCACAGTTTCATTGAGGATCTTTAATCTCTGCCAATAAACTCACACACATGTATAGAATCATAGATATACATGTATACATGTGCATATATATATGAATCATTTTTTGAGTGTATTTCTTGCTTTTACTACTACACAACAAACAGACTTTAATTTTATAATTGTTCACTATGTTGCCTCCTTAGCATCTCTCCTCAATTTCTAAAATACTGCAAGTGTAGAAGTGAGAAATAAATAAAAATGAGGTTGTGGTCATTCTATTTGAGCCAATATCTTGTTTATTTCTAAATCCAATTCTGTGTTTTCCAACCAGGTAAAGATATAAATTCCTTTTTATATTTTAATATAATTACAATTGTATCCAATTATATATCTGTTATTTATAGCAAATATTTGCTAGCAGATGCATTATCTTTCATTAATCTGAGGTGTCCATTACAGTGCAAACTGTATTGTAAGAATATCCTTATCATCATTGCCTAAAACAATTCATGACCAATTGCAGTGCTTATGTGTATTTTAGTCAAAGAGATACAATTTATCAAAAGAAGTATGAAAATCTTATTTTATAAAATATCTTTTGATAACCCACAGTAATTAATAATCTAAAAAAATGAAAACTTAATCCCAAAACTTCTAAAATCTCGTGCTTTGTTAGTTCACAAGCTTGAGCTAAATAAATATAAGGTGTGGTTTTTTTTTCTTTTTAATTTCAAAAATCAATCACAGTTAATGCATTTTAAAACTTTTTGAAATGCAATTTACTTTCTGTCTCTTGAAAGATTTGCATATAGCTTTTGTGGTGGGAAGACATAGAAGAATATAGGAATGTTTATTGTCTGAGTCAGAGAGAAAATGAATACTTTTCACCCTCCCCAATGTTCTTTGTGATCTCTTGGATAGAATTCCCTTATCTCTGCTTCAGATGCTGGTGGGTTTTTTTTGTTTGTTTGTTTTTGTTTTTGTTTTTGTTTTTTCATTGAGAGAGTATTATTGTTTTATCACTTATCAATAGGACATTTATCTCAAGCAAATATGCACACATTAGACCCAAACTTAAGAAGAGTTTCAATTATAAATACCTTAGATCCTCCCTATGTTCAGCAATATAAACAGCAGATAATCATGGCCTTTAGTCATACAGATGAATTCTAATTTAGATAAAGAAATGCAGTATTAATCGTAATACAGTATTAATCGTATAATAGAATTAGTCTTTAATAGAATACCTTTAATAAGAAACAAAAAATTCAAGGAAATAATCTTGCTAAATATAACTTTTTTTATTTTAAAGAGAAATGTGCATTTACTTTTATGTTATTTCCCAATTAACTTTGTCATGGAGCAGGGATAATTAGAAACTGAAAGACAATCTCAAAAACTATGTATTTTACTGATTTGGGTTCATGCCATTTTCTTAAATTATTAATACATATTATTTCACAATATAGGAATCAAATCCCTTTAAATGCTCCTCAATTAATACATTACATGTATAACTAAATTTTAATTTTTTCAAAGATGTAATTGGATAAACATAAGGACACCTTTTGATTTTCAATAAGGTCACATTTTCAATAAGTACACATTTGGATATAATTTCTGAGACTTGTAGAGCCATTTTCTTAGAAACAGGTCATATTTTCAAGTAAAATTGGCATATTAAATTATATGACTTTAATCATTATTTACTTTTCCCATACCTGAGGTTTGATTCCAAAAATTAACAGAGGTACCAATTTTGTGGATTTCTTATTTGGATATTTAATTTCCATAAACTATGTTGTACAAGAACTACTTACTTAAAAGCACCTATGTATCACAATGTATACTATCTTTCTGAGCTCTAAACAATGACACAAATATTGAGAATGGTGCTAGAAAGTCTACTACTGAAGAGATTACAGACAATAATCTATGTAGTTTCTCATCTTCCTTAGAGTGATTTAAACTTTCAGTAGATTTGTGTGAGTAATGATGATGAGGTTCCTGGGAGAATAAATGTGATTGCTAGTGTTGAAAAAATGGAATAGCATCTAATTTATAGTATTCTTTGAAATAAGATATTCTATATGGCATATTTTATAAGCAAATTATTTATATCTTGGTAAATTTTTATATAATTTGACTTTATTGTCTTTAGTTCTGTCAGGAAAAGAAAAGTGTTTGACAAAGTGCAGGACTCAACCTTAAGAGGCAAGTTTCCCTAGCTTATCTTCCATTCTGTGTGTTTTCCAGACAGATAAGAAAAAGCAATAATTTACCTGGATTGGAGGAGTTAGCAAATGTAATTACTCTATAAATATAGTCAGACTATTATTTTAGAATGTCAAAATTGTGTATTTTATAATCTTGGAGTTTTAGTTGAAAGTGAGGACAATGAGAAAAGATTATACCCAGTTTCTAATGACAAAATAATACCTTTTTCTGGATAGCAAATCTCTCCAGCTTTCTTAAACCTTTAATATGTCTACATAACATAATAATAGAAATTTCAAAGATATATTTATGAAAGAAGGAATTTGTAGCAGTAACATGTACCTTCTAAATTGAATAATTCCCTTCTCCATTAAAGTAAATGAGGTGGAGAAGAGAATTACCAACAGAAACTGGAGTTGTTTCCTTTTGTTTGCCCATCAGCTGCCTTGACTGCCATAATGGACGATGCAAAAAGAGGTAGGAAAAAACAACAATAACAATGTTTATTTGGAATGGCTCTAATGTATTAACCATAAAAGGCAGCCTTGTAAGAAAATCTTTTAAGACTAAGAACAAAGCCATCTGACTTCTTTGAAATACAAAATAAATACATCTTCTGAGGTTCCATCTTAAATCTTGTTAGGATGGGGAACATTTGACATTTTAATCCTTGATGGGATCTTCCTTGCTACACAAATTAAGGAGAGCCTAGGATTAGTATACTCTTTCTAAAATAATCTGGAGTCCTGCTACACAAGCTGTGTATGGAACATAATACTGTATTATCCTGTGGAGATTAATTATTCAATTATCTGTATTGACTAATAAATGTTATTGAAAGTAATTTGAAAGTAGTTTAATTATATGCAATTGTATTAGGCAATAAAAGGTATAAAAGCAGAAGGTACCCTCAAGTGTTTTTTATGTCTTCCCAGAGTTGAGCTGATCTACCTTTGACCATATACATCTTAGTGCAGAAGCTCATGTCTCCCACCAGGCTACCATTATACAAGCATTATCCCTATTTCTGTACTCTTTAGCTAAACAAACTTGGTGCTCAGTAAACCCTATTTTGTCTTATGAATTTGATCATGAATTGATGTCCAAAAGCACTGTTGCTGGTCCAGCTGAGTTGGTAAAACATCTCCTCATGATACCCCTAGTTTACCTTGACAACTTTCTTGGCATTCCCAATGCAACACTTCAACTGATCCTTTTAAGGAATAATGTCATGCCACTCCTTGGATCCAAATTCTCTGTTTCCTATTCCACAAAAAGAAAAGAAAAAAAAAAAAAGTACACTTCCGTACTGGCCAGAAAGGCATTAAACCATTTGACTTCCCTTCACCTATCTCTTTCCAACTGCTCTCTCTCTTCATGTAAGTCACATGGGTGGGCCTCAGCTCTGTTCATAGAGCACACATCACTTCTTCCTACCCCAGGGCCTTTGTTTTTGCTTATCCTTTTGCCTGGAATATCCTTGATCCAAAGGCTCATGGTTTTTTTCTTCTTTCAAATCTCTGCATGAAAATCACCTTTAAATGAAGACATCCCTACCCTTTCCATTAAAAATCAAACCACACCCCCCAGAATTTACTTGTCTTTTATTTTATTCTCCATAACACTTTCCACCTTAACTTATCTTATGTGTTATTATTTTATTATCTGCTTTTATCATTTGTTAATGGTGACCCTTGTGGACAGGCATTGTGGAAATACATGCTGTTACTAAAGAAAAAGAGGCAGGCAGCAGATATTAATAAATATTATATAAGACTTTCTTTTTATATGTAAAATATTTAAGACACATTATTTTTAAAAAGGTTACTTATCCACTTTTGAGAGAGAGAGAGAGAGTCTGCACAAATGAGTAGAGGCAGAGGGAGAGGAAGCAGGAATATTCAGCAGACTCCCTGCTGAGCACAGAGTCCCATGTGAGGCTCAGTCTCAGTGATAAACTGAGATCATGACCTGAACCAGGATCAAGAGACAGATGCTTAACTGAGTCACCAAGATACCCCATTTCAGCTACATTATTGAGTAGTTTAGCCAGATTTATGTTTGGTCCTCTCCCTTCTTAACAATATAACCTTGTTACATATGTAAAAATAGCTCATTTCAGGAAATTTATGTAAACTTTCTTTTCTTAAAATGTCATCGAGAAGACTATATTTTACTTGAATCGATATTGCTTATACCAATGATTGGTTTAAAAATTGAAATTATAATCATTATTCTATTAAGATGGTATTATTTTCAGTTGAGGACAATAAAACAGGAAGGTAAAAACTCTGAGTTGAGAAAAATGACCAGAGAAAGAATGTGAAAATATCAATAAATTGGGGCGGGGGGACTTAAAATTTTAAATGTCTGTTTGGAGATAAATTCATGCAGGGACTGATCTGGTCATAGTGGGTTTTGTTGATGATATTCATACCAAGCAGTAGAATCAAAAGCGTTCAGTGATGTAGAAAAATCTCATAAAGACACACATTTCATCTTCCTTACATTTGTATCTGAGAATGATTATTGATTTTTTCTTTTATTTTTCATCTATATCAAATGATAAGTGTGAAGTTGACAGGCACAGAGACAAAGCATTATGTAAAAAATCCTAACAGAAAGATAGCAAGAACTCAGGACACAATTCTTTTATTGCAAAATTGATCAATTGTTTGAAGAAAGAACTAAACAAACAAGGCACTTACTGATGCTATGCCAGACTTTTCTATGACTTAGAAACACGTTCTCCAAATAACATTGTATATCTATATGTAAATTTATAATACATATATATGTTTTATATAATTAATATGGATTATATGTATGAAATTAAATGGTAGACGTGAAAGAATAGGGAAAAATGCCATCCATATGAAAATACCTGAACCATTGATAAAATAACTTCAATCTATCCCAAAGGAAGCAAGAAAAATAAAGCACCTAGGGACCAGATCATAGTATGATCTTAAATCCTAGACTAGTAGAGCAGCAAAGAGCAACATTGTGATCCAGGATTACTATGTAGTTACATAAGTCTGTACCCAGATGCCTTCTTAGGGAGATACAAGAATTTGCCTCAATAGACCATTTGAACTCTGATTAACTAAATATGCACCATCTTCCCAACACAAACACAAATGCATGGCACATTGTATTAACATTCACTGCCTAGAATGTCTTCTCTTTTATTCCTTTTTTTTTCTTTTTCTTTTAAATTTATTTTTACTATTTGCCTCTACCCTGCCATGGTTTTACCCTTCTAAAATCTAATATTACAGGTTCTAATGAAGAATCATTTTTTTCCAGATAATTTCTGGTTTTAAATTGATCCATAAAACTTGCCTTACAGTAATATCACTCTCTATCCTGAAACTATCTCCACAAATATTTTGTGTTAAATATAAGTCTGTGTACCACCTGAATACATGTTGCTCTAGTGAGAGCTAAGTTACGTAGAAGTTCTAATTGGGTTGACTTGCTTACACCCATAACTCAGTAGATGGCAAAGCAAGAAATGTCATCAAGCTATATTCCTGAAAACCAGTCCAGTGTTTTTTCCATTAGGAAACTCTGATTTTTTTTTTTTTTACAAGAACATTATGCATAACACATTTGCATTTTTTTAAGATTTTATGTATTCACTTGTCAGAGAGAGAGAGAGCACAGGCAGGCAGAGTTGCAGGCAGAGGCAGAGGGAGAAGCAGGCTTCCTGCCAAGCAAGGAGTCTGATGAGGGACTCAATCCCAGGACTCTGGGATCAAGACCTGAGCTTACGGCAGCTGCTTAACCAACTGAGCCAGCCAGGCATTTCAACATATATGCACTTTAATTTATTTTCTTAAATAATTTTCTACCTTGGAAAATATAAGAGCTCTTAGTATATTACACCATTTTTAATTTTGTATTTTAATATACACAGGTGAAAACTTAATTTTTATACATTGATACATCACCCAAAATTATTTTATTGTCACCAATATCTCAAGTTCCTTTTTATTTTTAGTTAAAGACATAATTTGATGTTAGGTTTCCAATATATCTAAGAATGTGGTATGTGTCTAAGTGTCTTTCTATAACATTATATTAGTGCACTGCATGAAATAGCATTTTGTTTCTAAAGTAATATATTTTCTAAAATTAATTTATTGTTATAGTTGAATTTTTCCCCATAATAGTTTGATTTACTTTTTTTTTTTTTTTTTGAAACTGGATAGCAGGATCTCTCAAAATGTATTCAGTGAAAAATTATTGGATTGTTGTGCTGTAACCAGAGTTTCTGGTCCCATAGGCTTTGGATGAGAACCGAGAATTTGCATTTTAAATAAACTGTTTGGTACAGGTATACTACTGATTCAGGCTCTATTAACTGGTAGTGTAAGTGTAGCCATAAATCACATGATTACTCTTCTAAATAAAAAAACTAATTGTGTTGATGTCCCTTATTAAATCACCTACAGAGTAATTTCTTATATTGATTCATGTGTTTGCAAGAAAATACTAATTTGAATTGCTCATATTTTATTATTGAATCAATCTTTTGTAGATGAATCCATCACAAATAGTATATAGATATATAAGTATAATTTTATGTGTGCATAGGTATACATGAAATCACTATATTAAGAAAATCTTATACATGTGACTGTGTGTTTATATCATTTTAAAATGGGTGGCTGGGTGATGGACATTGGGAAGGGTATGGGCTATGGTGAGTGCTATGAATTGTGTAAGACTGATAAACCACAGACCTGTACCCCTGAAACAAATAATACATTATATGATAATAAAAAATAAATAAATAAGATAAAATGATTTGTAGACACCTTCAAGGAATATTTTTCCAATGCAATGATATAATTTAGGCAAAGTATATGAATTAAAGAAAAATACCTGGATATTGTACAAAGCATCGACTTGATTGTGAGTTCCTTGATATCAAGAGTGCTGTCAGTACTTTTGTCTAGAATATATTTCAAGGATCCGATTCTATTTTTACTGGAAAAAGTTCCATTTGCTCCTATGGCACCAACATCTTCAATTTTTCTTTGGAATCATATTATCCCTCATTATATACTAACATGTTGGAAGAATTAATTATATTTCTATACTTCCCACATCAGGTTTAAGAGAAAATAGCTTTTATTTAAAAAAATTTTTTAGTTGACTTTATTTTTTTAGGACAGGTTTGTGTTCACAGAAAAAAATGAGGGGATGGTACAGAGATTTCCCATCTATCCGCTCCCCCACACATTCTCCATTATCAATATCCCCTACCAGTGATACATGTGTTGCATATGATAAACCTATATTGACACATTATAGTCACCCAAAATCTATTGTTTACATTACAGTTCACTCTTAGTGTTGTATATTCTATGAGTTTGGACAAAGGTATAATATGTATCTATAACTATGTATCATACAGAGTATTTAAACTGCCTTAAAAATTGCCTATTTATCTGCTTATATATTCTTTCTACCAATGAGCCCCTGACAACCACTGATCTTTTTACTGTATCTATAATTTTGCTTTTTCCGCAATCTCATATTGTTGGAATCATATAGTAAATAGACTTTTAGAACTCGTTTCTTCACTTAGTAATATTTAAGCTTCCTCTATGTTTTTTTCTTAGCCAATAGGTTGTTTCTTAGTGCTGAATAATATTTCATTGCCTGAATGTACCACAATTTATTAATTCATTCATTACTAAAGAATATCTTGGTTCTTCCAAGTCTGGGCAATTATGAATAAAGCTACTTAAAAATTCATTTGTAGGTTTTTGTGTAGACATTGAATTTCAGCTGTTTGGGATAAATATCTAGGAAAGTGATTATTGGATTATATTGTAAAAGTATGCTTTGTTTTGTGAGAAACCTGCCAAAGGTCTTCCAAAATGTACCATTTTGCATTCCACCAGCAATGAATGAATTTTTATTGTTCCACATCCTTGCCAGCATTTGCTATTTTCAGTGTTCTAGATTTTGGCTGTTTCGATAGATGTATAGTGGTAAGGATACATTTTTATTGTGGTAGAATGTACACAATATTAAATTTACTATTTAACTTTATAAGTGTACAATGCATTCACACTCTTGTGTATCCATCACCACTATCCATCTCCAGAACTTTTCCATCATTCCAAACTGAAACTATGTATTCATCAAACAATAATTCTCTAATCCTCTCTTTCCTACCCGCTGAAAGCCATTACTCTACTTTCTTTATCTATAAATTTAACTCTTTCAGATAGCTCATACAAATGGAATCAGGCAGTATTTGTTTTTGCATCTGTTATTTCACTTAGCATAATATCTTCAAGACTCAACCTCATTGTACCATGTGTCAGAATTTCATAATATTCCGCTGTGTGTGTATGTGTACACACACACACATACACACATACACACACACACACACACACACACTATTTTTGTTTATCCATTCATCCATTACTGGGCATTTGGTTATTTCCACTTTTTGGCTATTGGAAATAATGCTATTACAAACATTGCTGAGCAAATATTTGTTTGAGTCCCAGTTATTTTTTATTATACCTAGAAATGGGACTTATCTTGTAAATATTCTTTCTTTTTATAAAGATTTATTTATTTTACACAGAGAGGGAGTGAGAGGGAGAGTGGGTGTTAAGGCAGAGGTAGAGAGAGAGAGAGAATCCAAGCAGAGTCTGTTTGGATTCTCTCTCTCCCTCTACCTCTGCCTTAACACCCCCTAATTACTAATTACCCATCTTAACTGACTAAGCCACCCAGGTGCCCCTAATTTCTAATTACAAATTAGAAAATTTGTAAATTTTGTAATTCTGATATGTTCACTTCAAGCCATGAAACTCATGAAGTAAGTAATCAGTAAAAATTAATCCTGAGGGTTTTTTTCATTTTTTGTTTACTTTATTTAGAAATACCAGATAATATTTCTAAAGTCCTCTTTTGCTACTAGGTACAGATAAATTCCAAAGAAGAGGTAGAATTCCATTATATTTTATTTTTCACCCTCTAAGTGAGTAAGACTGAAGAAGACATTTAGTTAAACTGATTTAAGTATTGAAAAACTTTTAAGACATTGGTGTCAACATATTTTCTCTATAAATAAATCATGACATTGAATGGACTACATTTGTCCACATAAAATAATGATAATGCCAAAATATTATAAAAAAGCTGGCTACACGTGATATTTTAACTTGCCTTTTTTCATGCAATTGCACATAAAACACTATATTGGTTATTGTTCAGAAATAAAATGGTTCAATTATAGCCAAACTTTTGAGAAATTGTAAGAAGAGCAGACTCTCAGTAAAAGTTTCCTTTTCAAGTTATTTTTTTATCAAACTTCTTTTATGTTCTTTGTCCTATTATTGCAATGAGTCAAATAGCAGATTTTTTTTAATCCATAAAGAATATGTAAGATTTCTACATCTGGTAATGATGGGTGAGGTCATTGAGACCAATTTTTCTACTAAAGGCAATTAAGAAAACTGGACAATACAGATATTTTAAAAATCTGCTTGCAGACATCAGAGAACTAATAAAATTGCCAAGAATTTCTGGGCTAACTTCCCAGGGAAAAAGACAAAACATATTCTGAGTTCTGAATCTAGCATTTGGAAGTATTTTTGTTCCCCTAGTGCACATTTGCCTTTTATGAAAGAGGCAGCAGACAACTTGAGGTGATGTACTTTTGAGAGGCTCATATAGATATGAAAAGAGAATTTTTTTTTAAAGATTATATTTATTTATTTGACAGAGAGAGATCACAAGTAGGCAGAGCGGCAGGCAGAGAGAGAGGAAGGGAAGCAGGCCCCCTGCTGAGCAGAGAGCCCGATGTGGGACTCAATCACAGGACCCTGAGATCATGACCTGTGGGACTCGATCCCAGGACCCTGACATCATGACCTGAGCTGAAGGCAGCGGCTTAACCCACTGAGCCACCCAGGCACCCGAAAAGAGAATTTCGAGGCAAGACTTGCCGGTGCAGTGGAGTTCTGCTAACCAGAATCTTGAGACCCTGACATAGCCAGTCACACATTTTCTGGCACTGAACCAAAAACTAACTCTGAAACTTGTTAAGTCTTGAAACTGAAATATCAGCATGGGTATACTAATGGTCTGAGATGTCTGGGCAAACAAAGCATTCAATAGGAGGGAATATATCCTCTTATTCATAGTAAATATTTGAACACATGGTTTAAATGAAGTTTCCACACCTGATCAAAGTCAACCAGACTTGTGAAGAGAAAAGACAATGTAAATAACAACCAGAAATCAAGATACAGTAGAAATAGAACTAAAGGGGTTTCAGAAACTGGAATTATTAAGGAGATAAAATATGAGATGATTTTAAGATAACTAAAATGTAAAAGAGCATGGGAATATCTTAAAAAGAAACATTCTTTTACTTATAAAATAAAAAAAATTATTATATTGAAATAAAGATATTATAGAAACAAAAACCTGAAAAGTTGAGGGCATATCAGTCCCAGGAAGAATACTAAAAGGAGAGGAATAGAGGGAAAAAGAGAAGGTTACTGAGACAATGTAAGGTAAAAACAAAACCACAAACTCAAGTTAATAACAATGGAAATGGTAACTATGTCATTAAGTTTAAATTAATTGCGACTGCATAATATCCTGTGGAAATTAAATACAGTATTTAGTATTAAAATACAGAATGACAGTACCATGCAATTTAATAGATTGGGGTAGACATACACTTTCTTATGGTCATTGCATTGTCCTGGAAAAAAGTGAATGCACCAGCAAGTATTGGGTTTGGGAACAAACTAGAAATACACACTTACAAATAATAATAAGAAAATAATTCTGAAAGGATATGTAAGTTACAAGTCAATGCAGGGGACATGATATAACAGGAAATATTAATAGCTTATAGTCTGTACAAACTATAGAAACAAGACATATTTGTTCTATTGGCTTACGTCTGTATCCTTATGCATTACAAAATTAAAAAGATATACAAATTTAGAATTATCACTGCTTTGTCCAGAACAAACTAACCAAATAGACAATGAAACAAAAAAACTTTTTAAGCCCATTTTAAACTGTTTAAGGAAAAAACAAAGTTATTATTTTTCCTAGCTATAACTTAGCCCAAACTAGATGATTATATTACATATTTTGCTCACACATATATGCATGTAGGTTATACAGCATCCAATATGTATACATATTTCCATACAATAAAGTATATGTGATATATGATATATGCAACGTAAATATTTAATATAATCAAGATCAATTATATATATAAACTATCTACATTCATATTCTCTTGAGAAAAGCTGGCTTGCCAAAATAACTGCAGAACACAGAAATCAAGTCAAATTTCTGTTTCTGTTAATTTTGCTGGACACTGGAATAAAAAATATCAAGGAATCAATATGCTGTTTGCCATAATAAAACTCAAAAGTGCTTTCTGTATTTATACAACATAAAAGTCAACACACTGAATGATATCATAGCCTTCATCAATTGTTATGAAGGAGAGTTGAACCTGAATCACTAAAATGATAAAGCAATTGCTAAAAATCGTTTCAGGGCAAACTGGAGACTAGGATACCTTATTTTAAGCTGGAGTTAGTGCCATTTTCTCTAGCATTTGAGACCAACATATATTCAAGTATTATATGTATCAAGAAGTTGAGAGGAACAATAGGATTTTTTCATGTTTCACTGTGAGCCTAGTGAGCACCTCCACTTCCTTGACTAGATATTCCAATCTTCAAAGATGTAATTTAACAAAGCATACTATGAGTTATAGCTGCCAGTATAAAGTCCTCAAGTCTTGGACTATCACAGTGTAGATGCTACACTGTCTTTCCTGTGTCTCTGACAACCTAAGTATCATTTTTTTTTTCTTTCTAGATGACAAAAATATTTCCCTCTCAGTCAATATTTTCTCTAATTGTAATGTTTAGGACAGTGTGTCCAGACCCACAATGTTCTAAATACATATATACATAAATACATAAATACATACATACATACATACATTAGTTTCTGAATGAATGAACAAATGAATTAATGAATGAATTAATTAATGAATGTAAGTAACTCTTTGAAATCTACTTTTGGATAAGTGGCAGATATCCTCAAAAAAAGTCCAAAAATATATGGCAATCATGCTTTGTAAACCACGACTAGTCTTCTTTAAGTAAGACAAATGCCACAAAACATTCAAATTCTTTTTTAAATTAATTTAATTTTCTTAGTGCTCCAGGATTCATTGTTTATGCAGCACACCCAGTGCTCCATGCAATATGTGACCTCCTTAATACCCACTACCACACTCACCCATTTCCCCACCCCCCTTCTTCCAAAACCCTCAGTTTGTTTCTCAGAATCTACGGTCTCCCATGCTTCTCTTCCCCTCCCATTTCCCTCAATTCATTTTTCCTTTCCTTCTCCTAATGTCTTCTGTGTTATTCCTTATACTCCACAAGTAAGCAAAACCATATGATAATTAACTTTCTCAGCTTGACTTATTTCACTCAGCATAATCTCCTTCAGTACCATCCATATTGATACAAATGTTGGGTATTTATCCTTTCTGATGGCTGCACAATATTCCATTGTATATATGAGCCATGTCTTCTTTATCCATTCATCCGTTGAAGGACATCTTGGCTATTTCCACAGTTTGGTGATTGTGGACAGTGCTGCTATGAACATTGGGATACATATGACCCTTCTTTTCAGTACATCTATATCTTTGGGGTAAATACACTGACCCAGCAGTGTAATTGCAGGGTCATAGGGTAGCTCTATTTTTAATTTCTTAAGGGATCACCACATTGTTTTCCAAAGTGGCTGCACCAACTTACATTCCCACCAATAGTATAAGAGGGCTCTGTTTCTTCCCATCCCCTCCAACACGTGTTGTTTACTCTCTTGTTAATTTTTGTTATTCTAGCTGGTGTAAGGTGGTATCTTGGTGTGACTGTGATTTGAATCTCCCTGATGGCTAATGGTGATCAACATTTTTTCATGTGTCTGTTAGTCATTTGTATTTCTTCTTTGGAGAAGTGTCTGTTCATGTCTTTTGCCCATTTTTTGATATGATTTCCTGTTTTTTGAGTGTTAAGTTTGAGGAGTTCTTTATAGATCTTGAATATCAGCCCTTTGTCTGTAGTGTCACTTGTGAATATCTACTCCCATTTCATGGGTTGCCTCTTTGATTTTTTGGCTGTTTCTTTTGCTGTGCAGAAGCTTTTGATCTTGGGGAGGTCCCAATAGTTCATTTTCACTTTTGTTTCTTTTGCCTTTGGAGACCTGTCTTGAAAGAAGTTGCTATGGCCAATGTCAAAGAGGTTACTGCCTATCTTCTCCTCTAAAATTTTGAAGATTCCTACCTCACATTGAGGTCTTTTTTTTTTTTTTTAAGATTTTATTTATTTATTTGATAGACAGAGATCACAAGCAGGCAGAGAGGCAGGCAGAGAGAGAGGAGGAAGCAGGCTCCCTGCTGAGCAGACAGCCTGATGTGAGGCTCGATCCCAGGACCCTGGGACCATGGCCTGAGCCGAAAACAGAGACTTTATCCCACTGAGCCACCCAGGTGCCCCACATTGAGGTCTTTTATCCATTTTGAGTTTATCTTTGATCATGGTGTAAGAAAATAGTTGAGTTTCATTCTTCTATACATAGATGTCCAATTTTCGAGCACCACTTATTGAAGAGACTGTCTTTTTTCCATTGTATATTTTTTCTTGCTTTGTTGAAGACTATTTGACCATAGAGTTGCAGGTCCATATCTGGACTCTCTGTTCCACTGGTCTCTGTGTCTGTTTTTGTGCCAGTACCATGCTGTCTCGGTGATGACAGCTTTGTAGTGAAGTTTGAAATCAGTTATGTGCCAGTAAGTTAAGCAACCTAGATGAAATGGATGCATTCCTGGAAACCTATAAATATCCAAGACTGAAACAGAAAGGAAATTAGAGAATCGAGCCCATTTACTATAACACCAAGAACCATAAGATACCTGGGAATAAACCTAATCAAAGAAGTAAGGGATCTGTAATCGAGGAACTACAGAACCCTCATGAACAAAATTGAGGAAGACTCAAATTCTTAATCAAAAAATGAGTCATATCTCAGAAGAAAGAGAAATTAAGGAATCAATCCCATTTACAATTGCACCCAAAACCATAAGATACCTAGAAATAAACCTAACCAAAGAGGCACAGAATCTATACTCAGAAAACTATAAAGTACTCATGAAAGAAATTGAGGAAGACACAAAGAAATGGAAAAATGTTCCATGCTCCTGGATTGGAAGAATAAATATTGTGAAAATGTCTATGCTACCTAAAGCAATCTACACATTTAATGCAATTCCTCTCAAAGTACCATCCATCTTTTTCAAAGAAATGGAACAAATAATCCTAAAATTTATATGGAACCAGGAAAGACCCAGAATAGCCAGAGGAATGTTGAAAAAGAAAGCAAAAGTTGGAGGCATCACAATTCCAGACTTCAAGCTCTATTACAAAGCTGTCATCATCAAGACATGTTGGTACTGGCACACAGATCAGTGGAACAGAATAGAGAGCCCAGAAATAGACCCTCAACTCTACGGTCAAGTAATCTATGACAAAGCAGGAAAGAATGTCCAATGGAAAAAAGACAGCCTCTTCAATAAATGGTGTTGGGAAAATTGGACAGCCACATGCAGAAAAATGAAATTGGACCATTTCCTTACACCACACACAAAAATAGACTCAAAATGGATGAAGGACCTCAATGTGAGAAAGGAATCCATCAAAATCCTTGAGGAGAACACAGGCAGCAACCTCTTCGACCTCAGCCGCAGCAACATCTTCCTAGGAACATCGCCAAAGGCAAGGGAAGCAAGGGCAAAAATGAACTATTGGGATTTCATCAAGATCAAAAGCTTTTGCACAGCAAAGGAAACTGTTAACAAAATCAAAAGACAACTGACAGAATGGGAGAAGATATTTGCAAACAACATATCAGATAAAGGACTAGTGTCCAAAATCTATAAAGAACTTAGCAAACTCAACACCCAAAGAACAAATAATCCAATCAAGAAATGGGCAGAGGACATGAACAGACATTTCTGCAAAGAAGACATCCAGATGGCCAACAGGCACATGAAAAAGTGCTCCATATCACTAGGCATCAGAGAAATACAAATCAAAACCACAATGAGATATCACCTCACACCAGTCAGAATGGCTAAAATCAACAAGTCAGGAAATGACAGATGCTGACGAGGATGCGGAGAAAGAGGAACCCTCCTACACTGTTGGTGGGAATGCAAGCTGGTGCAACCACTCTGGAAAACAGCATGGAGGTTCCTCAAAATGGAGGTGTATGGAGGTTCCTATGACCCAGCAATTGCACTACTGGGTATTTACCCTAAAGATACAAACGTAGTGATCCAAAGGGGCACGTGCACCCGAATGTTTATAGCAGCAATGTCCACAATAGCCAAACTATGGAAATAACCTAGATGTCCATCAACAGATGAATAGATCAAGAAGATGTGGTATATATAAACAATGGAATACTATGCAGCCATCAAAAGAAATGAAATCTTGCCATTTGTGACAACGTGGACGGAACTAGAGTGTATCATGCTTAGTGAAATAAGTCAAGCAGAGAAAGACAACTATCATATGATCTCCCTGATATGAGGAAGTGGTGATTCAACATGGGGGCTTAAGTGGGTAGGAGAAGTATCAATGAAACAAGATGGGAATGGGAGGGAGACAAACCATAAGTGACTCTTAATCTCACAAAACAAACTGAAGGTTGCTGGGGGGAGGGGGGTTGGGAGAAGGGGGGTGGGGTTATGGACATTGAGGAGGGTATGTGATTTGGTGAGTGCTGTGAAGTGTGTAAACCTGGAGATTCACAGACCTGTACTACTGGGGATAAAAAAATATGTTTATAAAAAAATTTAAAAAATGAGTCATATCTTATTCCTTTTTGTCCATCATACCTCCACACTTACCCTCGAATGAAATATATAGTCAACTTAATGTAGATTATTTTTCAATGTTTATTTTTGTAAATTTACTGAATACTTTGCTATTACAGTAAGAGCATTTAATATGATATCTAACCTTCTAACAAATTTTTAATTCTACAAAATGTGGGGCGCCTGGGTGGCTCAGTGGGTTAAAGCCTCTGCCTTCGGCTCAGGTCATGATCTTAGGGTCCTGGGATGGAGCCCCGCATCGGGCTCTCTGCTCAGCAGGGAGCTTGCTTCCTTCTCTCTCTCTGCCTGCCTCTCTACCTACTTGTGATCTCTCTCTCTGTCAAATAAATAAATAAAATATTAAAAAAAATTCTACAAAATGTTATTGTTAAATATAGCCCTGATTTTGTATAACAGATCTCTAGGATTTATTCATCGTGCACAACTGAAACTTTATATTTGTTGAAGAACAACTTATTTCCCTCTCCTCTCAAGCCTTGTCAACCACCATTCCACTCTTTGCATATAAGTTTGACTATTTTAAACATCTCATATAAGTGTAATCATACTATATTTGCCCTTGTGTGACTGGTTTATTTCATTAAGCATAGTGTCCTCAAGGTCTATTCATGTTGATAAAACTCTAGGTTTATTAATATTGCAGGGTTTCTTTATTTCTTATGACTCAATAATATTTTAATGTATGTATCTCCTACATTTCCTTTTTCCATTCATCTGTCCATGGACACTTGGGTTTTTTCCATGTCTTGGCTATTGTGAATAATCCTGCAGTAAACATAGGAGTGCAGATGACTCAAGACTCTGGTTTCAGTTAGTTTGAATACTAGGAAGTGGGATTGTTAAGTCATACTGTAGTTCTATTTTTATTTTTTGAGAAAAATTCATACTGTTTTCTTTAGTGGCTGTACTATTTTACATTCCTTTCAACAATATACAACTATTTTAAGTTTTCTTTATTCTCTCTGCACATTTTTTTTTTTTTTGGTAGTGGTCGTCCTAACAAGTATAATGTGGTATCTCACTGTGGTTTCAATCTGCATTCACTGATGATTAGTAATTCTGAGCATTTTTTAATCTGTTGGCAATTTAGATGTTTTCTTGGAAAAATATCTAGTCCATTGCTCATTTTTAAATCATATTATTTTAGATAAATAGTTATATAATAATACATATTTGTTTTTATATATTTATATATTATATATAGATATGTGATATATATTGATAATAAAATTATATATATGTGTGTGTGTGTATTTATATATATGTATATATGCTTTGAGTTGTACGAATTCCTTATGTATTTTGAATGTTAACCTGTTATCAAATATATACTGTGCAAATATATTCTCCTGTTTTGTAGGTTGTCTATTGACTGTTCATTTTTCTCTTTGTTGTACAGAAGCTTTGTACAACAAAGAGAGTTAGTTTGATATCATCCTAGTTGTTTATTTTTCTTTGCTTGCCTGCCATTACTTAACATGTTTTTAACATGTATACATTTTGTTTCACCTATATACTATATTGCAAGGTCTGTGTTTTTAGAGTAAAAATAACTTGCTTCTTTTTCATTTTAGAAGATGAACTTCACCTTAGACAATTTCACAGTTTCAAATAAATCCTAAAACAGAGATATGAAGAGTAGTGTTTACAATACTCTTTATTTTATAACTAATCATCTATGTCTTACTTACCTCCAATATGTACACTGGCATACCAGGCACCATTTTTTTTTTTTTAATAGGGCATGGTAGGGTGACTTAGTAATACATTCAATAGTACTTATCATGCTTCAGATACTCTTGTCAAATTGTAAGCATCTTACACTGAAACAGAAACAATGTCATCTCTGTCATTAAAGTACTTCTTTTCTACACTTGTTGAGCAGTAAGATACATAATAAATACTGATATCCAGTTTTCACCAGAAACTCCCATTGGATAAATTTAGTTGTCATGCTATCCTTAAAACATACTTGAAATAATGTAGTGGAATAGTGACAGCGCAGATATGGTTCCAATTCACAATTTCATTGTGTGATCCAGAGCTATCATTGCTGCCACCGGACTTTGTATGGAACCCCAGAAGTCATTCTGTAAATGATTCAATTATCTCTGCATTATGTGGTCCCAAATAATTAATGTGCCTCCTAACCAAAGAATTTTGATCTTTTTCCATGAAAAAATTAGATGCTCTTGGCAGGGTATGCTGCCTGCAATGTGCTTTGTATATATTTATATATTTGTATATCTATATCTATCTATCTATATATATATTATATCTATATCTATATCTATCTTTATATCTCTCTCTATATAGAGAGATATATATATTAGTTTATGGCTAACATCCACGTTACCAGGCAAGACATCTAGCCAATACTTTCAAGTGAAAAATTCCCTAATCAGCTTCATGTAATGAAGCCAACATTTTCACAACTTTTCTGGAATAAAACTGTGTTTGCTCCATGAAAATAACCCTTTTAGGAAAACTCTGACTACTGATGATATGTTAATATCTTAAATACATCAGACAGTTTTCCTCTTGATCATAGTCCTGAATATCCAGTTTGAGACCAAGTGTTCATCTCTATTATCTTCACTTAGTCATGGAAGTTAATAATTTTGATAAATGGATTAAGTGATTTTTGAATCATTATTTTCAGTGTATTAACACCAACATAAAATTCTGTAATTTTTTCTAACTTTTGGTAGAAGCTAACAATGCCACAAATTATAAGAAAATGTATTGTCCTTCTAACATCTCTGGAGATTGGTTGCATTGTTGTTTTGATTACTCAATGATGACATGGCACTATCACCTCTAATCATTCTTTTAAAGCATTCTTCAAAAAAAAAAAGTAGTTTATCTTCACTTTAATGTATATAATTGTAAGAAAAGGCAGAGTATTAAGTTGACCACCTTTAAAGCTTTGCCTTGAAAACAATTTTTCACTCCTGTACCCTGGGGATAAAAATATATGTTTATAAAAAATAAAAAATTATATTAAAAAAAACAATTTTTCAATGGATAATAAATATTCTACAGCTGATTTTTCCTCATGACTAGCACTATAAGCTATAAGTATACTTTAAGCACTATAAAAGTGGAGTGATTATTATTATTTTCAACTAAACATTATTCATCACTTGGGACTCTGGCAGGTCATTATCTTCTTTGAGATCTAAGTATTTCATGTATTTTTTAAATAAAATAGAATACCATTGCCTGGTAAAAACTAAAGGGAGGGTAAGTGAGGATAATAGATATAGAACAGTATTTTCCACAAGCATAAAATATAGGACTGGCTAAAAGCCTTGGGTGTTTCTCCTCCAGGCTAAAGAAAAGTGAAAGTGATTATAACCTGAAGGACTACTTCGGATGTTATATAATTAAGACTACGACATTTTTTTTTTTCCCTGTAAAGAGGCTTGGAGTTAGTATAAATGTTAAAGTTAAAATACACAGATAGTTGTGGAAATTTGTAATTCTTTTTTTTAAAGATAGTATTTATTTATTTATTTATTTGAGAGCGAAAGGGAGCACAAGAAGGGGGAGCAGCAGGTAGAGGGAGAAGCAGGCTCTTGGAGGAGCAGAGAATCTAATGTGGGGCTCCATCCCATGAGCCATGGGATCATGACCTGAGCCCAAGGGAGATGCTTAACCAACTGAGCCACCCAGGCACTTCTGAAAATTTGTAATTTTTTAAAAGATTTATTTTATTTTATTGGAGAGAGGAAGAGAGAGAGAGCATGAGAAGGGAGAGGTCAGAGGGAGAAACACTCCCCACTGAGCAGGAGACCCAATGTGCAACTCGATCCCCAGACTCCAGGATTATGACCTGAGCCAAAGGCAGTTGATTAACCAACAAATCCACCCAGGTGCCTGAAAATTTTTAATTCTTAAGATTAGTGAATAATGGGGTGCCTCGGTGGCTCAGTGGGTTAAGCCTCTGTCTTCAGCTCAGGTCATGATCTCAGGGTCCTGGGATTGAGTCCCACATCGAGTTTTCTGCTCAGTAGGGAGCCTGCTTCCTCTTCTCTGCCTGCCTCTCTGCCTACTTGTGATCTCTCTCCTCTGTCAAATAATAAACAAAATCTTAAAAAAAAAAAAAAAAGACTAGCAAATAATATCACTCCCCAGGTTAGCAAAATCTGTTTATAGATTATATAGTTTAAAAGTATTAAACACTAGGCTTCTACATTTTTACCTCAGCACTATAAAAATATATAAAATGAGGTATTGATTTCAAGTGCAATATTTTATGTTTATTTGGATCTACTTATTGATTTTTGGATTTTACTTTGGATTTTATCTTTGGATTTCCTGAAGTCTTTCAAGTTTATCTCATGTTACTTGCTTGCCCAAGAATAGCCTTTTTAATGTTCATCTTTCAAGTTTACTTGAAACTTTGAAGTTTATCTCATGTTGCTCTACTTGCCCAAGAATAGCCAGTTGGTAATGTTTGTAACTATAGTTATTCACCATTCATTAAATTTTTATATGTTTTTTCTTTATGCAAACTAAAATTTTGCATAAATAAAAAAGTGTGCAAAAGGTAAGAATACTTACCATTCCCATTGATGAGTCTGATAACCACCATTTTCTCTAGTAGTAATAAAGATGATGAGTATCCAAAATCTATAAAGAACTTATCAAACTCAACACTCAAAGAACAAGTACTCCAATCAAGAATTGGGCAGAAGACATGAGCAGATATTTTTGCAAAGAAGACATCCAAATGGTTAATAGAAACATGAAAAAGTACTCAACATCACTTGGCATCAGGGAAATAAATATCAAAAACCACAGTGAGATACCAC